>NC_134355.1:28506471-28810123 GCF_048569485.1 Anomaloglossus baeobatrachus | reverse complement strand
GCTGCCTTTCCGCCTAGTGGACACACAGGATTTTAGAGACCTTATGTCTGTCGCTGTGCCCCAGTACCAGATGCCTAGTCGCCACTACTTCTCTAAGAAAGGTGTGCCCGCGCTACACCAGCATGTCGCACACAACATCACCGCTTCCTTGAGAAACTCTGTGTGTGAACGGGTGCATTTCACCACCGATACTTGGACCAGTAAGCATGGACAGGGACGTTACATGTCGCTGACTGGGCACTGGGTAACTATGGTGATAGATGGTGAAGGGTCTGCTGCACAAGTCTTGCCGTCCCCACGACTTGTGTGTCAATCCTCTGTCTGTCCAAGTTCCGCCACAGCTTCTGCATCCTCCACCTCATCTGGGTCCTCCACCTCCGCCCCAAGCCTGCCTGGTCAGGCCACCAGCGTTCTCACTGCGCAGAAGGAATCACGCACGCCTCATTACTATGCTGGCAGCCGAGCGCAACGGCATCAGGCGGTCTTTAGCTTGACATGTCTTGGTAATAAGAGTCACACAGCTGAGGAGTTGTGGTCAGCTCTGCGGTCCGAGTTTAATAAATGGTTGTCTCCACTCAACCTGCAGCCTGGTAAGGCCGTGTGCGACAATGCTGCAAACCTGGGTGCGGCCCTTCGCCTGGGCAAGGTGACACACGTACCTTGTATGGCTCACGTGTTGAACCTTGTCGTGCAGCAATTTTTAACACACTATCCCGGCCTAGATGGCCTTCTGAACAGGGCACGAAAACTGTCTGCTCACTTCCGGCGTTCAAGCGCCGCAGCTGAGCGACTTGCATCGCTCCAGAAGTCTTTCGGCCTGCCGGTTCATCGCCTGAAATGCGATGTGGCGACACGCTGGAATTCAACTCTACACATGTTACAGCGACTGTGGCAGCACCGCAGAGCCCTGGTGCAATACGTCATGACGTATAGCCTGGGCCAACGAGATGCAGAGGTGGGGCAGATCACCCTGATGGAGTGGTCTCAGATCAAGGACCTATGCACCCTTCTGCACAGTTTCGACATGGCGACGAATATGTTTAGCTCTGACAATGCCATTATCAGCATGACGATTCCAGTCATTTACATGCTGGAGCACACGCTAAACACTATTCGGAGTCAGGGGGTGGGACAACATGAAGGGGAGGAACTACAGGAGGATTCATATGTGCAAGGGACAACAACATCACCAAGATCCAGACGTTCATCATCACCAACGCAGCAGGCATGGGACCATGGGGAACAGGGATCGACAAGGGCGCATAGTAGCAGGCGAAATGTTGAGCAAGGTGCAGGAGAACATGAAGAAATGGAGGACGAACTGTCCATGGACATGGAAGACTCAGCGGATGAGGGAGACCTTGGTCAAATTTCAGTTGAAAGAGGTTGGGGGGAGATGTCAGAGGAAGAAAGAACGGTTAGCACCTCTATGCCACAAACACAGCGTGGACTTGGTCCGCATGGCTGCGCAAGACACATGAGTGCCTTCTTGTTGCACTACCTCCAACATGACAGTCGTATTGTCAAAATTAGAAGTGATGATGACTACTGGATTGCCACACTATTAGATCCCCGGTACAAGTCCAAATTTTGTGACATAATTCCAGCCATAGAAAGGGACGCACGTATGCAGGAGTATCAGCAGAAGCTGTTACTCGATCTTAGCTCGGCTTTTCCACCAAACAACCGTGCAGGTGCAGGGAGGGAATCTCCCAGTTGTAACTTGACAAACATGGGACGGTCTCGTCATCTTCACCAGTCTACCCGTACCAGTAGGACCGTATCTGGTGCCGGTAACAGCAATTTTATGGAATCTTTTCATAATTTTTTTAGACCATCCTTTGCAAGGCCACCAGAGACAACAAGTCTGACACATACTCAACGGCTGGAGAGGATGATACAGGAGTATCTCCAAATGAACATCGATGCCATGACTGTGCAACTGGAGCCTTGCTCCTTTTGGGCTTCAAACATAGAAAAATGGCCAGAGCTCTCCAGTTACGCCTTGGAGATTTTGTCGTGTCCAGCTGCCAGCGTTGTCTCTGAACGTGTATTCAGTGCTGCTGGGTGTGTGCTGACAGATAAGCGCACGCGTCTGTCCAGTGACAATGTGGACAGACTGACGTTCATCAAAATGAACAAGTCATGGATCCAGAAGGAATTTACTACCCCTGTGTCATCCTGGGGAGAGTAAATGCTTGTGGATTTGGAATGTGCTTGATGCAAATCAAAACATCCTGTTTGCAACTAGGGCCCAAGTGCTGCCACTGATGGGGTGGGTGTCTGTGTGGCCCAATTTTTGGAAAAAAGGGAGACTCCGCTTGGAGTAACCCTTGCTTGCTGTGTTTTTAAAAGAAGCCAAGATGAACAGAGCTGGGATCAGGAAAGACTTTGCTACCTACCCCGGTGTCATCCTGGGGACGGATAAGAATGGCGTATTTTTGAATGTGCTTGATGCAAATCTAGCTGTGAAGTGTACAACTGGGGCACAACTGCTGCCACTGAAGGGGTGGGTGTGTGTGGGCCCAATTTTTGGAAAAAAGGGAGACTCCGCTTGGAGTAACCCTTGCTTGCTGTGTTTTTAAAAGAAGCCAAGATGAACAGAGCTGGGATCAGGAAAGACTTTGCTACCTACCCCGGTGTCATCCTGGGGACGGATAAGAATGGCGTATTTTTGAATGTGCTTGATGCAAATCAAAACATCCTGTTTGCAACTAGGGCCCAAGTGCTGCCACTGATGGGGTGGGTGTCCGTGTGGCCCAATTTTTGGAAAAAAAGGGAGACTCCGCTTGGAGTAACCCTTGCTTACATTGTTTTTAAAAGAAGCCAAGATGAACAAGTCATGGATCAGCAAAGACTTTATCTACGTACCCCGGTGTCATCCTGGGGACGGATAAGAATGGCGTATTTTTGAATGTGCTTGATGCAAATCAAAACATCCTGTTTGCAACTAGGGCCCAAGTGCTGCCACTGATGGGGTGGGTGTCTGTGTGGCCCAATTTTTGGAAAAAAGGGAGACTCCGCTTGGAGTAACCCTTGCTTGCTGTGTTTTTAAAAGAAGCCAAGATGAACAGAGCTGGGATCAGGAAATACTTTGCTACCTACCCCGGTGTCATCCTGGGGACGGATAAGAATGGCGTATTTTTGAATGTGCTTGATGCAAATCAAAACATCCTGTTTGCAACTAGGGCCCAAGTGCTGCCACTGATGGGGTGGGTGTCTGTGTGGCCCAATTTTTGGAAAAAAAGGGAGACTCCGCTTGGAGTAACCCTTGCTTACATTGTTTTTAAAAGAAGCCAAGATGAACAAGTCATGGATCAGCAAAGACTTTATCTACGTACCCCGGTGTCATCCTGGGGACGGATAAGAATGGCGTATTTTTGAATGTGCTTGATGCAAATCTAGCTGTGAAGTGTACAACTGGGGCACAACTGCTGCCACTGAAGGGGTGGGTGTGTGTGGGCCCAATTTTTGGAAAAAAAGGGAGACTCCGCTTGGAGTAACCCTTGCTTGCTGTGTTTTTAAAAGAAGCCAAGATGAACAGAGCTGGGATCAGGAAAGACTTTGCTACCTACCCCGGTGTCATCCTGGGGACGGATAAGAATGGCGTATTTTTGAATGTGCTTGATGCAAATCTAGCTGTGAAGTGTACAACTGGGGCACAACTGCTGCCACTGAAGGGGTGGGTGTGTGTGGGCCCAATTTTTGGAAAAAAGGGAGACTCCGCTTGGAGTAACCCTTGCTTGCTGTGTTTTTAAAAGAAGCCAAGATGAACAGAGCTGGGATCAGGAAAGACTTTGCTACCTACCCCGGTGTCATCCTGGGGACGGATAAGAATGGCGTATTTTTGAATGTGCTTGATGCAAATCAAAACATCCTGTTTGCAACTAGGGCCCAAGTGCTGCCACTGATGGGGTGGGTGTCTGTGTGGCCCAATTTTTGGAAAAAAAGGGAGACTCCGCTTGGAGTAACCCTTGCTTACATTGTTTTTAAAAGAAGCCAAGATGAACAAGTCATGGATCAGCAAAGACTTTATCTACGTACCCCGGTGTCATCCTGGGGACGGATAAGAATGGCGTATTTTTGAATGTGCTTGATGCAAATCAAAACATCCTGTTTGCAACTAGGGCCCAAGTGCTGCCACTGATGGGGTGGGTGTCTGTGTGGCCCAATTTTTGGAAAAAAGGGAGACTCCGCTTGGAGTAACCCTTGCTTGCTGTGTTTTTAAAAGAAGCCAAGATGAACAGAGCTGGGATCAGGAAAGACTTTGCTACCTACCCCGGTGTCATCCTGGGGACGGATAAGAATGGCGTATTTTTGAATGTGCTTGATGCAAATCTAGCTGTGAAGTGTACAACTGGGGCACAACTGCTGCCACTGAAGGGGTGGGTGTGTGTGGGCCCAATTTTTGGAAAAAAGGGAGACTCCGCTTGGAGTAACCCTTGCTTGCTGTGTTTTTAAAAGAAGCCAAGATGAACAGAGCTGGGATCAGGAAAGACTTTGCTACCTACCCCGGTGTCATCCTGGGGACGGATAAGAATGGCGTATTTTTGAATGTGCTTGATGCAAATCTAGCTGTGAAGTGTACAACTGGGGCACAACTGCTGCCACTGAAGGGGTGGGTGTGTGTGGGCCCAATTTTTGGAAAAAAGGGAGACTCCGCTTGGAGTAACCCTTGCTTGCTGTGTTTTTAAAAGAAGCCAAGATGAACAGAGCTGGGATCAGGAAAGACTTTGCTACCTACCCCGGTGTCATCCTGGGGACGGATAAGAATGGCGTATTTTTGAATGTGCTTGATGCAAATCTAGCTGTGAAGTGTACAACTGGGGCACAACTGCTGCCACTGAAGGGGTGGGTGTGTGTGGGCCCAATTTTTGGAAAAAAGGGAGACTCCGCTTGGAGTAACCCTTGCTTGCTGTGTTTTTAAAAGAAGCCAAGATGAACAGAGCTGGGATCAGGAAAGACTTTGCTACCTACCCCGGTGTCATCCTGGGGACGGATAAGAATGGCGTATTTTTGAATGTGCTTGATGCAAATCAAAACATCCTGTTTGCAACTAGGGCCCAAGTGCTGCCACTGATGGGGTGGGTGTCTGTGTGGCCCAATTTTTGGAAAAAAAGGGAGACTCCGCTTGGAGTAACCCTTGCTTACATTGTTTTTAAAAGAAGCCAAGATGAACAAGTCATGGATCAGCAAAGACTTTATCTACGTACCCCGGTGTCATCCTGGGGACGGATAAGAATGGCGTATTTTTGAATGTGCTTGATGCAAATCAAAACATCCTGTTTGCAACTAGGGCCCAAGTGCTGCCACTGATGGGGTGGGTGTCTGTGTGGCCCAATTTTTGGAAAAAAGGGAGACTCCGCTTGGAGTAACCCTTGCTTGCTGTGTTTTTAAAAGAAGCCAAGATGAACAGAGCTGGGATCAGGAAAGACTTTGCTACCTACCCCGGTGTCATCCTGGGGACGGATAAGAATGGCGTATTTTTGAATGTGCTTGATGCAAATCTAGCTGTGAAGTGTACAACTGGGGCACAACTGCTGCCACTGAAGGGGTGGGTGTGTGTGGGCCCAATTTTTGGAAAAAAGGGAGACTCCGCTTGGAGTAACCCTTGCTTGCTGTGTTTTTACAAGAAGCCAAGATGAACAGAGCTGGGATCAGGAAAGACTTTGCTACCTACCCCGGTGTCATCCTGGGGACGGATAAGAATGGCGTATTTTTGAATGTGCTTGATGCAAATCTAGCTGTGAAGTGTACAACTGGGGCACAACTGCTGCCACTGAAGGGGTGGGTGTGTGTGGGCCCAATTTTTGGAAAAAAGGGAGACTCCGCTTGGAGTAACCCTTGCTTGCTGTGTTTTTAAAAGAAGCCAAGATGAACAGAGCTGGGATCAGGAAAGACTTTGCTACCTACCCCGGTGTCATCCTGGGGATGGATAAGAATGGCGTATTTTTGAATGTGCTTGATGCAAATCAAAACATCCTGTTTGCAACTAGGGCCCAAGTGCTGCCACTGATGGGGTGGGTGTCTGTGTGGCCCAATTTTTGGAAAAAAAGGGAGACTCCGCTTGGAGTAACCCTTGCTTACATTGTTTTTAAAAGAAGCCAAGATGAACAAGTCATGGATCAGCAAAGACTTTATCTACGTACCCCGGTGTCATCCTGGGGACGGATAAGAATGGCGTATTTTTGAATGTGCTTGATGCAAATCAAAACATCCTGTTTGCAACTAGGGCCCAAGTGCTGCCACTGATGGGGTGGGTGTCTGTGTGGCCCAATTTTTGGAAAAAAGGGAGACTCCGCTTGGAGTAACCCTTGCTTGCTGTGTTTTTAAAAGAAGCCAAGATGAACAGAGCTGGGATCAGGAAAGACTTTGCTACCTACCCCGGTGTCATCCTGGGGACGGATAAGAATGGCGTATTTTTGAATGTGCTTGATGCAAATCTAGCTGTGAAGTGTACAACTGGGGCACAACTGCTGCCACTGAAGGGGTGGGTGTGTGTGGGCCCAATTTTTGGAAAAAAGGGAGACTCCGCTTGGAGTAACCCTTGCTTGCTGTGTTTTTAAAAGAAGCCAAGATGAACAGAGCTGGGATCAGGAAAGACTTTGCTACCTACCCCGGTGTCATCCTGGGGACGGATAAGAATGGCGTATTTTTGAATGTGCTTGATGCAAATGTAGCTGTGAAGTGTACAACTGGGGCACAAGTGCTGCCACTGAAGGGGTGGGTGTGTGTGTGGCCCAATTTTTGGAAAAAAGGGAGACTCCGCTTGGAGTCACCTTGCGGTGTTTTACATGATTTTAGAAGGGCGTGCCATGCCTATATCTGTGTGTCCTCCTCTTTTTCCTTGTCCAGCTGTTTTGTTTTCGCATGAGTATATGTCCTTGTCACTTTCCAATGTGTTTGAGTTGTTTGTCACCTTTAGGACACCTTTGAGGGTGTTTTCTAGGTGTTTTTCTGTGTTTGTGATTGCCTGCCATTGTTTCCTATGCAGTTCGAGTTCGGTTCGTCGAACGTTCAACGGACCGAACTCGAACGGGAGGTCCGTTCGGCGAACCAACCTCGAGCCGAACCGCGACCGGTTCGCTCATCTCTAGTCTTCTCTCCTCCTCCCTGCCCGGCGACCAATAGAGTACTGAGCCTGTGCGCATGCGCAGGCTTGGTTCCGGGACGCCGGGCGCGGTGGGTGATGGGCACCGGAGGACTGTGGCGCGCCGCCATAGGACGGTAAGTGTCACTCTCCAGGGATAAAGGCAGCCTTGTACACCACACCTGCACCTCCCGACGATGCGATAGCGAAACGCGTCGAGGTGCAGGGCGGTGTGTGTACACAGGGTCTGTAGCGGTTCCTGGGTAGGTCATTGTTAGAGATGAGCGAACCGGCCGTGGTTCGGCTCGAGTTCGGTTCGTCGAACGGGAGTCCCGTTCGAGTTCGGTTCGGCGAACGTTCGACGAACCGAACTCGAACCGCATAGGAAACAATGGCAGGCAATCACAAACACATAAAAACACCTAGAAAACACCCTCAAAAGTGTCCAAAAGGTGACAAACAACTCACAACACAACACAAACACATGGGAAAGTGACAAGGACATATACTCATGCGAAAACAAAGGAGCTGGACAAGGAAAAAGAGGAGGAGACACAGATATGGGTATATGCAAGGGAACATCCATGCCATTACTGTGCAACTTGAGCCCTGCTCATTTTAGGCTTCCAATCTGGATAAATTGCCTGAGCTCACCACGTACGCCTTGGGAATCTTGTTGTGTCCCGCAGCCAGTGTTTTCTCGGAACGTGTCCTCAGTGCTGCTGGGGGTGTGCTGACAGCTAAGCACACGCATCTATCCACTGACAATGTGGACAGACTAACGTTCACCAAGATGAACAAGTCATGGCTCTCAGAGGACTTTTCTTCCCCTGGCTCAGCCAGGGGAAGCGAAAGGCACGTGTATTTTTGAGAGTGCTTCATGCAAAGCATCTTTTTCATCTTGAAAATGGGGGTCAACTGATGCCAGTCAAGTGGGGTGTGTGTGGCCCAATTTGTGGAAACGAGGGAGACTGTGGTTGGAGTCCCCTCGCTTTTGAAAAAAGAACTAAGATGAACAAGTCATGGCTCTCAGAGGACTTTTCTTCCCCTGGCTCAGCCAGGGGAGGTAAAAGGCACGCGTATTTTTGAGAGTGCTTCATGCAAAGCATCTTTTTCATCTTGAAAATGGGGGTCAACTGATGCCAGTCAAGTGGGGTGTGTGTGGCCCAATTAGTGGAAACGAGGGAGACTGTGGTTGGAGTCCCCTCGCTTTTGAAAAAAGAACCAAGATGAACAAGTCATGTCTCTCAGAGGACTTTTCTTCCCCTGGCTCATCCAGGGGAGGTGAAAGGCACGCGTATTTTTGAGAGTGCTTCATGCAAAGCATCTTTTTCATCTTGAAATTGGGGTCAACTGATGCCAGTCAAGTGGGGTGTGTGTGGCCGAATTAGTGGAAACGAGGGAGACTGTGGTTGGAGTCCCCTTGCTGTGTTTTACATGCTTTTAGAAGGGCATGACATGGCTTAGAGCTTGACTTTCAGCATCTGCAAACTGTTGGCTACCAAAATGCTTCCTTTCCAACCTTTTTAACCGAGGATTTTTGAGACCTTATGCCCATCGCAGTGCCCCAAGAGCCGATGCCCAGGCGCCACTCCTTCTCCAACAAAGGCGTGCACGCGCTACACCAGCATGTCGCACCAAACATCACCGCTTCTTTGAGAAACTGTGTGACAGGGTGCATTTCACCACAGATACTTGGCCCAGTAAGCATGGACAGGGGCATTACATGTCGCTGACTGGGCAATGGGTTACTATGAGGAGAGATGGAAAAGGGTCTGCTGTACAAGTCTTGCTGTCCCCACGAGTTGTATCAATCATTCCTCTGTATGTAGAAGTTAATACACTGCTTCTGCCTCCTCAACCTCGTGTGGGTCCTTCACCTCGGCCCAAACCCTGTGTGGTCAGGGCACCCTTCCTTGTAACTGCGCACAAGGAAAACCACACACCTCCTCCTTACTATGCTGGCAGCAGAGCTCAATGCCATCATGCGGTCAAATGTTTACTTTGAAATGTATGGGAAATGTGAGTCACACCGCTGAGAAGTTGTGGACGGTTAGCTCTGGAGACCGAGTTTCATCAATGGTTGTCTCCACTCAACCAGCAGCCAGGGAAGGCCGAGTGTGACAATGATGCCAACATGGGTGCGGCCCTTCGCCGTGACAATGTGACACACGTGCCTTGTGTGGCTCACGTGTTGAATCTAATTCTCCAGCAATTTTTAAAACACCATCCCGGCCTACATGGCCTTGTGCAGCGGGCACGCTCGCTGTGTGCGCACTTCCATCGTTCGCACACAGCAGCTCAACAACTTTCGTCGCTCCTGAAGTCTTTAGGTCTGGTGGTTAAACGTCTGAAATGCGATGTGCCGACACGCAGGAATTGGAATCTGCACATGTTGCAGCGTTTGTGGCAGCACCGCCGAACCCTGCTGCAATACGTTATGACATATAGCCTGGCCTAACTTGATCCAGAGGTGGTGCAGATCACGCTGCTGGAGTGGTGTCAGATCAAGGACCTATGCACCCTTCTACACAGTTTACAAATGTCGACGAAGATGTTTAGCACTGGCGATGACATTCTCAGCGTGACAATTCTGGTCATCTACATGATGGAGCACACTGTAAGCATTATTCGGAGTCAGGTGCTGGGACAAGAGGAAGGGGAAGAAGTACAGGAGGAGTCATATGTGGAAGGGATAACAAGATCTACGAGGTCCAGATGGTCAGCGGCACCTAGGCAGCAGTCATGGTTGGGGAGAGGGATTAACAAGGGCGCTTAGTATCAGCAAAAAGTGTTGAGGAAGGTGCAGGAGCCCATGAAGAAATGGAGGAGGAACTGGCGATGGGCATGGAAGACTCAGCAGATTAGTGAGAGCTTGCTCACATTTCGGTTGTGCGAGGTTGGGGGGAGAGGGCAGAGGAAGGAGGCACGATTCTCACCTCTCTGCCACCAACACACCAAGGACTTGGTCCTCCTGGATGCACAAGACACATGAGTGCCTTCTTGCTGCACTACCTACAACATGACCCTCAGATTGTACGAATTCGAAGTAATGCTAACTACTGGGTTGCCACACTGTTAGATCCCCGGTACAAGACAAAATTTGGCGAAATAATTCCTGCCATAGAAAGGGACGCACGTATACAGGAGTATCTGCAGAAGGTGGTACGCAATCTTAGATCTGCTTTTCCACTAAACACCAGTGCTGCACAGAGTGAATCTCAACGCTTTGTCATGGATAGGAGGAAATGGTCTTTTACTTGTCCACATCTGAGGGACCGAGGGCTGGCTGCTGTGCTGAGATGGCATTGAGTATGGTGTCCCTGCAGAGTTGCACTTTTGGTCATATACAATATGAGTTGAAAAAGGACAGATGCTGGTGGAAAGGGGAACAGGTGTGTTGGAAAGGGGAAAAAAGTTTTTGTCCGTGGGTTTGGTGGTTAAGCAAAAGTAACGTTTGCTGAAGAAACACCATCTGTTACGGTGGGACTGGCAGATTTGGATAAGGGCGTATACAATATGTTACCGCTATATAACGAAAAGTAATAAGAAAAGAAAGAGAAAGGTATATATCCCCATCAGCAGTCAGTGTCCACCATGCTCCCAGATGGAAAAGGAGAGGTTGGCAACTGGAAGGTTTGGTGGAGGATACAGATCTGTGTGGCTATGAAACTAATAGTAGCCTGAACCGAGTTAGACGCCACTCGGATCTGGAGACTGGGAGCCCTGTTAGCGTCACAGGGTCCACACGCCCACCCAGCCCAGGAACTCCCTGTTAACAACACAGGGGCCATTGAGTACGCTGACCGTGTGCGTAGGGGCCACACCTGTGGACAGCAGGCGCATCAGCAGCAGCAGGCCTGTTAATGCCACTGGGCTGCACAAACAGGACTTGTAGGATAGGAGCTGGTCTTAACCGTTCTGCGTTACCAACTGTGGTGGTGGCCTGCATCGACGCCCTATCCCTGCCTACCTCTGGCCTAAAGCCGTAATGGGTTCAACACATGGAGGTGTGCTCTTTCGGAGCATAATAGAAGACTGCGCACCTCCTTGTTGGCTCCAGCCCGTTTTATAACCTGGGTCCGCCCCAAACCAGGGTGGACCACAATGCACCTCCTGGAGACAAAAGCAGAGTGACACGTCATGAGTGGCATAACGAGCGTCCTATTTGGAACCGCAACTTCAATAATGACCTCATGGCTGCCACGACACAAACACCTCACCAGTCATTGTCTGACCATCAATAATGAGGTGACAAGTCATAGGGGCGGGCCTCTGCAAGCCATTTGGGAGTGGCCTGGCCACATCGTCAGGACACCTGATGCCCTGTGGTCTATATGGGCCCCCCACATCAGGGGCAGGGCCAAAGAGTTCATTACCGGACCTAGTCTCTGATGCAGTAAGTGCCTGAGCATGCTCAGTAGCATGAAATACAGTCTCTGAAAAAAGACTATCAGCTTTAGCATGGTGTCTAGGCACAAAACAGGACTTAGACCCGGCACAGAATGCAAGTACCTGTGCAAAGAGGCTTTTCGTACTAAGTGTGGGAGCATGCACTGTATCCCAAAATGAAGACTTAGCCTCAGGAATGGCACAGTCAGGCTGAGCATACTCACTAGGCGAAACACTGTAGTTAGGCTGCGGCTGGGGTAAATCGGCACACGCATACGCACTAGCTGCCCCTCCACACTTAGACGTGGAGGAGAAATTGCTCTTCGGGTGTGAACTTGGAGATGCTGTCTATGAACAGAAGGAAAAGCTAAAGGTGTGTGTTACAGCAAGGAGCCACCGCGGAAACACTTCGTTCAATTGTGAGGGGAGTCATTTTGGAGTTTGGTGAGGAGTACCGTAACGCCAGTGAGCAGCATCCTGTGCCACAGACCAACATTCTTACTGTGCTGTCTATACTGCTTACCGTGAGAGGAGCGTAAAGTCTGTATTTCTGGCAACTGGACATCACAGTACCCGGGTACGGTAGGCTGTGCCCAGACAATAATGCGGGCACGCAACACTTTGTTTTATTAGCAAAACACATATCTGTTCTGGGTAGGCCGACTATTTATAGACAATAAGACTTGCTGCCTCTGCACTGTCAAATTGTCACGTACAGTTTAAATCATAGAGGGACAGCGACACATGTTTGCATTGACTGTTGATTTTCAAGATTTCCATGACTGTGTTGCAGAGCTGTGTGGTTTGCATTCACACTGTTATCATCTGCATTATCTGTGAGGCTTCAGCTAACAAGGGTATTCAGGGGGGGTAATGTGTTTTGTCTATGTTTACGTAGATAACTGGGAAGCTCTTGTCATGCACCACTGGTAAATCGTGTTCGCACACACACACACACACACACACACACACACACACACAAACACACAATTACTGCTACGCAGAGGGATTAGCAGGTAGTAGGCAACAGAATAGATTTTTCAATTATTTAAATTGTATGCATGGTTCTTATTGTTTGTTTTGGTAAAGTTAAACAATCATTTATCAACCCAACTGCCTAGAGTCCTTTTCCTGTTGCGTGGTTTTGCTGCATACTGGGGAGCCCACCCTGTACACGACTTAAAATGAAGCATAAGTCGCAATGTGAATTTCACTGTGCTACAATGCGGCCTAGCGTGCCTGTGCAACCACCGCCTGCCCCATCAAGTGCATCTGCGTGCTCTTCATCCTCTGTGACTGGGGACAGCAGTCACACATGGTTTTTCACACTGAACTTCCACCCCTTTACACGCAACAGGGAGTGTGATTGGCAGGTCATCACTTGTTTTGGAAGTGGAAACAGATGGTATTGTTGAGCTGTCAGACATCGAGAAAACCAACATTGGATGCAGGCTACATTATATCCACGCCTGCACCTTCGTCACAGATTGCCTGGACTACCTGCAGTTAATAATTGCATTCCAGAAATGGAAAGGAGTGTAGAATGCACATGTGTTGTACCTTGCTTGGCAGCAAAGGAACACTAACTTCGTATTACAGACAATTTTAGGAAGGCTGAAAAAGAGTCAGCTCTTTGGGCAAATTAAATAGCGTGGCAAAAGTGGACAGGTGGGTACAGGGGCCGTGTTCTGTGGGTACCAGGACAGTAAAGGAAGCCTCACTTTCTATCCCTCCGAATGATCAAATGCAGCAAGGAATTCCCTGAGTTTGCTATAAAATTAGCGTAGCAAAATGTGCATGAGGGTGTCATGCAGATGTGCTGCAAATAGATTTGCACCAGTGGGGCACTAATGGAAGTCCAACAGTCACTTCTTGTATGCCACTAAATGGCAGCAGTTTTTGCTCTTATTATAGCTTATTAAAAACAGAGCAGGAGGGTGTCATGCAGAGGTGCTAGAAATAGCTTTGCACCAGTGGGACAATAATGAAGTCCAACAGTCACTTCTTGTATGCCACTAAATGGCAGCATTTTTTGCTATTATTATAGCTTATTAAAAACAGAGCAGGAGGGTGTCATGCAGAGGTCCTAGAAATAGCTTGGCACCAGTGGGACACTAATGGAGTACAACAGCCACTTCTTGTATGCCACTAAATGGCAGCATTTTTTGCTATTATTATAGCTTATTAAAAACAGAGCAGGAGGGTGTCATGCAGAGGTGCTAGAAATAGCTTGGCACCAGTGGGACACTAATGAAGTCCAACAATCACTTTTAGGATGCCACAAAGTTTCCTCAGTGTTTGCTAGTATAATGGCTTAGTAACAATGAGTTTGAGTGTGCAATGCAGGCAGACGTGCTGCAAATATCTTTGCACTAGTGGGACAATAATGAAGTCCAACAGCCACTTTTAGGATGCCACTAAATGGCAGAATTTTTTGCTATTATTATAACTTATTAAAAACAGAGCAGGAGGGTGTCATGCAGAGGTGCTAGAAATAACTTGGCACCAGTGGGACAATAATGGAGTACAACAGCCACTTCTTTTATGCCACTAAATGGCAGCATTTTTTGCTATTATTATAGCTTATTAAAAACAGAGCAGGACGGTGTCATGCAGAGGGGTGCTAGAAATAGCTTTGCACCAGTTCCAACAGTCACTTCTTGTATGCCACTAAATGGCAGCACTTTTTGCTATTATTATAGCTTATTAAAAACAGAGCAGGAGGGTGTCATGCAGAGGTGCTAGAAATACCTTGGCACCAGTGGGACAATAATGGAGTACAACAACCACTTCTTGTATGCCACTAAATGGCAGCATTTTTTGCTATTATTACAGCTTATTAAAAACAGAGCAGGAGGGTGTCATGCAGAGGTGCTAGAAATAGCTTGGCACCAGTGGGACAATAATGGAGTACAACAGCCACTTCTTGTATGCCACTAAATGGCAGCATTTTTTGCTATTATTATAGCTTATTAAAAACAGAGCAGGAGGGTGTCATGCAGAGGTGCTAGAAATAGCTTTGCACCAGTGGGACAATAATGAAGTCCAACAGCCACTTTTAGGATGCCACTAAGTTTCCTCAGTGTTTGCTAGTATAATGGCTTAGTAACAATGAGTTGAGTGTGCAATGCAAACGTGCTGCAAATATCTTTGCACTAGTGGGACAATAATGATTCAGTCCAACAGCCACTTTTAGGATGCCACTAAGTTTCCTCAGTGTTTGCTAGTATAATGGCTTAGTAACAATGAGTTTGAGTGTGCAAAGGGCAGGAGGCTACAGTGGCAGGATTGTGGGGCTCTGGGTAGAGGAATGGAAGCCTGCCTTTCTATCCCTCCTAATGGGGAAATGCAGCGAGGAAATCCCTGACCATAGCTACAAAGACACTGTCATCTTGTGTAGCTGTTAAAATCTGTTTTCACGGACCTGACTGTCACTGTAGAGAAGCACCCAGGCATCTTTCCTATTATGTTCCCATTCCATTTGAGTGTTTTTTTATACTCCTTTCAACGATTTTCCTCCCCCCTGCCACCCTCTTGCTGGGGTCTTCCGGAAATGTTCCAATTTCCCATTGACGTTCATTATACTCATTACTAGAATCAAGCCAGTCCGAGTGTCCAACGTGCTCAACTCGAGTAAAGACTGTATCCCACGATGAATTTGAAGTTTTGGATCATTCTCCATCTTTCCATCTTTTTATATAGATTACACATTTGAACGATTAATTTGTCTCAATACCTCATCCAAATACTGATGTGTCTTCACAACAAGCTAGGACTCGCCCTTATAATCAGGCTTGATTCTGAGGAACTGCCATCAGCTAATGCCTTCAAGGCACATACTGTAACGCCTTACTTGTTAAAATGGATTGCATGTCATCAGATGCGTTATCTGATTGTAATTCACCTATAACTTGCTTAACCTGTGCAATAAATGGATCCACTGCAAACACTTTCCATGATGATGATGATAATTAGTGATTGGCGGCGAGCAATAAAACTCAGGTGCTCGTTAATTTGTCCCATGTATACTTCCATACAGAATAATGGACCCCACATAGCTCTCCATACAGAATAATGGGCCCCATATATTCTTCCATATAGAATAATGAGCCTCATATAGCCCTCCATACAAAATAATGGGCCCCACATAGCCCTCCATACAGAATAATGGGCCCCACATAGTACTCCATACAGAATAATGGGCTCCACATAGTACTCCATACAAAATAACGGGCCCCACATAGCCCTCCATACAGAATAATGGGCCCCACATAGTCCTCTCTACAGAATAATGGGCCCCACATAACCCTCCATACAGAATAATGGGCCCCACATAGCTCTGCATACAAAATAATGGGCCCCACATAGGCCTCCTTTCAGAATAATATGCCCCACATTATCCTCCATACTGAATAATGCCCCCACGTAGTCCTCCATACTGAATAATGGACACCACATAGTCATCCATACAGAATAATGGGCCCCGCATAGCCCTCCATATAGAATAATGGGCACCACATAGCCCTCCATACAGCATAATGGGCCTCACATAGCCCTCCATACAGAATAATGGGCCCACATAGCCCTCCATACAGAATAATGGGACTCACATAGCCCTCCATACAGAATAGCAATGCCGGACAAATAAAATCAGCCTGCAGGTCAGATTTTTGCTACGGGCTAGACTTTGACATATGTAGTATATGGGAAAATAAAATTACACCTGCCGTTAATCACCCGTAAAAGTAATTTAATAATTTTACTATCTTATGCAGGCAAGTGGTGTATGTTACATGGTCAGACACATATTGTTTAATTTATGAAGAAGGGACTAAACTCACAAAGCTTATATGAACAATACAAGAACTTTCAAAAATAAGAAGGGAAAGCAACTCTGATACACCCTGTATTAGACATAAAGAAGGGCCACATACACATTCTGTTGGAATTGTTAGCTTGTGGGACTGATACGCTCAAAAAGTTCAGACAGTAAGTGCAAGGGCTGCCAAAGTTAGAAGGAGTAACTCCAATACTCCCTGGAAGCCATGTAGAGGTGGGTCTCAGTCATCATTTTTTCACCATTTTTAAAGAGTGGGAATTTTTAGACTGGTAAAGCCTATGCACTAAGTGCAAGGGCTGCCAAAAAATAGAAGGAGGGACTGGAATACAGTCAGCAAGAGACATGGAGTAGAGAGTCTGATTTAATTATGGAACAATAAATCAAAGACTCCTACTCTGAAACTGGCAAGTTTTGTAAGAACTATCTAGAATTCCAAAGAGGGACTGTACATGCATGATTCACACTCCTACCCTTGTACAGCCTATCCACTCATTGCAAGGACTATCTACAATGACAAAGAGGGGTTGTATACAGTTAGGTCCAGAAATATTTGGACAGTGACACAATTTTCGCGAGTTGGGCTCTGAATGCCACCACATTGGATTTGAAATGAAACCTCTACAACAGAATTCAAGTGCAGATTGTAACGTTTAATTTGAAGGTTTGAACAAAAATATCTGATTGAAATTGTAGGAATTGTACACATTTCTTAACAAACACTCCACATTTTAGGAGGTCAAAAGTAATTGGACAAATAAACCAAACCCAAACAAAATATTTTTATTTTCAATATTTTGTTGCGAATCCTTTGGAGGCAATCACTGCCTTAAGTCTGGAACCCATGGACATCACCAAATGCTGGGTTTCCTCCTTCTTAATGCTTTGCCTCATGAACTCCTGGGTAGCTTTGGCTGTATGCTTGAGGTCATTGTCCATCTGTACTATGAAGCGCCGTCCGATCAACTTTGCGGCATTTGGCTGAATCTGGGCTGAAAGTATATCCCGGTACACTTCAGAATTCATCCGGCTACTCTTGTCTGCTGTTATGTCATCAATAAACACAAGTGACCCAGTGCCATTGAAAGCCATGCATGCCCATACCATCACGTTGCCTCCACCATGTTTTACAGAGGATGTGGTGTGCCTTGGATCATGTGCTGTTCCCTTTCTTCTCCAAACTTTTTTCTTCCCATCATTCTGGTACAGGTTGATCTTGGTCTCATCTGTCCATAGAATACTTTTCCAGAAATGAGCTGGCTTCATGAGGTGTTTTTCAGCAAATTTAACTCTGGCCTGTCTATTTTTGGAATTGATGAATGGTTTGCATCTAGATGTGAACCCTTTGTATTTACTTTCATGGAGTCTTCTCTTTACAGTTGACTTAGAGACAGATTGTTACGGGGGGACCGGCAGATTAGGACCAGGGGGTATATATCCTAATCGCCAGTCGGGGCCCACCGTGCTCCAGATGATAAAGGAGCTGCTGGCACCTGAGGGTTAGGCGGAGACTATAGAGCTGGATGGTTCTGAGATAACCCAGGAACTCTGGGAACCGGTCACGTGTGTTGGGACACGTCAGACCGGACGACAACCCGATTAGCGTTTTGGTGCACCTAGCGCTACACCAACCACGTGTGCAGGAAACACGTCAGACCGGGTGGTAACCAGGTAGCGTTGACCGGAAGACCGCCACGAAAGCACCCTGTCGGCCACGTGTGTAGGACACGTCAGGCCGAGCGGTCCTCCGATTAGCGTTTCTGGCCACCTCTCGACTGGCCACGTGTGTGTAGGACACGTCAGGCCAGATGGGTACACCAGTAGCGTTGACCGGGAAGCCGAGGAGGATAAGGAACATCCTGTTAACTCCACAGGGGTCCTGGTGTACACTGTCTGTGCGCGTAGGGGGCACAATCGGACAGGTGGCACAGCAGGTGCGTTGTCCGTGTGCGTAGGGGGCACAATCGGACAGGTGGCGCAGCAGGTGCGTTGTCCGTGTGCGTAGGGGGCACAATCGGACAGGAAGCACAGCAGCCGCAACCCAGTTAACGCCACTGGGCTGCTATAGCAAGACTGGAACGGCAGGAGGGAAGCACGGCGCCTGACCCTGATGTGCCGAGCCACGAATCTTGGCGTGACAGGCACCGTTCGCCTAACCCTACCTACCGCTTCCCAACATAGGCTTATGCCGCAATGAGGCTCTAACATGGAGGTGTGCTCTGACTGAGCAAATGTGAAGACTGCGCACCTCCATGTTGTCTCCAGCCCCTTTTATAACCTGGGTCCGCCCCAAACCCAGGGTGGAACCACCAAGGTCCAATAGCAGAGTGCCATGTCATCAGTGACGTCACATGCAACCTATCCGGAACCGCCATGTCATTGATGACCTCATGGCAGCCACGCCCCAAACACTTCACCAGTCATCGGCTGACGACCAATACTGAGGTGCCAGATCATAGGGGTGGGCCTCTGCGAGCCAGTCCGGAGTTGCCACGTCATCAGGACACCTGACACCCTCTGCCCTATCAGGGCCTGCCACCTCACGGACATGCTCAGTGAGGTCCTTACCGGACCTAACCTCTGATGCACTAAGTGCCTGAGCATGCTCAGTAGCCTGAGCCACAGGCTTAGAAAGCAGACTATCAGTTTGAGCATGCTCAGTAGGCACATCCCAGAACTTAGACACAGCACGAAGTCCAAGTACCTGTGCAAAGAGGCTGTTAGGGTTAATTGTGGGAGCATGCTCAGTAGCTTGAACTGAGGACTTAGTCTCAGACATAACACAATCAGGCTGAGCATGCTCACTAGGCAAAACACCCGGCTTCAACTCTGGCTGGGGTAAATCGGCGCACGCATGCACACTAGCCGCCTCTCCACACTTAGACGTGGTGGAAGGAACAGCCAACTGGACGACCCGAGGCACGGCCAAGAACGGCAGCCGGTGCCTGGGCGCAACAAGAACCGCAGCAGGCTGCTTGCGGCTATGGCGGCGCCGGTTCGTAACAGTACCCCCCCCTCTAGCGGCCCTCCCACTCGGATGGTCTATAGTCGCCACAGATACCACTGAGCGACGGGCGGAAGATGGAGACATGCAGTGGGAGCTACAAGACTCGCTCCACCGCGTAATCACCCCAGACGACCAGTCGATATGTGGGGAATGCTGCTTCAACCAAGGAATACCCAGCAGAATATCATCTGCACCCTTAGGGAGAACCAGAAATGAAATGGTCTCCCTATGCCCAGATGACATGGCAAGGGTAATGGGCACTGTCTGCTGGTGAATTACCTTGGGCAACAAGGACCCATCCACCACACGGACTCTCACTGGCCTTGGCATTTGCACCAGCGGGATGGCATGCCGCCGGGCAAAAGAGGAGATGAAACTATCCCCAGCACCTGTGTCCACACTTGCCCTTATGGACCATGTTGACCCCTTAAAGGAAATGGACGCGGGAAACGTCACCCTAATGGATGACGCAGAGTCCAGTCTACTTCCAGCTATGGTCACCAATCGTGGTCGCTTATCCTGACGCTTTGGGCAACGGTTGGCATAATGACCATACTGCCCACAAGCGAAACAGGAAATGCCCTTGCGACTCGAAGACCTAGCAACACCAACCCTAGAGATGTCCATAAAGACAGAGATGTCCTCTAAGGGAGGTGCAGTAGGAGAGACCACTACAGTGGCTGAACGACCCTCTGACCTGCGCTCCAGCTGACGTTCGGAGGTCCGCAGGTCAATGCGGGTAGCCAGAGTCATGAGGCCCTCAAGGGTAGTTGGTACCTCACGCGACGCTAATGTGTCCTTCACGTGCGAGGCTAATCCCCTCCAGAACAGTGGAATGAGAGTCCTCTCTGACCACCCCAGTTCTGCAGCAAGTGTCCGGAAACTCACAGCATATTGACTTGAGGAGGTACGCCCCTGCTCCAAAGTCAGTAGCTGTAGGGCCGAGTCGTGAGTGACCTGAGGCCCCAGGAACACTTGTCGCAAGGACTCCAAAAACTCCTTAGAGTCCTGTACTACGGGGTCATTCCTCTCCCACAATGGTGTAGCCCACTCCAGTGCTCTATCAGAGAGCAAGGAGATGATAAACCCCACCTTCGACCTCTCTGTAGGAAACCGTGCACCCAACAGCTCTAGATGGACTGAGCACTGGTTCACGAATCCCCTACATGCCTTGCTGTTCCCCGTAAACTTGTTGGGCAGCGAGAGGTGAGGGAGGGTTGGAGTAGGCTTGGTGACTGACACCATTGCAGCCGCTTGAGCCACCACATCATCCATATCAGCAGCAAGAGCAGACTTCTCCAGAGACCTCACTCTGGCATCAAGCTGCAGCATGAACTGACGTAGCTGCTCCATCTCCGCCATGCCAGCCAGACCCTGGCGCAGTCTTACTGTTACGGGGGGACCGGCAGATTAGGACCAGGGGGTATATATCCTAATCGCCAGTCGGGGCCCACCGTGCTCCAGATGACAAAGGAGCTGCTGGCACCTGAGGGTTAGGCGGAGACTATAGAGCTGGATGGCTCTGAGATAACCCAGGAACTCTGGGAACCGGTCACGTGTGTTGGGACACGTCAGACCGGACGACAACCCGATTAGCGTTTTGGTGCACCTAGCACTACACCAACCACGTGTGCAGGAAACACGTCAGACCGGGTGGTAATTAGGTAGCGTTGACCGGAAGACCGCCACGAAAGCACCCTGTCGGCCACGTGTGTAGGACACGTCAGGCCGAGCGGTCCTCCGATTAGCGTTTCTGGCCACCTCTCGACTGGCCACGTGTGTGTAGGACACGTCAGGCCAGATGGGTACACCAGTAGCGTTGACCGGGAAGCCGAGGAGGATAAGGAACACCCTGTTAACTCCACAGGGGTCCTGGGGTACACTGTCCGTGCGCGTAGGGGCACAACCGGACAGGTGGCGCAGCAGGTGCGTTATCCGAGTGCGTAGGGGGCACAATCGGACAGGTGGCACAGCAGGTGCGTTGTCCGTGTGCGTAGGGGGCACAATCGGACAGGTGGCGCAGCAGGTGCATTGTCCGTGTGCGTAGGGGGCACAATCGGACAGGAAGCACAGCAGCCGCAACCCAGTTAACGCCACTGGGCTGCTATAGCAAGACTGGAACGGCAGGAGGGAAGCACGGTGCCTGACCCTGATGTGCTGAGCCACGAATCTTGGCGTGACAGGCACCGTTCGCCTAACCCTACCTACCGCTTCCCAACATAGGCTTATGCCGCAATGAGGCTCTAACATGGAGGTGTGCTCTGACTGAGCAAATGTGAAGACTGCGCACCTCCATGTTGTCTCCAGCCCCTTTTATAACCTGGGTCTGCCCCAAACCCAGGGTGGAACCACCAAGGTCCAATAGCAGAGTGCCATGTCATCAGTGACGTCACATGCGACCTATCCGGAACCACCACGTCATTGATGACCTCATGGCAGCCACGCCCCAAACACTTCACCAGTCATCATGTGACGGCCAATACTGAGGTGCCAGATCATAGGGGCGGGCCTCTGCGAGCCAGTCCGGAGTTGCCACGTCATCAGGACACCTGACACCCTCTGCCCTATCAGGGCCTGCCACCTCACGGACATGCTCAGTGAGGTCCTTACCGGACCTAACCTCTGATGCACTAAGTGCCTGAGCATGCTCAGTAGCCTGAGCCACAGGCTTAGAAAGCAGACTATCAGTTTGAGCATGCTCAGTAGGCACATCCCAGAACTTAGACACAGCACGAAGTCCAAGTACCTGTGCAAAGAGGCTGTTAGGGTTAATTGTGGGAGCATGCTCAGTAGCCTGAACTGAGGACTTAGTCTCAGAGATAACACAATCAGGCTGAGCATGCTCACTAGGCAAAACACCCGGCTTCAACTCTGGCTGGGGTAAATCGGCACACGCATGCGCACTAGTCGCCTCTCCACACTTAGACGTGGTGGAAGGAACAGCCAACTGGACGACCCGAGGCACGGCCAAGAATGGCAGCTGGTGCCTGGGCGCAACAGGAACCGCAGCAGGCTGCTTGCGGCTATGACGGCGCCGGTTCGTAACACAGATACAGCTACTTCACTGAGAGTGTTCTGGACTTCAGTTGATGTTGTGAACGGGTTCTTCTTCACCAAAGAAAGTATGCGGCGATCATCCACCACTGTTGTCATCCGTGGACGCCCAGGCCTTTTTGAGTTCCCAAGCTCACCAGTCAAATCCTTTTTTCTCAGAATGTACCCGACTGTTGATTTTGCTACTCCAAGCATGTCTGCTATCTCTCTGATGGATTTTTTCTTTTTTTTTCAGCCTCAGGATGTTCTGCTTCACCTAAATTGAGAGTTCCTTAGACCGCATGTTGTCTGGTCACAGCAACAGCTTCCAAATGCAAAACCACACACCTGTAATCAACCCCAGACCTTTTAACTACTTCATTGATTACAGGTTAACGAGGGAGACGCGTTCAGAGTTAATTGCAGCCCTTAGAGTCCCTTGTCCAATTACTTTTGGTACCTTGAAAAAAAGGAGGCTATGCATTACAGAGCTATGATTCCTAAACCCTTTCTCCGATTTGGATGTGAAAACTCTCATATTGCAGCTGGGAGTGTGCACTTTCAGCCCATATTATATATATAATTGTATTTTTGAACATGTTTTTGTAAACAGCTAAAATAACAAAACTTGTGTCACTGTCCAAATATTTCTGGACCTAACTGTATGTAGCATGAGATGGAGAGGAAGGCATCTGACTACATTTTGTGTCAATTCTAAAATGATTTACACTCCTACTCTGGTACAGCCTATCCACTCATTGCAAGGACTACCTAGAATGCCAAAGAGGCATTTTACACTCAGGAGGAGACAGAGTAGAGACTCTGGGTAAAATCAGGGATTATTTTAAGAACATTATCTGCCATTCCACCAACAATCTGTTGGTAGGAAGAAAAAGGGATCCAACTTCGGAAGCTGGATCCCTTTTTCTTCCTATACACTTTCCACGTTTCAGAGAGTTGATCCTTGCATACCGGTTGCTGCCACAGATGAGCGAGATTACCAATACTCTTTCAACAATCTGTTGGCACCATTAGGTCTTCAGGAGTGTTGTCTCATGCCCTCCTGCCAAGTGGAACAGATAGGTCTCGTGGATGAATGTTTTTGTTGTGCTCATGCAGCAGGCACAAATTCACCTTCCCCACGATCTCAACCTGTGTGCACACCATCAGCAGCGCATCAAGTTCCCCGCTCCTTACTGCACGGCTGGCGCATATTAAATTAGGCCGCTAATAGCAGTATTAGTATGTAATAGAATCTAATACATGTAGGCCGGAAAACGTAATTCGGTTTGAAGTTGCAAAAGCAAGGACTGTAAGGAAAGAAATCTTGCCTATATTCTGATAATGGTAAACTATCCCTTCTTCAGCAGCTAGCCATACAGTAATAAAGGCTATGCACTAAGTATAAGAGCTGCCAAAAATGAGGAGTCTCTCTGATCAACCTTGGAAGAGACAGAGAGGAGGGCCTCCAAATATTATTTTTTCGAATTTTGAAAACACTCTAAGGGGTACTTTGCACGTTGCGACATCGCACCTGCTATATCGTCGGGGTCAAATCGAAAGTGATGCACATCCGGCGCCGGTAACGATGTCGCAATGTGTAAAGCCTAGGAGAGAAGATGAACGAGCGTGAAACAGTCAAAAATCGGTGATCTGTGTCATGTCGTTCATTTTCATAATGTCGGTGCGTCCGCAGGTACGATGTTGTTTATCGTTCCTGCAGCTCCACACATCGCTGTGTGTGAAGCCACAGGAGCGAGGAACATCTCCTTACCTGTGCCCGGTGTCCACCAGCAATGCGAAAGGGGGAAGGTGGGCGGGATGTTTACATCCCGCTCATCTCCGCCCCTCCGCTGCTATTGGCCGGCCGCTTAGTGACATCGCGGTGACGCCGAACGCACCTCCCCTTGAAGGAGGGATTCTTTGGCAGTCACCACAACGTCACCGACCAGTTATATGCATGTCAAGCTGCCGTAGCGATAATGTTCTGTACGGCAGCTCGCACTACATATCGCATGTGCGACAGGGGAGGGGGCTATCGCGCTCGGCATCACTAGCATCGGCTAGCGATGTCGCAGAGTGCAAAGTACCCCTTAGTTCATGACTCTCAAAGTGGGAAGTGATGTGCAGACAGTGTGACGCTTAGCCAAAATGAGCATTAGGAATGGCAATACAGCCAGCCATAGACGTGCAGGAAACACTCTGATTCTAGTTTCGGATCAATGTTGAAAACACTCTTAATTCATCACTCTCAAAGTGATAAAGGATCTGCTGCCAGTCCGAGGCCTAGCCAAAATGTGAAGAGGAATGGCAACACAGCCAGCAACAGACGTAAAGGAGATGCTCTGATTCCAGTTTTGGATCAATTTTGGAAACACTCTTAGGGGCACTTTGCACACTGCGACATCGCAGGCCAATGCTGCGATGCCGAGTGCGATAGTCCCCACCCCCGTCGCAGCAGCGATATGTGGTGATAGCTGGCGTAGCGAAAATTATCGCTACGCCAGCTTCACACACACACTCACCTGCCGTGCGACGTCCCTGTGGCCGGCGACCCGCCTCCTTGTTAAGGGGCGGGTCGTGCGGCGTCACTGCGACATCACACGGCAGGCGGCCAATCGGAGCGGAGGGGCGGAGATGAGCAGGATGTAAACATCCTGCCCACCTCCTTCCTTCCGCATAACCTACGGAAGCCGCGGTGACGCCGGTAGGAGATGTTCCTCGCTCCTGCGGCTTCACACACAGCGATGTGTGCTGCTGCTGGAGCGAGGAACAACATCGGACCGTCGCGTCAGCGTAATTATGAATTACGCCGACGCTGCACCGATGATACGATTACGACGCTTTTGCGCTCGTTAATCGTATCATCTAGGCTTTACACACTGCGATGTCGCATGCGATGCCGGAAGTGCGTCACTTTCAATTTGACCCCACCGACATCGCACCTGCGATGTCGCAGTGTGCAAAGTGCCCCTTAGTCTTAAGGTATCACTCTCAAAGTGGTAAAGGATCTGCAGAAACTATGAGGCCCAGCCAAAATGGGCAGAAGGAAAAGCAATACAGACAGTAACAGTCATACAAGACATACAGGAGACACCCTGATCTAAATTTTGGCTCAATCTTAAAAACACTCAGAATTCTTCTTTAATTCTAGAAACTACTAACAACATCTCCGAATTTCCAAGCAATACATTTTTTATTTATTTTCTGAAAATGAGAAATCGTCAAAATAACAAAATAATGCATTGCTTTCAGACCGCAAATAATGCAAAGAAAACAAGTTCATAATCATTTAGAAACAACAATACTAATAATGTTTTATCTCAGGAAGAGCTCAGAAATCATTATTTTGTGGAATAACCATGATTTTTAATCCCAGCTTTCATGCGTCTTGGCTCCTTTCCACCAGTCTGTCACACTGCTTTTGGGTGACCTTATGCCACTCCTGGCGCAAAAATGTAAGCAGCTCTTCTTTATTTGATGGCTTGTGACTATCCATCTTCCTCTTGATTACATTCCAGAGGTTTTCAATGGGATTCAGGTCTGGAGATTGGGCTGGCCATGACAGGGTTTTCATGTGGTGGTCCTCATCCACATATTGATTGGCCTAGCTGTGTAGCATGGTGTATTGTCCTGCTGGAAAAAACAGTCCTCAGAGTTGGGGAACATTGCCTGAGCAGAAGGAAGCAACTGGTTTTCCAAGATAACCTTGTATGCAGCGTGATTCATACGTCCTTCGCAAAGTTTAATCCTCCCAATTGGACTGGAATAAGGGAATCTTCTCTGTTGAGTCTAAGGCTGGGGTCACACGTAGCGACCGCACCAACGATCCCACCAGCGATCCGACCTGGCAGGAATCGTTGGTGCGTTGCTACATGGTCGCTGGTGAGCTGTCAATCAAGCAGATCTCACCAACAATCAGCCACCAGCGACTCATGTAACGATGCTGCGCTTGGTAACCAGGGTAAATATCGGGTAACAAAGCAAAGCGCTTTGCTTGGTTACCCGATATTGTCAGCATTGTCAGTTGTCAAGCAGATGTGTCTATCAGTTATTATCCTAAGATATAATGCTAGTGGCAGGGCAGACCAGAACCTCCATTGTGTAGAGAAACAGTTCATGCCACGTGTCTAGCTTGAATACCAAACAGTTGTATGGCAGAGAGGAATCATGGAGGATGGTGCTACAGTTGGCTGTGTAATCCTTTACTATCTTCCAAAACTTTTCTTTCTTTGTGAGACTACCATGCGCATCAGGGTCTAGGTGCTAGGATGCTCTTATGAAATTGTCCCAGAGCTTTGAGGAGGTGGAGGAGGAAGCAAAAAAGAAGAAAACAAGGACTATATAACCTTGTATGGGTGGGAACAGTGCATGGGAACATACTGCAATAAAAGGTACATTACAATTGACTTTAGGTTTGTCTGCTGTCATCCGTTGTAGTTGAGAACTCTTCTAATCAATGCTTTGTTCATTTTGATAAGTCAGCCTGTCCGCATTTTCAATTGACAGGTGGATGCTCCTATCGGTTACTGTGCCTCCTGGGGCACTAAAAACTCACTCAGACAAAATGCTAGGGACAGGGAAGGCCCTCACTTCAAGGCATAGAGGGACACAATGTGTTGATCTTAGATGTCCAATATCTTCATGTAAGTTTCCTTCCTTGTGGGAGCACCCTGTGCATTAGGGCCTGATCGCAAGAAGGATCTAATGAAACTGTCTCAGACCATTGATAGTGTTCCTGTTACGGGGGCTGTCTGATAATAACCTAAAGGAGTATCAGACAGTCATGGTCCACCGTGCAAAGACTTTGCTGCAGACTATGGCAGAGTGCAATACCTCTGTCATACCTCCCAACTTTTAAAGAAGGAAAAGAGGGACAAAGTTTGCGGCGCGCTAAGCGCGCCGCGGCAAATTTTTAGGCCACGCCCCCTAACCACACCCATTTCACAGTCACGCCCATATCCACTCCCCATCCACACCCATTCAGCACAAACACGCAGGCAGCCGGCGGGCCTCCAGCACGGACACGCAGGCAGCCAGCGGGCCTCCAGCACGGACACGCAGGCAGCCGGCGGGCCTCCAGCACGGACACGCAGGCAGCCGGCGGGCCTCCAGCACGGACACGCAGGCAGCCGGCGGGCCTCCAGCACGGACACGCAGGCAGCCACAGTGAGGCGGCCGGTCGCCTTCACAGACAGGCGGCGGGCCGCCCGCACAGAGAGGCGGCCAGCCGCCCGCAGAGAGAGGCGGCCGGCCGCCCGCACAATGAGGCGGCGGGCCGCCCGCACAGACAGGCGGCAGGGGGGCGCCCGCACAGACAGGCGGCAGGGGGGCGCCCGCACAGACAGGCGGCAGGGGGGCGCCCGCACAGACAGGCGGCAGGGGGGCGCCCGCACAGACAGGCGGCAGGGGGGCGCCCGCACAGACAGGCGGCGGGGGGCGCCCGCACAGACAGGCGGCGGGGGGCGCCCGCACAGACAGGTGGCGGGCCGACCGCACAGACAGGCGGCAGGGGGGCGCCCGCACAGACAGGCGGCGGGGGGCGCCCGCACAGACAGGTGGCGGGGGGCGCCCGCACAGACAGGCGGCCGGCCGACCGCACAGACAGGCTCCGGCCGGGGGTGAGGGGGGAGGGAGGGAAATCAGCGCTGGGGAGATTAGTTTACTGTACCAGCAGCAGCACAGGCAGCGCTCCTCTCTATGCCACGTCTACTAGGATGGTAGGAGGGAAAAGCAGGGAGGCGGAGAGAGAGTGGGTGGGCGGAGCCTGGGAGCCGGCCGTCCCGCCCGTGGCAACGGGACAAACAACGTAAAGCGTGAAAGTCCCGCTGTATCCGGGACGGTTGGGAGGTATGCAGCATGTTAGAATGTGTACATAAGATCCCGCTGGTGGTGGCCGCAGCTTATAGGCCCCAAATCTGGTGACAGGTTCCCTTTAAAGTGAACCTGTCAGGTGCAATATGCACTCAGAGCCAGGAGCAGTTCTGGGTGTATATTGCTAATCCCTGCCTAACCGTCCCTGTATACACTAGCATAGATAAAGAGATCAAGAACAAATATTTTTAAAGATCTTATATCTTATGCTAATGAGCGCGGGGACTAGTCACAAGGGCGTTACTTCACTTGGCTAGTCGGCTCGCATAGCATGTTAGCATGTTATTACGCCCCTGTGTGAGTACTAACACGCTATATGAGCCGACTAGCCAAGTGAAGTAACGCCATTGGGACTAGTCCCCGCGCTAATTAGCATAAGATATAAGCTCTTTAAAAATACTTTTTCTATAGATGCCTTTATCTATGCTAGTGTATACAGGGACAGTTAGGGAGGGATTAGCAATATACACCCAGAACTGCTCCTGGCTCTGAGTGCAGATTGCACCTGATAGGTTCCCTTTAAAGGGAAACTGTCACCAGAAATTTAGCAAAAAAATAAAAGATTCCCCTCTGCAGCTCCTGGGATGAATTCTGGAAAGGTTCCTGTTGCTATTGTGCCCCCTTTGAGACCTAAAATAATACTTTATGAAGTCTTACCTTTTTGTATGCAAATCTGTTTTTATGGTCACGGGGGCGGGCTGCCTGGCGTCCGTTATTCCCCCTCCTGCCGTTGTACGCCGTCCCCCATTGCTCATTTCCATACATGAGGACGCCTTCCTCATGTAACTGTCCTCCTGAAGTTTTGTGCATGCCCAGTGCCACTCTCGCGGGAGTGAGCACTGTGCAAAGTGTGAACGCTTTTGAGGTGATTGCGCAGGCGCGAGATTATGGGCGGCGCTGTGATTGTCATCAGCAGCGTTATCCAAGTACCCACCCATAATCTTGTACCCACGCTTCTCACTCTGCCTCCACCGTTATGCGCAAGCACTGGCCATATGAACCACGTTACCTATTACCATGGGCGCGAGATTATGGGCGGCACTGTGATTGTCATAAGCAGCGTCATCCAAGTACCCGCCCATAATCTCGTGCCCGCGCTTCTCACTCTGCCTCCACCGTTATGCGCAAGCACTGGCCATATGAACCACGTTACCTATTACCATGGGCGCGAGATTATGGGCGGCGCTGTGATTGTCATCAGCAAAGTCATCCAAGTACCCGCCCATAATCTCGTGCAAGCAGTAATAGGTAACATGGTTCATATGGCCAGCACTTGCGCATAACAGTGGAGTCAGAGGGAAAAGTGCGGGCATGAGATTATGGGCGGGTACTTGGTTAACGCTGCTGATGACAATCACAGCGCCGCCCATAATCTCGTGCCTGCGCAATCACCTGAAAAAGCGTTCACATGCGCAAAACTTCGGGAGGACAGTTACATGAGGAAGGCGTCCTTGTGTATGTAAATGAGCAATGGGGGACTGCGTAAAGCGGCAGGAGGGGGAATAACGGATGCCAGACAGCCCGCCCCCGTGACCATAAAAACACATTTGCATACAAAAAGGTAAGACTTCATAAAGTATTTTTGTAGGTCTCAAAGGGGGCACAATAACAACAGGAACCTTTCTAGAAGCAGCCCAGGAGCTGCAGAGGGGAATCTTTTATTTTTATTGTGAAATTTCTGCTGACATGTTCCCTTTAACTGGTAGAGGAGCCAGGATAAAGCAGAGCTGAAGTTGTTGGGAAGCTAGGACCCAGCAGCTCTGCTCCACAGGCAGGAGACCACTGATCGGTAAGCTAATAGAAGCCTGCAGATGCCACTCTGCATAGGTTATTACTGGCCAGTGCTATCTGCAGGAGATAAGTGCTGATTGCACGGTCTCCTCAGCTTCCTGATTCCCCGCGTGTCTGCAGCAGTGAGAAGCCGCACACGGGGAATCAGAGAACAGCTGCAGACAAACGCAGGCTCCGGGACTGGGGGGGTCGGCTCTGGTGCAGGGGGGGGGGCTCTGCTGCAGGGGGGGGTCGCTCTGCTGCAGGGGGTGATTCATACCTCAGCAGCAGTCACAGGAGTAGGTGCGCGCTCGGCTCTGTAATGAATAGTAGAAGGGAGAAACAGCGAGGCGGGGCTACAGTGGGTGGGTGGAGCCGGGACAATCAGCCTCACGGGCGGGAGCCGGGATCAAAGGCTCAGAAGAGGGACTGTCCCGCTGTATCCGGGACGGTTGGGAGGTATGCCTCTGTTAACTCACAGAAGGATATAATAAGTAAGTAAAGCAATTCCTCCCTTACTTGGAGGGTGTGTGGAATGATCTCTGTTAATAATCACAGAGACAAAGGCAATGTGTGCGAAATGGCACCTACCTAGGTCCGCTCTTCTAGTGGTGCAAAAAAGACGAACAGCAGCGTAAGCCGCACAAAGCTCCTACCTGCGTTCGCTCCACTAGTGTGCGAGGACACGAACCACTAGATATGGCACCTGCCTAGGTCCGCTCTTCTAGTGGTGCAAAAAAGACGAACAGCAGCGTAAGCCGCACAAAGCTCCTACCTCTGTTCGCTCCCCTAGTGTGCGAGGATACGAACAACTGCCAGACGCAGTATAAGGAACGTTACCCTAGCGGCAACGTCCACCTACGAGTCGAATCACAAGGCCCAGCCAGACCATGTGCCTCAGGCACCTGCCTATGTCCGCTCCCCTAAGAGGTAAGGATACGGACAGCAGCCGAAGCTGTAAGGTATAAGAACGCTACCCTGCCGGTAGCGCTCACCTAGCATAGACAGAAGAATGCCTAGAGGAACGCGCACAGAGCGTCTACTCTTATGCATGAACCAAGAGGACTGAGCGCCATGCGGCGTGTGTCAGGGTCTTATATAGACTCTGTGCCTCATCCAAGATGGAGGACACCAGAGCCAATCCGCTGCCAGAATGACAGGAGTGACGTCATGCTGGCCTATCACCGAGCAAGGCGTCACAAGCACATGACCAGCGACCAATCGGCATAGAAGGTGTCAGAGACATGTGACATCGTGTCAGCGATGATGTCACCCGCACATGTGCAATGGCTCCAAGATAGGACTTAGTCTCCGGCGCTCGCACATGTGCAGTAGCAAGAAATCTGGACTTAGTCTCCAGCGCTCGCACATGTACAGTAGCAAGAAATCTGGACTTAGTCTCCAGCGCTCGCACATGTGCAGTAGCAAGAAATCTGGACATAGTCTCCAGCGCTCGCACATGTGCAGTAGCAAGAAATCTGGACATAGTCTCCAGTGCTCGCAGCAACCGTAACAGTTCCTCATGCCTTTGTTGGCTCTGCTGTGTGTCTCCCTATGCTCTACTCTACTTTAACTAGTTTGTCAAGGCTGCAAAGCCTCAGATTGTCCTCCAAAAACAAAACACAGTATCCTTACTAAGCAAAAACGCTGAGTCTTTGTTACTTTACTCGTGAAACACAGTGCAGAGTCTTTTCCTAGCTGTCCCTAACTAAAAGTAATGTGCACACTTAACTGCCAGTTTTAGCGTGGGATACCTCGTCACCGTTGGGGCCCGTATTCCGCCGGAAGACACCTCTAAAGTTCAGTCTTTGTCCCGGATCTGTAACTTGCCCGTGCTGTCTGGCACCTCGCTCCACATCTAGCCTCTTTGGATCTGTGTCTTGGGGAGACGCCACGCAACACTCTCAGGTACTTGGACCTCGTTCAGCAGGGCAGACTGCGGCCTTCTATCTTTCAGCAAAGCCGAGCACACTCCTTTCTCTTGTTCAGGTACACGTAGACTCCCCCTCCTCCTCCTGTTCAGGACTGTACCAAGTCACATGGAGCAGCAGGGGCTTTTTGCCCACTGTTCTCTGTTTTGAAAGCAGGTGGCAGCATAACACAAGGACAAGTCCACAAAACAGTCTTTTGTTTACATATTTTTTATTTTAAAATTTGGTTCAAACAAAACAAATTGTTCACACAGTAAAATTTAACAACAATTAGTCAAATTACAATCTAAAGTTAAATTAACATTACATTTTTTAAATAGAAAAAGTGGGGCAGGGGAAAAGGGGAAAAAAAAAAGAGGGGGGAGAGGGAAAGGCTATAGGATTAAAGAAAAAGGTAAAACAAAACAGTCTTTTAACCTATATATATATATATATATACATATATATATATATATATATATATATATACTAGAGGGTGGCCCGATTCTACGCATCGGGTATTCTAGAATTTACGTATTGTGTAGTTAATGTATGATTTTTGTTTTATATATATATATATATATATATATATATATATATATATATATATATATATGTATAGATGTTGTTGTCTGTAGTTACCAAGTGTTTGTGTAGGGGCTGTACATGTTCTGGGTGTTGTCTGGGTGTGGCGGGGGGTGAGAGCGGTGTTTGTGTGTTGCGTTGTGTGTCGTTATTTGTGGAGCGCTGTGTGTCTGTATCGTTGTGTATGTATGTTGCGCGGTTTGTGTGGGTGTGGGGTGTGTGTGTGTTTTGGGGGGAGGTATGTTTTGTGCAATGTGTGTGTTGTGCGGTATGTGCGTATATTTGTGTGTGCCGCGGTGTTTGTGTGTTGGGTGTTGTGTGTGCGGCGTTGTCTGTGTGTGTGGGTGTCTGTGTAGGGCAGTGTTTGTTTTTCCCAGTGTGTGTGTGGTGTGTCGTGCAGTGCGTGTGTGGCAGTGTGTGTGTGTTTTGGGGGGAGGTGTGCACCCCCCATCGTGCTCCATCCCCCATGCTGCGCACCCCCCATCGTGCTCCATCCCCACTCCCCATTGTGCTCCATCCCCCATGCTGCGTACTCCCCATCGTCTTCCATCCCCCATGCTGCGCATTCCCCATCGTGCTCCATCCCCCATGCTGCGCACTCCCAAACGTGCTCCATCCCCCATGCTGCGCACTCCCCATCGTGCTCCATCCCCCATGCTGCGCACCTACCATCGTGCTCTATCCCCCAAGCTGCGCACTCCCAAACGTGCTCCATCTCCCATGCTGCGCACCCCCCATCGTGCTCCATCCCCCATGCTGCGCACCCCCCATCGTGCTCCATCCCCCATGCTGCGCACCCCCCATCGTGCTCCATCCCCCATGCTGCGCACTCCCCATTGTGCTCCATCCCCCATGCTGCGCATTCCCTATCGTGCTCCATCCCCCATGCTGTGCACTCCCCATCGTGCTCTATCCCCCATGCTGCGCACTCCGAAACGTGCTCCATCCCCCATGCTGCGCACTCCCAAACATGCTCCATCCCCCATGCTGCGCACTCCCCATCGTGCTCTATCCCCCATGCTGCGCACTCCCAAACGTGCTCCATCACCCATGCTGCGCACTCCCCATCGTGCTCCATCCTCCATGCTGCGCACCCCCCATCGTGCTCCATCCCCCATACTGCGCACCCCCCATCGTGCTCCATCCCCCATGCTGCACACTCCCAATCGTGCTCCATCCCCCATGCTGCGCACCCCCCATCGTGCTCCATCCCGCATGCTGCGCACTCTCCATCGTGCTCCCTCCCCCATGCTGCGCACCGCTCATCATGCTCCACAGTCACACATCAGACAGTAAACACGCACACATCTGATCGCATACACTCACACACACACACACACTCCACTTCTCCCTGTGCCCACCGGTGTGCGGTCCCAGCAGCTGTGCTGCATGCCATGCTCCTCTGCCGACACTCACAGATCCGATCGCATACACTCACACACACACACTCACACATCAGAACACACTCACGCACATCCGATCGCATACACTCACACACACACACTCACACATCAGAACACACTCACGCACATCCGATCGCATACACTCACACACACACACACACACACACACACTGACGATATCGCACATACGCGCTGACACAATCACAACATCCGGAGATACCACATGCTTCCGGCCATGTGATCCTCCGGTAGGTCCTGGAAGATCACTGCATGCACAGGATCGCCGCCGATAAGCAAGCGATATCACGGAATGTTGTGAGTATGTGGATGCGATCTGATGTGTGTGTGAGGTGTGTGTGAGAGTGAGTGTGATTTGATGTGTGTGTGTGTCTGTTCTTATGTGTGTGCGTGTGTGTGTGTTTCGCCGCTGCAGGACGTGGATGCAATCCGATGTGTGTGTGAGGTGTGTGTGAGAGTGAGTGTGATCTGATGTGTGTGTGTGTGTGTGTTCGCCGCTGCAGGACCTTGATGCGCTCACCTCGGGGCGAGAGGCCATTCCGTGTGGGGGGCGGAGCCTGGGCGAGCGGCCAATCCGTGTGGGGGGCGGAGCCGAGGCGAGGCAAGCGGCCAATCCGTGCGGGGGGAGGAGCCAAGGTGAGCGTCCAATCCATGCGGGGGGGGGCCATGGCGAATCCGTGAAGCCGAGCGGCCAATCCGTGTGGGGGGGTGGGGCCATGGCGAGGCCAGCGGCCAATCCGCTGTTTGTCACCGTAAGGACATGGCCAATCCGTGCGGGGGGGTGGACCCAAGGCGAGCGGAAAAATCCGTGCGGGGGGGAGGAGCCGAGGCGAGGCGAGCGGCCAATCCGTGCGGGGGGCGGGGCCATGGCGAGGACAGCGGCCAATCCGCTGTTTGTCACCGTAAGGACATGTCACGGTAAGGACACAATTTTGGAGCAAGACAGACAGACAGAATAAGGCAATTATATATATAGATATATAAAAATGTTAACAGGTCTTACAAATCTTTGGAGCAGACCTCTGATGCCCATGAGATAGAATGTGTGAACAGCTCGGCAGACTCGCCCCTGTGTGGCTCACCACAGTCAGTTTGCTGGTTGAAGATTTGTGATGCGGGGAGAAACAAGTGTAATTGGGGTGGCACCTCTGAGGAATGAACTATATGTGATGTTAAGGTTCAGGAAGAGGAGGAGAGGCCACTTGATGCAGCTCTTGCTATCCACTCTAGCACATGCTGTTTATCAGCCTGATTTCAAAATTGAAACGATGTGCGGCTGCTAGAGAAATCTTTTGGAGTAGGCTGTTCAGTAATTTACGTTGTTCTCAATTCTCTTAAGACAAGATGATCCGGTGTTTGCTCATTACAGCTTTGATTAAAACTATTTCCCACACATACACCTCCAACACCCCGCCTATTCACCCTTCCCACACAACCACATTGTGATTTGCCACTCATGGTTGATCTACACTTTCAAATAGATGTTTTGCAACCCTTAGGCCTGCTTTACACGCTGTGATATTGCTACGGTATCGCTAGCCTGCGTACCCGCCCCCATCATTTGTGCGACACAGGCAAATTGCTGCCCGTCTCGCACAAAATCGCGTGGACCCGTCACACACTTACCTGCCTAGTGACGTCGCTGTGACCAGCAAACCGTCTCCTTTCTAAGGGGGCGGTTCGTTTGGCGTCACCGCGATGTCACTAAGTGGCCACCCAATCAAAGCAGAGGGACGGAGATGAGCGGGACGTAACATCCCACCCACCTCCTTCCTTCCTCCTTGCTGGCGGCCGCAGTTAAGGTGAGGTTCCTCGTTCCTGCGGTGTCACACGTAGCGATGTGTGCTGCCGCAGGAATGACGAACTACATCCTAGAAGCAGCAGCAACGATAATTGCGAATAGGGGGTGATGTCACCAATGAGTGATTTTGAACGTTTTTGCGACGATTCAAAATCGCTCATAGGTGTCACACACAACAACATCACTAAAACGGCCGGATGTGCGTCACAAATTCCGTGACCCCAACGAGATCGCTTTAGCGATATGGTAGCGTGTAAAGTCACGCTTAGCCCACACGTGTCAGACACCTAACACAAGAGATAAATTATTTATTCCTGCCTGAGTTCGCAATATTGTGAAGGCATTACAAAGTACCAGAAATGTGGTTCACTGAGTAATTTGGAGTAGACACTGAAAACTGCCAAGACTTTATCTACTTCACTAGCAAATTTACAGCAGACAGTACTAACTAACAATACCTAGAAATGTGATTAACAGCATAATTTTGAGGAGAAACAACCCAATAATTAAAACTTGATTTTATTTTGAAAATTTATAATATATTACGTCCCCTGATGAACAAGTGAAACGCATGTCGGGACAATGGAGGCCTCACACTAAGTCACAGATAGGTTGGTACCTTGATTTTCTGTTGTCATGTAGCATAATAGTGTTACACTAGGTCTATATGAAGTGGTTCTATCACATGTATTAACACCAGGCTATTACCAGGTATACTTTACCTTTGTAACCCCTTAACGATCGCGGGCGGCAATATTACGTCCTAGCAGTCATAATGTTAATCCACGTGGGCTGCTGCAAGCAGCCTGCGGCGATCAACGTACATGTCAGCTGATTTGTACAGCTGACGTGTGTCTGCCAGGCACGAGTGGAATCGCATTTTGCTCGTGCCTTTTAACCCCTTAAATGGCGCTGACAAGATGTGATAGCGCCATGTTAACGGCGATAGCTGTAGATCTGTACTCACAGGTCGATACCGGAAGTCATGTGACGTGATCACATGGATCCGGTGGTTGTCATGGTAGCACAGGGTCATGTGATGACTCCTGTAGCTCACATGACTCAGGTCCTGTAAGAAACAGCCGAGTACTGGCTGTTACGAGAGATGATCATTTCTCCCGGTCTGAGCGGTGCTGCTCTAATCGGGAGAAACTAATGAGCGATCAGACAACTGATCCGTACAGTCCCCTAGGGGGACTAGTAAAATAAAAAAGAAGTTAAAAAAAAAATTAAATTTGAAAAATTAAAAAAAATAAAAAAACGTAAAAGTTCAAATCACCCCCCTTTCGCCCCATTGAAAATTAAAGGGTTAAAAAAATAAAAAATATACCCACATTTGGTATCTCCGCTTTCAGAAAAGGCTGATCTATCAAAATATAAAATCAATTAATCTAATCAGTAAACGGCATAGCGGCAAAAAAATTCCAAACACCAAAATTACATTTTTTGGTCACTACAAATTTTGCACAAGGTGCAATAACAGGCAATCAAAACGTAGAATCTGCTCAAATATGGGACCATTAAAAATGTCAGCTCGAGATGCAAAAAATAAGCTGTCACTGAGCCATAGATCCTGAAAAATTAGAATGCTATGGGTTGCGGAAAATGGCGCAAAACGTACGCCACTTTTTTCGGACAAACTTCTGATTTTTTTAACCCCTTAAATAAAAGTAAACCTATTCATGTTTGGTGTCTATGAACTTGTATCGACCTCAGGCACCATATTGACACATCAGGTTTACCATATAGTAAACATAGTGAATAAAATCTCAAAAAGTATAGTGCAATCGCACTTTTTGCAATTTTTCCACATTTGGAATTTTTTTGCAGTTTTTCAGTACACTGTATCATACAACTTATGGTTTCATTTAAAAGTACAGCTCATTCCACAAAAACTGAGCCCTCACATGTGTATATTGACTGAAAAATAAAAAAGTTACAACTCTCGGAAGAAGAATGGTGAAAAATATCCCCCAGAAAGCGCAGAATCGGCCAGTCATGAAGGGATAAGGCTACTTTCACACATCCGGCTTGAGCCCTGCGGCTCAATCCGGCTGTGCAAGCTATGCAACGGATGCGGTGAAAACACCGCATCCTTTGCATAAGTTTTTCCCATGCGGCCCGCCCGGTTTTTGCCGCTTGCGGCATGCTACTGAGCATGCGCAGTGGCAAAAACCGCATGCGGCGGCCGGATGCGGTATTTGCCGCATCGCGCCGCATCCGGCCGCCATAGGCATGCATTGAGAGATGCGCCGCATCGGCCGAATGCGGCGCGATGCGGGTTTTTTTGCCGCACGAAAAAACGTGCCAGGCAACGTTCCATCCGGCCGCCGCATCGGCTAAATCTGCCGCATGCGGCAAAAACCGGATGGAACGCAAGGCCATGCGGCACAATGCGGCACTAATTAAAGTCTATGCAGGAAAATCGCAACCGGCAGCAAAAAAAAACGGTTGCGATTTTCCTGCAAAGTGCCGGATTGTGCCGCAGAAGAAAAACCGGAGGTGTGAAAGTACCCTTAAGGGTTAGTCTTTTTTGGTTTAGGGCTTATGATTTTAATTCCAGCACAAGCATTGGTAAACTATTTTATAATTGTTCTCACCAATTTTCTATATAGTAACTAAATTTAGTTGTTGAAGAATGTTATACTATATTTACATCTGTGATATGTGATCATTACTTGCCCTTTTTATGCAAGGCATTACAATGTATTATTACATTTTTCTATAGCAATTTATCCTGGTTGTGAGGTTATCACTGGTTATCGGACCCCTTGCTTGCTTTTTAATTCAATATTTTATCATATATTGTAAATTTTCAAAATTAAATTTAGTTTTAATTATTGGGTTGTTTTTGCACCATTTTTCTCTTCTGAAATGTTGTCTAATTACTTAAACCTATACTGGTGCTTCCCTATACTAATTTTCTAGGTCTATTCATAGTGACTAAGTATATATAATTTTGAGCAGGCAATGAACACTTTTGAGATCTTTTTAGCTAGTTCCCTAGCAAACTTACAGCAGGCACTACAAACTAACTATACCTAAAAATGTGGTGGACTGCTTAATTTTGAACAGGCAATGAAAACTGCCAATACCTTGTTAGCCACTTCACTAGCAAATTTACTGCAAGTAGTATTAACAATACCTAGAAATGTGGTTGACTGCATAATTTTGAGCAGGAAATTAAAACTGCCAAGATCTTTTTTAGCTACTTCAGTGGCAAATGTACAGCAAGGAGTACTAACTAATAATATCTAGAAATTTGGTTGACTGCGTTATTTTCAGCAGGCAATGAAAAGTGGCAAGACCTTTTTACCTAGTTCACTAGCAAATTTACAGCAGGCCGTACTAACTACCAATACCTAGAAATGTGGTTGACTGCATAATTTTCATCAGGCAGTGAAAAGTGCCAAGACCTTTTTACCTAGTTCACTAGCACACTTACAGTAGGCAATATTAACTAACAATACCCAGACATGTGGTTGACTGTGCATTTTTAGCAGGCAATGAAAAGTGTCAAGATCTTTTTACATAGTTCATTTGCAAATTTATAGCAGGCTATAGTAACTAACAATACGTAGAAATGTGGTTGACTGCATAATTTTGAGCAGGCAATTAAAACTGCCAAGACCTTTTTAGCTTCGTCACTAGCAAATTGACAGCAGGGAGTACTAACTAACAATACCTAGAAATATAGTTGACTGCATAATTTTCAGCAGGCAATGAAAAAGTGCCAAGACCTTTTTACCTAGTTCGCTTGCAAATTTACAGCAGGCAGTACTAATTAACAACACCTAGAAATGTGGTTGACTGCATAATTTTCATCAGGCAGTGAAAAGTGCCAAGACCTTTTTACCTAGTTCACTAGCACACTTACAGTAGGCAATATTAACTAACAATACCCAGACATGTGGTTGACTGTGCATTTTTAGCAGGCAATGAAAAATGTCAAGATCTTTTTACATAGTTCATTTGCAAATTTATAGCAGGCTATAGTAACTAACAATACGTAGAAATGTGGTTGACTGCATAATTTTGAGCAGGCAATTAAAACTGCCAAGACCTTTTTAGCTTCGTCACTAGCAAATTTACAGCAGGGAGTACTAACTAACAATACCTAGAAATATAGTTGACTGCATAATTTTCAGCAGGCAATGAAAAAGTGCCAAGACCTTTTTACCTAGTTCGCTTGCAAATTTACAGCAGGCAGTTCTAATTAACAACACCTAGAAATGTGGTTCACTGGCCAATTTATAGCAGGCAGTAATAAGTAGCAATACCTATTTAGATCCTTCACTGTCAACTGTTTATCATGAAATGTCGATTTGTGGCACACAGCTTTCCATACACTGCACGTCCCTATTCTACACTATCACTCTTCTATCTCAACTACTTATCATTAAAACCCTAGGTAAGCTAACTGTCTAGCAGCGGAATTAGCATCTTCCTAATGTTTAAGATTCACAAAATGGCGCCGATGTCGCATTTCCGCATTTTATATGTAGACAGTCATGTGACATAAGCAGCCAAAGATTCAAGGCCTTGTGTCTGAACCTTGTGGATGTTTGCAGTGCTGTGATTTTCTGCAGGAACAGCTGCAAATAAAGTTAAGAAAAAAAAATGGCGTCGGGCACTTCTGGCTTCTCCCGAGTCCCCACCCCCTTCACTCATTACACACATTCCCCCATTCATCATACAGCACTACAATCCTATTGAAAAGCATAACATGTTATTAGATAAAGGCAGAAAGGTCCAGCGCAGTGCTCAAGTTGTAAAATAATATCCAACGTTTATTAGGTATATTTCCATTGAACGTATAGCGGTGTACAGGGTGGCTAAGACTATGTGTCGAAATGCGTAGTGCGATGGGGCAATATCACCCTGCACACCGCTACAGTTTTAATGGAAATATACCTAATAAACATTGGATTTTATTTTACAACTTGAGGACTGTGCTGGACCTTTTTCCCTTTTTCTGCATATTTGGCAGCCAAGCCTTCCGTGCGCTTAGTCCTTACAAGGAGCGGTAGACAGCAGGATCGGTGAGCTGAATTACTCTTCTGTTTTATTAAATAAGCTTTTTTTTGTTTTGTTTTTTTAAACAGTATCAGTGATCGAACAAAACCGAATATTGCCAGCTTTAGGGGAAAGTTCTCGGTTCCCGAACCGGACAGTCTAAGGGCGGCTTTGCACGTTGCGACATTGCACGTGCGATGTCGATGGGGTGACGAAAGTGACGCACATCCGGCGTCGCAGTCGATATCGCAACGTGTAAAACCTTTTTGATACGATGAACGAGCGCAAAAGCGTCGTTATCGTATCATCGCTGCAGCCTCCGACATTTCCATAATGCCGATGGTGCGACAGGTCCGACGTTGTTCCTCGCTCCAGCGGCAGCACACATCGCTGTGTATGAAGCCGCAGGAGCGAAGAACATCACCTTACCTGCTGCCGGCTGCAATGAGAGGGACGGAGGTGGGCGGGATGTTTACATCCTGCTCATCTCCGCCCCTCCGCTTCAATTGGCCGCCTGCCGTGTGACGTCGCTGTGACGCCGCACGACCCGCCCCTCTAAGGAAGGAGGCGGGTCGCCGGCCAGAGGGACGTCGCACGGCAGGTATGTGCGTGTGAAGCTGCCGTAGCGATAATAATCGCTACGGCAGCTTTCACTAGATATCGCACATGCAACGGGGGCGGGACTATCGCTGCAGCATCGGTAACACATTGTTACCGATGTCGCAACGTGCAAAGCCCGCCTAAGGCTCGTAGGGGAAAGTTCTTTGGTTCCCGAACCGAACAGGCTAAGGCTCATAGGGGAAAGTTCTTCGGTTCCCAAACCAAACAGGCTAAGGCTCATAGGGGAAAGTTCTTCGGTTCCCAAACCGAACAGGCTAAGGCTCGTACCGAATTTGAAATTGGCAAACCTTTATCGAACAGGTTCATTCATCTTTACTTGGGATTTCCCACTCATGTATTATGTTTCCCTCTTTTAACCGGCTGTTTCACAATCTTAGTCCCACACCTGTCAGTCACCTATCACTAAATTAGCTATCACTATTCAGTTAATTAAATGACAATTTTGACCTGGAGCATAGATTTTGCAATATTGAGATAATAGAATAGCAATTTTCAGCTCCACCACATTATGTCCACTATTTAGATAATAAAATAGCAATTTTGAGCTCCACCATAGAATGGCCACTTTTACGTGAGTATATAGCAATTTTGAGCTGGAGCACACAATTAGCAATTAGTAGATGATAAAATGCCGATTTGTGGCACACAATGTTCCCTACATTGCATTTCCCTGCAATTCCCTCTTCTATACTATCACCCTCCTATCTAAACTATCTTCCACTATTAAACCCCCTAGCTAAGCTAACAGGCTAGCAGCAGCATCAGCAGCATCATCCATAAGCCTTAGCAATCACAAAATGGCTCCGACGACGCATGTCCACATTTTATATGCAAACAGACATGTGACTTAGGCAGCCAATGACACAAGCACTTGTGTCTGAACTCTGTGGATGGTTTCTGCCCCCTGATTGGTTGCCGGAAGATACACACATAAAATTAAGCAAAAAAAAAAAGCGTCCTCTGCTTTTCTGACCTCTCCTCACCCCCTCCCCTTATTAAACTTGTCCCAAAGCTCATCACACAGCACCACTAACATAACTAAATTTATAATACGGTATTAGAAAAGCTGCAAACAGCTACTCAAAAAAACCCTAACTATCGATTTTTGATAAAAGTGCTTGGAAATCCGAGCCCAACCAGAGTTGGCCAAGGCTCATACAATCTTTGAAATTGGCGAACCTTTTCTGAATAAGTTCGCTCATCTCTAGTCCTTAGGTTCCAACTCTGCACTTTCAGCAGGGGACCGGATGGAAGAGGATGCAAAGGAATTGGAGGCACTGGTAGCCATCCAATCTGAAGCTGCCTCACCATGTTCTGGTCTCACCATTTGTCCAGTGGTACTCGGGCCTAACTTGGCATGGCTGTGTTAGGCCCGGAAGTGCCCAGCCTTAAAGCTTATTGGTTGTCTGCGCTGCAACTTTCCACCAAGCTTCATTCTTGTGGAGAACCTGAACAGTAATATGTACTTCTGTTTAGAAGTCCATGTTTAGGGTTCGGCACCACACACTAAGTGTCCAGTACGAACCCCAAACGTTACCATTTGGGTTCCCTCATCAGTAGAGACGAGCGAACCCAATGACCGTTGTACGGAGTCCGTACCGAACACAGACTTTACAAAAAAGTAAGTGTTCGACTTTGGAGTTTTGGTGATTTACGTGTGCAGACCAATTAAGTGAGCAGTGCTATGCTCGGGTATGCTCGGTGCTCACCCCAGTCCGAACTGCTTCGAGTGTTTGAACGCCTCACACTGGGGGTAAAATTAGCGTTCTCCGTTACAGTATGTGCAGAAAAAAAACCCCGTCCACCCTTCCTCGGAAGTGGTCTTCTTATGGCTGGCTCCATGTGGGCGGAGACCCAAACTGCCAATCAGTGACGTCAAATGAAGCTCAGGTCAAGTTTGGGTCTAGAACAGAACTTTACATAAAGTCTGGCTGCACCTGCCGAACCCGAACATCCACAGGTCCACTCATCTCTACTCATCACTACTCTTTATCTTTAGTCTTCAGATAAAAGGGGAGACCGTAATGACTCTAACTGCAAAGTCCTGACCATATTATATTATTCCAGACAGTAGTTTACAATAGCAGTGGTTGGCAGAACGTTTCACTTAGTGGCAGATGCAGTGGAAACCGGCAAAAAGCTCCTCGGACTTGGCCATATTCAAACAAACCTTTCCTGTAATGTAAAGAGTGAATCTTTGTAGAAACCTATAAAACACATGAGAATAATGACAACAAGAAGCTCAAATCACACGAGAGAATATTCTGCAGATTTTATTGAAATAATCAACTTTTTTTTCTTATGACAGATATAATATGATTTTCTGAGCGTTGCAATTGGGGAATTAAATGAAGCCTTTATCCTGGATTCTCATCATTGTATCTATGGATCTCAGGCTAATTTTACGAGGAGCCACTGTGACACAAAAAAAGATAAATTAGGAAAAAAATAAACGGCATTAAGGTGCAGTCAGGATTACACTGGACTTGTGCCGGTCAGTGTTCGGTTTGCCCCCCCAGTGTGCCCAGTAAAACTGCACTGCTGGTCAGTACTCTGCTTGCCCCAGTGTGCCTAATAACACTGCACTGCCGGTCAGTACTCGCCCCCCCCCAATGTGCCCAGTAACACTGCACTGCCGGTCAGTACTCGGCTCGCCCCAGTGTGCCTAATAACACTGCACTGTCGGCCAGTACTCGGTTCGCCCCAGTGTGCCTAATAACACTGCACTGCCGGTCAGTACTCGCCCCCCCCCAATGTGCCCAGTAACACTGCACTGCCGGTCAGTACTCGGCTCGCCCCAGTGTGCCTAATAACACTGCACTGCCGGTCAGTACTCGGCCCCCCCCCCAGTGTGCCCAGTAACACTGCACTGCCGGTAAGTACTCGGCCCCCCCAGTGTGCCCTGTAACACTGCACTGCCGGTCAGTACTCGGGGTCCCCCAGTGTGCCCAGTAACACTGCACTGCCGGTCAGTACTCGGCCCCCCCAGTGTGCCCAGTAACACTGCACTGCCGGTCGGTACTCGGCCCCCCCCCCCAGTGTGCCCAGTAACACTGCACTGCCGGTCAGTACTCGGCCCCCCCAGTGTGCCCAGTAACACTGCACTGACGGTCGGTACTCGGCCCCCCCCAGTGTGCCCAGTAACACTGCACTGCCGGTCAGTACTCGGCCCCCCCCAGTGTGCCCAGTAACACTGCACTGCTGGTCAGTACACGGCACCCCCCAGTGTGCCCAGTAACACTGCACTGCCGGTCAGTACTCGGCCCCCCCAGTGTGCCCAGTAACACTGCACTGCCGGTCAGTACTCGGCCCCCCCAGTGTGCCCAGTAAGTAAGTGTGTATACAAAAAGGTCAGATTTTGGCAAGACAAAAGTTTTGTCGCCTACAGAAAGTAATGTGAAATTCAAACAAATAATTAACTTCTAATACAAAGATATGTTGCATAACATTGGTGAATGTAAAGTCAGGTTATAAGCTTTTATTTACATAACATGGATAAGTGACAGAGCTTCTGTCAGGGACTGTACACCTCCTTGGTAGAACTTTGACCTGTCTTTTCGAGTCGTAGTTATACTGGAGTATACAGTAAATCCATGTTATTGTGACGGGTGAATATGTTCCTGGAGCTGCTGCTTTTCTCTGTCTCACACTTTAGCGTTCTGACATTATTATACAAATGACTTTTCAGATAACATATAAAACAATAAGAAAATCTGCTCCTCTCACCTCATCTAAGGACAGATTGATAGATTCAGCAGGTTATACATGTCTGTAGGAATAAAACAATATAGACATCCGATTACTGTAATGTGACCTACTATCACTTCTATTACCAGCATAATGGCAGTTGACAGATAGGTGCCGTGTACCAGTAAAGGAAATGATTCACCAAATTGCTGACAAGTGCATCTCAATAAATTAGAAAATCATGAAAAACGTATTATATTTCAGTAATTCAATACAAAATTAAAATACCTATATTATATATAGTTATTACACAAAGAGATCTATTCTTATATATATATATACTAGCTGTACTACCCGGCTTCGCCCGGGTTAATAACTGCTGTTAACAAAATAGAATGTATTAACAAAAATGTATTCTGCACACAAAAATCACAAAACAAATAGATAGAAATGTAATTATAATGTCTGTCTCACCCTCTGTATATATCTCTGTCTCTCTCTCTTTGTCTGTCTGTCTCTTTCCCTGTCTGTCTCTGACTGTCTCTGTCTCTTTCTCCGTCTGTCTATCTATCTCTTTGCCTGTCTGTCTATATCTCTTTCCTTGTCTGTCTATCTCTGTCACTTTCCCTGTCTGTCTCTTTCCCTATCTGTCTCTTTCCCTCTCTTTCCCTCTCATTCCCTGTCTGTCTCTTTCCCTCTCTTTCCCTGTCTGTCTCTTTCCCTCTCTTTCCCTGTCTGTCTCTTTCCCTCTCTTTCCCTGTCTGTCTCTTTCCCTCTCTTTCCCTCTGTCTCTTTCCCTCTGTCTCTTTCCCTGTGTCTGTCTCTTTACCTGTCTTTGTCTGTCTCTTACCCTGTCTGTCTCTTTCCCTCTCTATCCCTGTCTGTCTGTTTCCCTGTGTCTGTCTCTTTGTCTGTGTCTGTATCTTTACCTGTCTGTGTCTGTGTCTTAACCTGTCTCTCCCTTTCCCGCTCTTTCCCTGTCAGTCTGTCTCTTTGTCTGTGTCTGTCTCTTTGTGTCTGTTTCTTACCCTGTCTGTGTCTGCCTCTTTCCCTGTCTGTGTCTGTCTCTTTCCCTGGCTGCATTGTGACACGTCAGCATTCCATTTAAGGGCGTGGCTGCGCATTCTTCTGAAGTTCTGGCTGCACTGTGGCTCCCAGCTCCATTCGCTTTAATGAAGGCAGGTTTTTTGGTGAATAACTGTAAAGTGCGGGGTTAAAATTTCCCCTCAAAACATAGCCTATGACGCTCTCAGGGTCCAGAAGTGTGAGTGTTCAAAATTTTGTGGCTGTAGCTGCGACGTTGTAGATGCCAATCCCGGACACACACACACACACACACACACACACACACACACACACACACTGAAAAAACTGCAGTTACTTTTTTAAGTGCAGAATTCAAGCTTTTCTGTCCTATAAAAAAACAAATAAAAACACATCTTCACATCTGCACCAAGAACACATAAAATAAGGGAAGAAGGCATAAAATATAGAATAATCAGAGGAGATTGTTATTCTGTCGTTTGGTGCAGATCCTGGAGTAAACAAAAATACAGAATTTCTGCAAAGTGTGAACACGGCCTTATAGACACAAAAAAAAGCAACCTGTCATATAGTGAAGATACAAATAGATGAGAAAGTTTTGGCTGATACGACTATAAATGGAAAAACAGTCCTGGGCATCTGCTGAACACCCCGTACTGCTGAATGGGTGTGGCCAAAATTTGCCACGAAGCGCTGTGCATGCCACATACTGTATGTGCCTCTTTATGTTCTTCCAAAGCTGAGAGGTATACTTAACTATTAATAATGGTCTAAGGGGAAAACTTTTCTCCTTGCGGAGACTGACAAACCAATCTGGCTATCAGTGGTGAGGACTCTTATAGCTACAATGCTCCTCAGGGAAATATTCAAATTGTCTCTTCAGGGAGGAAGGAGACAAACTCTAGTTCCTCGCTGAAGAGGCAATTTGAATGTTACCCGGGGAGCATTTGAGCTATAAGGGCGGCGTTACATGGTACGATATATTGTGTGATATGTTGTCGGGGTCACGTCGTTAGTGACGCAGATCCGGCATCGTTTGATATATCGTAGCGTGTGACACCTCAGAACGACTGTTAACGAGCAAAAATACTCACTTTATCGTTGCTCGTTGACACGTTGTTCATTTCCATAATGTCGTTCCTCCTTCTGCACGCCAGTTGTTCATCGTTCCCGTGGCAGCACACATCGCTCCGTGTGACACCGCAGGAAAGACGAACAACAAATTACCTGCCTCCCGCCGGCAATGAGGAAGGAAGGAGATGGGCGGCATGTAACGTCACGCTCATCTCCGCCCCTCCGTTTCTATTGGGCGGCCGCTGTGTGACGTCGCTGTGATGCCGAACGTCCCTCCCCCTTCAGGAAGAGGATGTTTGCCACCCACAGCAACGTCGTTAGGGAGGTAAGTACGTGTGATGGGGGTTTAATGACTTTGTGCGACACAGGCAATGAATTGCCATGATGCTCAAACGACGGGGCGGGTGCGATCACTCATACGATCGCACGATAAATCGTTGCGTGTAACGCCGCCCTAAGACTCCTCACTGGCAGCTAGACTGGTTTGTCAGTCTCCGCAATGAGAAACGTTTTCCCCTTAGACCCCACTATAGCTTCTCATACAGCCTGGCATAGATCCTAGGTCATATGAAAAGGCTCGTTGGAGGGTCATTTTTGACTTTTGGAATCGCTACTTCCAATAGGTGGCGCTAGAGTTTGTCTCCTTCCTCCCTGAAGAGACAATTTGAATATCTCCTAATAAAGAATTTACCGGTGAAACAGGATGGGCGGCCATGTTAGTTATCAATTCTGAATTAGTGTCTGAGAAATTGACTGTTTCCCGTGAATAGAATTCAATAATGACAACTAATATGGCTGCACTTCCAAATGCCAGTTATAGCAAAAAGGCCATAGCTAAGGAAAAGAGACATCGTTACCAATCTTTGGGTCTAGCCAAGACGGTGACATCTGATTTATTATAATATGGTCACATTTCCATTTTAGATGTAAAAATGACAACATTTTAATTTACAGCAGACGATCCCAAGTAATGGAAGTGTTTTCCGGAATCCGTACTCACTATGCTCCGGTTGGCTTCTCAGTGAAGATACGGAGGTAATAATCAGCATCTTCTTCTTTATTGTGGTTCGCTGCCACAATGACATAATTCCCTGGAAGAAGCTCAAATCGTTTTGCCACCTCTCGGTAGCGTCCACGTGAAAAAGATCCCACATCCTTATTGCTCTTAAAAAACTCCATCCCCAGAGGAAGTTTATCCGAAGGGTTAACCTGATGAGAGATGAGTTGAGTTATCCTCATTGTGTTGATTCAAGAGTGGTGGCATCAGTCTCGACTATCTTCACAAAGTGTTTTGAGGAGCGTTAAAAGGAAATCCTGATCAAAACGCTTCTAAAGAGGTTTATGTACAATCTACTTTTCAGTTCATGGGAATTTTTTGAGCATTTTTTCTTTCCTTAGGAAGCTTTCAAAAACATCTGATGGCTATGTGCTCACAGAGTTTTTAGAGGAGGTTTTGGAGAAGAATCGGAGCAGAAACTCTCCAAATCCTTCTCAAAACTCATCAAAAACTTGCAATTAAAAGAAGTGACCTGACAACTATTTTGGCATTTTCAGCTCAGAAGACACTGTACTTTACAATTGAAGTGAAAGATCAAAAGATGCCCGGGAGATGAGCAGATATTTTTGAGCATTTTCTGTAGCATTTTTCCACGGTTTTTGCTTAAAATAACACGAGTGGTTTCATCATTATTGAAGTGGAAGAAAGAGGAAAAAGTACAGTAAAAAAAAAGTACAGTATAAAAAGATTTCACAAAAACCTTGGGAAAACGCTAAAAAAAAGCCAATCACAAAAACCGTTGAAAAAAGTTACAGAAATGACTTATAAAACAACACAAAAGTCGCTTTAGGAACAAAAACGTCAGATTCCTAAAGCATCTTTTGTTTGAAAAACTCCCCGGATTTTTCTAAATTTAAAAGGCCCCATGTGCACATAAACTTAAAATAAAAGGTGCTTCCCTGCTTCTTAATAAACTAATGTTTTAATGGCTCAAAATTCTGGAGGTGGGCAACAATCGTCTATCCGTCTGAAAACACCAATTACGTTATAATGTGAATTGTGGCTTGCTTAATTGTGAAAGTGATGTGTCTTCTAAACTGTTATGTAATGTATAATGTGCAGTAGTGCTATATATGGTTTCCAGACCATAGGGAAAAATACAGTTAACAGATGAGACTAGCCCACAGTGGGAGAGATTAGTGTATGGAAAGTGACTGTATCCTGTGCTGCATCAGATAGTGCCCAACGTATGATTAGAGCAGATCTATGGTCTGAAAGGTTCTCAAGGCCACGTGCAGTGGGTGAACTGTGGCAAACAGGAGAAAGGAGAATGTAACTCAGATGGCGTGATCTGAAGAAACTGACCGAGATACAGATCGAGGGACTGCATTAGTTCCAGTGGCCAACCTTAGCATTGGAGTGCCCTGATCACAAAGGTCCAGGGGAAAGAGCAATTAGCATTCAGGCCCCAAATGACTTGCCAATCCTAATTGTAATGGACTAAGATGCAATAATTCAAGAAACAAGGTGACTGTCTCGGGTGAGAATTCTCTATGTGCCTGAAAGCTTGAATCTTGACAGCAACCATACTGGCAAATCCGCTCCTCTAGAAGGAGAATCAGACTTGGAACCCATGGGAATATAGAATGGATTTCCCGGACTGTACTGTCATGTTGGGTTAGGTTGTGCTAAAAATTGGCTAGACCTGTGAGAACAGGAACATGCCAGATGTGTCTGAAGAATGTGTGCTTAAAGAAACTGTGTTACCATAACGTATGAGGAGTTGTGTACCCGCTTTCTGTCAAAAAAAAAATTTGGCAATATGCTAACTACATGGGCATATTGCCCGTACAACACGAATGATCAGACCCAGGCAGGGCCTTGTTTCTCATGTAGTGTGCTGGGGAGCAGCGCCTCGTCAACGACTACTTCCCCGCGCCACATAACATGAACACAGCCTTTACTGTTAACCCTCTAATTGTTTTTTCCTGGGTTAAGATCTGACTAACTAAATCTTTAAACTGCAGAGGTAACAAGTGGTAAAAAGTATTGCTCATAGGGAATGCACTGGAAGCCTTCTGAAAAGCAGCACTTCCAAATATTTCCTTGTGTTTAACCCTGCAATGATCCTGATGGTGAAACCATGCGAACAAAATGCACATTCAAGGGGTTGAAGGTACATGGAGGAGATATGGATTGACCTCCTAAGGCTAGGTCCACATTTCCGTTGTTTTGCATCAGTCACATGCGTTGCTTGACGCTTGTGACTGATGCGTTGTACGACGGGTAACAAGAATTGGAATTCATTGTCATCATAAAGCGGATTCCGTTGTAAAACGTGAGAGAGAAAACGATCAGCTGATCGTTCACAATAGCCGGCCGCCGGCTTTTGAGAGCAATCAGATGATCTCGCGGTGGCCGGTTAATGAGAGCGATCAGCTGATCGATCACAATAGCCAGCCACCGGCTTTTGGGAGCGAACAGATGATCGTTCACAATAGCCGGCCGCCGGCTTTTGAGAGCGAACAGATGATTGCTCTCATTAGCTGGCCGCCGTGAGATCAGCTGATTGCTCACAGAAGCTGGCCGCCGGCTGATCATCTGATCGCTCACACAAGGCGGCTGCTGAGCGATCAGCTGATTGTTCGGCCGCCAAGAGAGAGCATGAACAGCGAAAACAAAAGGATTCCGCTGCTCAAAAAATGCTACATGCTGCGTTCCTGCCGCCCGACAGTCAGTTATTCCACGACTGATCAGTCGGGCGGCGGATGCAACGCAAGGGCATCAGTCACAATCCGCCGCTCATACAAGTTTATTGGAAACAATGGAATCCGCCAAATGGATTGCGTTGTTTATCAGAGCGGCAGATTGTGACTGATCATAAACCACGGAAATGTGGACCTAGCCTTAAAGAGTAACCTTTAACATTTACATGTATGAATATTAATTATATTACCAATATAAAAGTAATAGCAACCTTATATATATAGAACCCCGGGACAACGTAAGCTTTATGTCTAAATTTTAACTTTCTTCGATCCTTTTGCATCAGAGACACAACAATCTGACACTTCTTGCTGGTGTCACCATCTGGAGCTTTCAGCGTGATGGGGTACTGAGGGTTCATCCAAAACGTGTCTGTAAAAGGGAAATGTACTAAATGAGACATATATCAATAGTAAATGCAGTGAAAAATTCATAATACAATATATTCCATCACAATCACCATGGACCATTAATTAATAAATTTTTGAACATTCACTAACAGTGACAAGGAAAAGGACAAGAAAGGCGAATACAGTCCGGATTTATCATGCAAAAAACATTTATTACAATATATAAATTCATGGAGCAAGAGATATAGGTACAAACGATAAAAATCATTGGTGAATACTATATGCAGAGGACTGCCATATATCTCACTCAAAATAAACCATCAGCTATGCTAAAGATCACATCATAATTAACAATTAGAGATGAAGCTAAGGCAATGAGTTAACATATACCATGTCAGTAAGTGCTCAGGTACAAAGTCAAATATCTAATACAACCAGGCCATATAATAACCATAATAACTATCTGCCTAGGTCAGGCTCATACTGTAAGAAATGGGACTATAGGGCAATATATACCATAGAGTAAAAATGATAGATGTCTAAAAAGACAACACAAAATCCACAATATGAGGCCAATTAGCAATTACCAGTGCAATACATGATATGCACTAGTATGACCCAATAACATAGTATGCATATAGAAAAAAGGGCTAAGCTGCTAGCAGCAAGAATAGAGCTACAATTCAGTAACGAAATTACAGGAAGAGTAGTTGGCCAGAGGCGATATAGCAGTTATTACCTGAGCAGCTAGTTGGTGGAGACACTGGCAGGAGACAGCCCGACGGCCGTTTCAGAAACCTTATGATTACTTTTAACAATCCCATTATGTTATAAAATGTCAACACCAAAAAGAAAATAACGGCTGTGATGCACATGTGACATGATGAAGCAGCTGCCATTGCCCAGAAATATGTACCTGGTTAAAAAGGCGGATGGCACGCCCCTGTACTGGCTCACAAGCATATTTGAGTCTGCATACACATAAACATAGTACTTTTTTCAACGGCAGAGGGGAGCTGATTGTGCCCGTGATCAGATCCTAGCTAAAAGGGTGAAGATTTCTGCCGGGAATGCTGCTGAAAGACGGAAGAGACTGTGATCTAGCATGAGAGGTGATGGACATTGCTGAAGAGTCTAGCCTTGCTCATGTCTGTTATCTTTCACCTGCCGGGGAGGGCCCTCATCCATCTGTATTCACTCATTGTCCAGAACAGACTCTGGTCGGTAAGAAATGTTGCACAGCTTCTAGCTTCCCAGTTGCAGAAGAAAGTTCACAGAGCAGATTCCATGGGATAACAAGCTGTTTACTTCTTAGAACATGATGTAAAAATATGCACAGTCATACAGCACTGCATCAGGAAGAGAAGCCAAAACCAGGAAGAAACAAGAGACTTTTTAAAATACAGTGAGTAAGGAAACTTTACACATCGCCATCTACTGTTAGATCAGCATAAAGTCCTCCTTTGATGTGAGTCATGCTAGCACAGGAGTCATCAGATGACCCTGTGCTACCATGGCAACCATCGGCTCACAGTGATGACATCACGGCACCGCCGATGGAGCCCGGTGAGTATGGATTTACCGTTTTGGGCACTTAAATCGCGATGTCACATTTTGGGATAACAGCCACGCTTGGATTACGAATCTACCTGCGGCTGTAAGGCACACATGTCTGCTGTACAAATCAGCAGTCATGTGCGCCAACCACCACCGGCTGCCGACAGCAGCTGGTAGTGATTACATTATGGGCCTTCTGTATGGAGGGCTACGTAGGACCCATTCTGTATGGAGGACTATGTGGGACCTATTATTCTGTATGGAGGGCTATGTGGGGCCAATTATTCTGTATGGAGGGCTATGTGGGGCCAATTATTCTGTATGAATAACTATGTGGGACACAAATTATTCTGTATGGAAGCCGCTGGAAAAATGCTTGAGTTTCCCATAGACTTCTATTATATTTGTTACTCGAGATGAGCACTCGAGCACTTGAACAATAAAAATTGCTTGGCTCGAGTAACGAGCACACAAGCATTTTAATGCTCCCCCATCCCTAGTAATAAACATAAAATATGAATATTTAAGAATTTAAAATTGAGGTTTTGACTTTCTTAGGAGAATATCTGTGTGTGCAGAATTGTTATACAACTAAGTGAAAACTTCCATCCATGGACTTGGTCATTTTTGTAATCTTTTCATAATTGGCTTTTTGGGCAGTACCATCCAAAGGGAACTATATCCTTCAATGTAAATCCCCTGTAGAAGAGAAAAACGTTTTCAGTAGGGTTTAGGTCTGAGGAGGAAGGACCTGGGTCATTATTCTTCATTTTTAATTTGGTTGTCCACTACTTGCACAAACCCTTCTCATTCCCCATGTATGTCCCATAAAAGTAAAGCCTATGCTCACCTCAGGTTCCAGTAATGTTGGAACTTGTGTTCCCAGGGACCTTGTAACATTGTTATGACACCTGAGCACCGCAGCCAATCGGCGCTGGCTTCTGGCGACTCGCCGTTGGACGATTAAGTAAGTAACAATAGGTGAGTGCTATAGCTGCTGCTCATTCCTTTTAATTAATCCTGTATCTGAAGTCGGGGCATGAAAAGCCAGCACTCATTGGTTGCAAGTCATAAAAATGTCACATGAGCCCCGAGAACGTGAGTTTAACATCGATGTAAGTGTACCGACATCGGAGGTGAGTATGGGCTTTTTTATTTTTATGAGGGCGCACATTGGGAATGAGAAGGAGTTGTCCAAGTAGTGGACAACCCTTTTAAGGCCTTTACTGGCAGCCGAGCAGTGGATACTTTGATGCTGCGATGGAGCATTGCAGAAAAACACAAAACATTTCCTATATCACTGCTGTAAGAAAATGTTTTCCAAACATTGGAAAGGAGGTTTGGAGTTAATGTTGAGTCCATCTTCTTCTTCCTGAAAAAGTCCAATTAGGTAATCTTTACTAATCCCAGCCCATAGCAGGACCCCACCTCCACTTTGCTGGTGTCTGAGTGGGAGTGGAGATCTAGTTCCATTAGTCCCATTACTAGTCCAGCCACGACCCATCCATCTGCTCTGTCAGGAATCACGTTTATCTCATCAGTCCTTAAAATCTGTGAACACTCTGTCTACAGATATTTCTTGGCTGTGTTGGTGTTTCCACTTCTGTGTCTTGCTCAGTGGTGGTCAGAGTCATCCTCCTCGCGTTGGTTGCGTCTGTGAGCACTGATCATCTTCTACTTCTGTGTCTTGCTCCGTGGTTGTTAGTTTCAGCCTCCTCACCTCAGATGTGTCTCTGAAAACTGATCACTTTGTACTGTGTCTTGCTCATTGGTGGTCAGGCTCAGTCTCCTCACCTTGTCAATTTCTCTGCGAACTGATCACCTTGTACTTCTGTGTCTTGCTCAGTGGTGGTTGGGCTCAGCCTCCTCACCTTGGTCGTGTCTCTGAGCACTAAACACCTTGTACTTCTGTGTCTTGCTCAGTGGTGGTCGGGCCCAGTCTCCTCACCTCAGCCCTGTCTCTGAGCACTGAACATCTTGTACTTCTGGGCCTCCAGGAAAGGTACAGTCCTGGAATATTACAGCACTGGAGGATAATGGCTTCCATGATGCTTCATGTTTGAGTCTTCTTCTCTTTGGCAATCAATATCGTCTTTATTCTTTAACACATTTTTTGTGACCCTGTGATCGCACCCCAATATCTTAGCAATTTGTAGAGTGCTGCATCTGTGAAGCCCCACAGGTGTTGTGTCGGTGCATTACCTTCAGGGACTCCACTCGGCTGGATCTGGTCACAGGTAGGAGATCTTCTTCTTGTCGTGACGCCACTCTCAGTATTGCGGTCAGTGGGGACCGCCACTGCAGGTTGAGGGTCGCCTGGGACTGATGGTGGGTGCAGTCAGTTGGGATAGCCTCCTGAGAGTGAGGCAAGCCCCAGGGCCCGGTGTAGGTGCGTAGTACCACAAGGCGCAGAATGACTCAACACAGGCAGGATGTCTTTCAGGGTTTTTACTCACAGTTGATAGGGTGAGTGACCCGGGCGTAGCTGGGATGAACCAAGTGGGAACCAGGTGTCCTTCAGGCTGACTTGTGAGGGTGACTACTAACTCGCCTTCCTTAGCCCTTGGTGGTTTGGGATAACCCCGACTTTGAGTCCCTATGGGGGTCACCCAGGGAAGATGCTGAAGCCTCTCTCCCCTTCGTTTGCCGTGTGCTTGTCGCCTGGGCCAGGCCACTCCAGCTGCTTGCCTCCTGTGACCTATGGGCCCTAACTGTGGCTACGTGGCTGCGGCTTTTTGTGGTGTTGTGGCGTGGGCTTTGAGAGCCCCACACCGGCAGGTTTAGCAAAAGAAAGCTGGATCTATCTCCGCTTCGGGATCTGCCGCCCGTTTGGGCCTGGTACTCTCCAGCAGTCTCCTTACTTCCCACTCCGTGCTCTTCTCTCTAGCTGAGATGGGTTTCGGGTAGCACTCCTAGTTGACCGTTCTCCCCCGTCGGTAGCCACTGCGCGGACGCTGTCAGACTACAGCAGCCCAGGGGAAGGGGTCAGCTCCTCGGAGCTCCCTGGACTCTGCTCTGAACCGGCTCACATCTGGGACCTTCACTGCTGCTCCTGTCAGAGCCTCACTTTCCTGCTCCTCACTCCTCCACACTCTGCTTCAGACTCTAGACTGTTTACTCCTCCTTCTCTTTTCCCTTTTTGTGCCTGCCTACGCCACCTAGCAACCAGATTCTCTTACCACACCCCTTGAGAGGAGATGGAGGCTTTTGGCCCCCTCCACTATTCCAGTGAAGGTGAAGGCTTTTCCCCCTCCTGGGATCCCCAGGGGTCCTCTCATGGGTACATGTGTGAGACCTGATCACTATGCGCCTGTGTTCCACACCCCAGTCAGCCTTCTGGATTACCTGTGTTGTACTGTCCCCAGCATGGGTGCAGTACTCAGTGGTGCCTGACCAGGTCAGGGGCGCCACATTCCCCCTTAGTTATCACCAGCACGTCCTCGGGCTGCAAGACAACATTTTAAAATGCATAAAACATTAAAACATGTAAAACATTTTTAAAAGCACCAGGTACCATACATCACCACCCTCCACCCACAAGTCCGTTAACCCACCCAAACCCTTTCAGGTTGGCCGCGCCTTCAGCCACTTCTGGCAGGATGTAGAGGCGGCTTTCATGGTCTGGTGGTTTCAGGGTATACCTGGCCTGGTGAAGCCGCGCCTTCAGCCTCTTCTGGCAGGATGTAGAGGCGGCCTCCACAGTTGGTGCTGACCAGGTATCCTCTTTGTGGTGGAGAGCCAGGCCCCATAAACAGGCATGCTCTCTGGTTGCAGGTAAGCCAAGGCCCTATATACGGACGTGCTCCCTGGTTGCAGACGAGCCAAGCCCCTAAACAGGCTGGCTCTGGTGGTGGTGGTGCCCTTTGGTGTAACTATTTACACTGCGAGAGTTTGTGGCTATAGCCAGTTCATAGCCTTAAGGTTTATTTCTCACACAAGTTTATGTGGGCACATACTTGAACTTTTAAAACGTTGCAAAACAAACTTTTTCCAAACTGGTAACTTCTATGCTTCTTTCTATACTTTATGTGGATTCCTCCTCACCAGGGCTTGGGCCTGTAGGGCTGCGGCACCTGTTGGTTTCTTGACCTTTTTCCTCATCTGTAGTGGTCTCATCATTAGGTCTTTGATCTTTTCTTTCTTTATTACTGTCTTTCCTTTCTTCTTTGGGACATGGTACTACATCTAGCGCGTACCAGCCTCTTCTATTGACGAAGATACCTTCCTTTATACCAGGTGCAACGATGAATCCGTATCCTGACTTCAGGCTAAAGTCTTCCACAATTCCTCTACAAAGAGGTCCTCTGACCTGTGCCTTGGCTCTTCTCAGGAACCGTTTTTCTTCTAGGTCTCTGGCCGTTATGTCATCCTTCTTATCTGGAGATTGCTGTGCAGGTGGATCCCTTGTCCTGCGGGCTGGATTCTGCTGGGTTGCTACTTCACTGCTTGCAGACTCCCAGGTAATGTATCTGGACAGATCTTCCTCAGCGGAGGGTGTCGGGCTCTCTTCATCCCAGCGGGAATATGGCAACATCTCTGGCTCTGGGCATGGATCCACTGCTGATATCTCCTGAGTCAGCTCCTCAGCTTCCTGGCCTCCCCTCCCCCTTAGTTCTTTGGAGCACTCCTGTTGTGGCAGCGCCGGGGATGGGTGGTCATCAGCAGGCCCGGGCTGGGGACTCTTTGGCGTGGTTGCTGCAGAAGTCGCCTTGGGGGTGTGCGGAGGGAGCAGATACCGATCCACCATCTCTTGTGGGAACTGGGCCTCTAGATCAGCCTTCAGCTTCCAGTATTCGGGGTCCTCTCCTATCAGGGACTTCCTAGCAGGGACTTCCTTAGACTGGGGAGCGGTGTCTGCTCTGGCCTTGCAGGCCGGGGAAAATGGTGATGCAATCTCTTGGCGGGCCGCGCCTGGCATGGTGGCGGCCTGGTCTTGGCGGGCCGCGCCCTGTATGGCGGCGGCCTGGTCTTGGCGGGCCGCGCCCTGTATGGCGGCGGCCTGGTCTTGGCGGGCCGCGCCCTGTATGGCGGCGGCCTGGTCTTGGCGGGCCGCGCCCTGTATGGCGGCGGCCTGGTCTTGGCGGGCCGCGCCCTGTATGGCGGCGGCCTGGTCTTGGCGGGCCGCGCCCTGTATGGCGGCGGCCTGGATCGGCGTCGCAGCTGCGATGGGATCTGTGCACGCTGGGCTGGGCGTCGCTGCAGGGACCGGGTCTTGGTGGGCCGAGCAGGGCATCGCTGCGGCGGCCGGGGCTTGGCGGGCCGAGCAGGGCATCGCTGCGGCGGCCGGGTCTTGGCGGGCCGAGCAGGGCATCGCTGCGGCGGCCGGGTCTTGGCGGGCCGAGCAGGGCATCGCTGCGGCGGCCGGGGCTTGGCGGGCCGAGCAGGGCATCGCTGCGGCGGCCTGGGCTTGGCGGGACGCACCTGGCGTGGCTGCGGCCTGGCTCAGCGTCGCCGCGCCGGGCGCCTCATCAGGGACCGCGGGCGTGGCAGCAGGGGTCGGGGCATCCGGGCCGGCAGGGGTAATACTGGACTCATCCATCGGTGGCAGCATCGGGGTCTGAGTCGTCGCCGTCCGGTCTGGCACTCGTCGTGCGGTTCCCCTCTCATAGGCCTGAACCGCGGCAGCCATCTCCAGAAGTTCCATGCGTTCTTCTCTGATCTGCTCCACGACCCGGGTCTCCAGTCGGTCGCAGAACTGGGCCAGCTCCCGATACCACCAGGCAGCGGAGCCCGGTTCTGGGTTTCTGCGGTCAGACGCCATTTCTTCTGCGCCCTCTCCTGCACGATTTCCCAGCAGTGGACTCGCCGTTGCCTCTAGTAGCAAGCTGTTCAGTTTCCGCTCTGCCTCTTTCAGCAGCTCCTCTCCCAGCAGCAGGCTTCTGGCTCCCTTTCTGTCCCGACGTCTCTGAACGCCTCCGCTCTCTTCACCAGCGAGGTCAGAACTCTGCAGGGGATCTCTGGGTAGCCACACCTCTTCGTGGGCGGTAACTTCTCCCAGCGCGGGCTGCTGTTGTTTTTCAGCGCGCTTTTCATGGTGGCAATATGGCGGCGCTTCCAATTTTTCAAGCGGACCGCCCAGGCACATGGTCACCTGTCTGAACAGGTCTAGTCCTTATCCTGTTCGTGACGCCAGATGTGAAGCCCCACAGGTGTTGTGTCGGTGCATTACCTTCAGGGACTCCACTCGGCTGGATCTGGTCACAGGTAGGAGATCTTCTTCTTGTCGTGACGCCACTCTCAGTATTGCGGTCAGTGGGGACCGCCACTGCAGGTTGAGGGTCGCCTGGGACTGATGGTGGGTGCAGTCAGTTGGGATAGCCTCCTGAGAGTGAGGCAAGCCCCAGGGCCTGGTGTAGGTGCGTAGTACCACAAGGCGCAGAATGACTCAACACAGGCAGGATGTCTTTCAGGGTTTTTACTCACAGTTGATAGGGTGAGTGACCCGGGCGTAGCTGGGATGAACCAAGTGGGAACCAGGTGTCCTTCAGGCTGACTTGTGAGGGTGACTACTAACTCGCCTTCCTTAGCCCTTGGTGGTTTGGGATAACCCCGACTTTGAGTCCCTATGGGGGTCACCCAGGGAAGATGCTGAAGCCTCTCTCCCCTTCGTTTGCCGTGTGCTTGTCGCCTGGGCCAGGCCACTCCAGCTGCTTGCCTCCTGTGACCTATGGGCCCTAACTGTGGCTACGTGGCTGCGGCTTTTTGTGGTGTTGTGGCGTGGGCTTTGAGAGCCCCACACCGGCAGGTTTAGCAAAAGAAAGCTGGATCTATCTCCGCTTCGGGATCTGCCGCCCGTTTGGGCCTGGTACTCTCCAGCAGTCTCCTTACTTCCCACTCCGTGCTCTTCTCTCTAGCTGAGATGGGTTTCGGGTAGCACTCCTAGTTGACCGTTCTCCCCCGTCGGTAGCCACTGCGCGGACGCTGTCAGACTACAGCAGCCCAGGGGAAGGGGTCAGCTCCTCGGAGCTCCCTGGACTCTGCTCTGAACCGGCTCACATCTGGGACCTTCACTGCTGCTCCTGTCAGAGCCTCACTTTCCTGCTCCTCACTCCTCCACACTCTGCTTCAGACTCTAGACTGTTTACTCCTCCTTCTCTTTTCCCTTTTTGTGCCTGCCTACGCCACCTAGCAACCAGATTCTCTTACCACACCCCTTGAGAGGAGATGGAGGCTTTTGGCCCCCTCCACTATTCCAGTGAAGGTGAAGGCTTTTCCCCCTCCTGGGATCCCCAGGGGTCCTCTCATGGGTACATGTGTGAGACCTGATCACTATGCGCCTGTGTTCCACACCCCAGTCAGCCTTCTGGATTACCTGTGTTGTACTGTCCCCAGCATGGGTGCAGTACTCAGTGGTGCCTGACCAGGTCAGGGGCGCCACACATCCCTCTGTAAAGGGTACTTTACACGCTGCGATATCAGTACCGATATCGTTAGCAAGCGTACCTGCCCCGTCGGTTGTGCGACACGGGCAAATCGCTGCCCGTGGCGCACAACATCGCTAACACCCCGTCACACATACTTACCTGCCCTGCGACGTTGCTCTGGCCGGCGATCCGCCTCCTTTCTAAGGGGGCAGTTCATGCGGCGTCACACGGCAGCCGTCCAATAGCAGAGGAAGGGTGGAGATGAGCAGCCGGAACATGCCGCCCACCTCCTTCCTTCCGCATTGCCAGTGGATGGAGGTAAGGAGATGTTCGTCGTTCCTGCGGTGTCACACATAGCGATGTGTGCTGCCGCAGGAACGACGATCAACATCGTACCTGCAGCAGCAATGATATTAAGGAAAGGAGCGACGTGTCAACGAGCAACGATTTTTCACGTTTTTGTGCTCATTGATCGTCGCTCCTTGGTGTCACACGCTGCGATATCGGTAACGCCGGATGTGAGTCACTAACGACGTGACCCCGACAATATATCGTTACCGATATCGCAGTGTGTAAAGCACCCTTAAGACTTGTAACAATTTGAAGACTTTTTAGTTAAATATCTTTCGTGACCCAGTTTGGCTAAGTAGAATAAGCTGCCTAATAATTCTGCACACTATAATAAAGAACATTGTATCCTTAATCCGCATCCCTTATTACACAAATACACATCACCTGATCTGCTTTATCCAATTAGCATTGACATTTAGACATCTCGGAGGTGGGGAATCTGCATAAAAATGATCATATGGTAAAAAAAATCCTCACTTGCCTAATAATTTTACACTTGGGAATATTTGGCAGCGCCCAATGCGTCTGTTAAAGGTCCGACATAAACTTCAAAAAAAAAATTAAGCTAATCTGTGCTGTATTGTTATATAAATCACGCCTACATTATTTTTTTTGTTTTCTAACTTTTGTTCCTCTTGAATTATCCCTTTATTCTCTGCAGCTTTGTTTACATGCGGCTCAACCAAACATGACATTTTCCTAAGCCAAACCTCACAGTCACAGTGTCAGAGCTGGCACCGCCCAGCCTCACTGTCCAGCCATGCCCTCTGCCCGCCCTCTGCACACTCATTGGCTGTCAGTATTATGCCCCAGCACAGACCTCTCATCACTCCAGCAAAGATGGGCACGTTACTACATTATATGTGTGGTGGATGAAATATCACTGCTCTGTATTTCCAATCATCGGATAGTACAGAGCAGTGATCCTGCTTCTCTAATCTGTGACAGCACACTTACCTCACATCCACTGCACATATAATGTAGTAATGTTTCCATCCCTGTCCCTATAATGTAGTAATGTTTCCATCCCTGTCCCTATAATATAGTAATGTGCCCATCCCTGTCCCCATACTATAGTAATGTGCCCATCACTGCCCCCATAATATAGTAATGTGCCCATCCCTGTTCCCATAATATAGTAATGTCCCCTTTCCTTGTGCCCATCCTGTAGTAATGTCCTTTTTTGCTCCTCTTCTTGTAGCAATGCTCTCTCCTGTTGAATTGCCCCCTAGTCTGCCATTCTTCACACACACACACACACAAAAAAACAAACACAAATCCTTCTCACTTGTCCTCGTTCCCTTGGTGCCCTTTGTCCTGCCTCTTGCGGCCACAGCCTCCTCCTTGCTGATCGCTGCTGGTGCAGGGGCCGTGCAGTCAGCGCTTTATATCAGATGACTGATTCCCGGGCACTCTGCAGAGCCGAGCTGTGTATACAGCTTCTCCAGTGATCTGCTGCTGGCCTCTGATTGGCCAGCGGCTGATCACAGCTGTATACAGCGCTCCCATCTGTGCAGTGCCAGTGAATCAGTCAAATGATATACAGCGCTGACTGCACATCCTCAGCACAGGCAGCGTTCAGCAAGGGGGCCAGTAGCCTGTCCGCCGCCAGCAGCATGGGGGCTGAATGCAGCGTACAGGCAGCGAGACCCTTGCACTATGAAATGTGGGGAGGGCGCGGGGGAGGGGGCTGGGATTCTGGCGCCATGTACATGCCCAGCAGGGTGGCTACATGACGTCGGTTGTGATGCCCATCTACAAGGTGAGCATAAGCTCCTGCCCTGTCGTTGTGCACATCACAGGAAGCAGGTGGGCCACCGCCCAACCCCGGCCCTACGGTTCCGCGTTGATAGGCCTCTCCTGCAGACGGCCACCACCGTCTGCCAACCTTGCTGTGAGTGCCCGGGCCACGTACCCGGACACGGTCAGTCAGCTCCTCCACTACTACTTCCCTCAACTCCAAAACTCAACTCCCAAAACTGAACTAACTGCTTTTCCCTCCAGGACTGTGAACTCCTCGATGGGTGGGGCCAACCGCCTGGCTCCGCCCCACCTGGTGTGGACATCAGCCCCTGGAGGGTGGCAACAAGGATTTGTGTGTGCGGCTGATGTGCCTAACCGGGGTGTGGGGTGTGTTGTTGCAGTTCCTGGGATGTCCTGGCTTGTCCAGGTCGCCATATATCAATAATACAAGTGTTCCTACCTGAAGAAGTATTCCCTCCAGATGTGCTTCCTTTTTTCCAGCTCCCATTGAATTCGGTCAGGCGCCACTTATAGTTGTCACCACAGCAGATCTCACTCATGGTGACGTCACATATCTCTACTTCTGTAAACTCTTTTACAAACTCAGAGATTGCCATCCTGCAAATAACCAAATATGGATTTTTCCAGATTTTCCAAATTTATCATACCTAAATAACAATTTTAGGATGGAAATGATGTGAGGTGTGGTATGGTCTTGTTCTGGGGGTCCATGTCAAAGCACCTAATGTAAGATTGGTATGTAATTATTAAGCAGCACTTAGCTAGCTAGATTTAAAAGGGACCTTGGAACAAGTTGGGATTGTCCAAAGTAGACCTGATAGGCAATGATTAAGCAGGCAACTGTTTAAGGATGGATTTGGCAACAGACTGTCTAAAAGGGGCAATGTCAAGCGCTGTTCATGGGGGAGAACTGCTTGGTGTAAGCTGCCAACTCACCAAAACTCTCCATCTTCTTTCTGAGAGTTGAGATCTGCTCTTATTAAAGGATCCAGTTTGTTCCACTCTTCAGACCTGAGAGGACATGAAAATAATGCCATTGCAACAACAGAAATCAAGGTCCAGTTGATGTATAATTTCAGTCAAATGTGACTATTGTGCCCCCCACACCCCAAACTATGCATGCTCCGGTGAGAGTGCTTGCTTATTTAGTAGGAGAGAGGGAAAAATTATGGGTGTGGTAGATATTTAACCTTAAAATCTTCTAATACCAGGAATCCCTGGATCCTAACAGCTGTATGCATGTCTGATAGACATAACAAATAGGTTAGTAATAGCAATATTAGATATCCGGGAGAATAGTTATCATTTGGACTTGAATTTTGGTGCCAAAGGGGACAGTCCCCATGCCGTCTCTGGCTGTTTAATCTGATAAATGCCCTGATCGATATTGATCACAGCATTTAGGGGGCTTGGGGAGGGAGTACACCTCTCTCCGAATGGTGGCCCAACGTCATCGCGAGAGCTCAATCGTTGACATGGTGATTCGAGGTCATCATAACGACCTGCCGGTCAGCAAGCTACGGAATGCCTTTAAGATTTTGACAGGAGCATGATCTCAGAGGCTTCTGTCAATACAGCACTGACAGAAATAATGTATTGCAATCCTGGTGCATTACAATACGTTATATCAGAGATCAGATCAATAATAGTGATAGGCGGACCCGCAGATACCCATGATCTGCTTGCCCAACCAGGTGTAACCAGTTTGGTCTAGAATTCATCCCAGATATCTGGCTGCACGCCGATCCACATATAAGTGTATGGGGACCTGAATCAAGCACTTTAAAATGGTGGTAGAATGGATAGGGGGATTGGAGCAAGCGTGTTATACAGTACTTACCGAGTTTCCCGCGCAGCTGTAGCACAACTTCTGGGGCCGCTCATTAACCTTCATACATATTCACTGCTTCCCCCACTCACCAGCAGTCCTTGGAATCTCTGATTGGTTGCAGTCAGACCGTGCCCCCATCCTGCGTGACAGCGTGTCTGACTTCTTTTAATCACAGACATTGTGTGCATATCAAGACTGGTGTAAAAAAAAAAAAAAAAATTGGCGTGGGGCCTACCCAGATTATGATACCCAGCACAGATAAAGCATACGGCTAGAGGCTGTGTGCCGCCCCGGCGCAGACCGGGGTGCTCGGACGCAGACCGGGGTGCTCGGATCCGGGGTGGTCGTGGCTCAAGGGTAGAGTTGAGCGCGGTTCGTGGTTCGTGGTTCTCCAGTTCGCGGCTCGAGTGATTTTGGGGCATGTTCTAGATCGAACTAGAACTCGAGCTTTTTGCAAAAGCTCGATAGTTCTAGAAACGTTCGAGAACGGTTCTAGCAGCCAAAAAACAGCTAAATCCTAGCTTGGTTTCCGCTGTAATAGTGTAAGTCACTCTGTGAATCAAACTATTATCACATTTCAGTGTATAGTGTGCGTGAACAGCGCCTTCAGATCATTGCTGTTTCTATAATGGCGATCGCCATTTTTTTTTTTTTTTCTTGTCTTCCTTCCCTAAGCGCGCGCGTCTTGTGGGGCGGGCCAGCATGTCAGCCAATCACAGACACACACACACCTAAGTGGACTTTGAGCCAGAGAAGCAACGGCATGTGTGATAGGATCTGCATGTCACATGTCCCTGCATTATAAAACCAGACATTTTCTTCACGAACGCCATTATCTGCCTTCTGCGTCTTTGGTGTCAGACATCAGTGTCGCAGCTCCGTCCTCCTGAGTCCTATAGCCGATACAGCTGTATGCGCTGCATACACAGCGTTAGACAGCTTAGGGAGAGCACTTTATAGCAGTCCTTTTAAGGGCTCAAAGCGGCAGGGTCAGAGCCATAAGTGACAGGTCCTGCAAACAGCAACAGCGTCTGTGTAGCCAAGGTCAGGGATTTCCTCCCTGCATTTCACCATTAGGAGGGAATAGAAAGGCAGGCTTCCATTCCTCTACCCAGAGCACCACAATCCTGCCACTGTACCCTCCTGTCCTCTGCACACTCCAACTCATTCTAAGTAAGCCATTATACTAGCAAACATTCAGTGTACCTAGTGGCATCCTATACGTGGCTATTGGACTTTGCTATAGTCCCACTAGTGCAAAGACATTTGCAGAGCACGTCTGCCTGCATTGCACACTACAACTTTTTTAAACTAAGCAATTTTACTAGCAAACACTCAGTGTACCTAGTGGCATCCTATACGTGGCTATTGGACTTTGCTATAGTCCCACTAGTGCCAAGACATTTGCAGAGCGCATCTGCCTGCGTTGCACACTCCAACTAATTATAACTAAGCCATTATACTTGCACACACTAAGTGTTTTTTAGTGGCATCCTATACGTGGCTATTGGACTTTGCTATAGTCCTACTAGTGCCAAGACATTTGCAGAGCGCATCTGCCTGGGTTGCACACTCCAACTAATTATAACTAAGCCATTATACTAGCACACACTCAGTGAACCTAGTGGCATCCTATACGTGGCTATTGGACTTTGCTATAGTCCTACTAGTGCCAAGACATTTGCAGAGCGCATCTGCCTGCGTTGCACACTCCAACTAATTATAACTAAGCCATTATACTTGCACACACTAAGTGTTTTTTAGTGGCATCCTATACGTGGCTATTGGACTTTGCTATAGTCCTACTAGTGCCAAGACATTTGCAGAGCGCATCTGCCTGCGTTGCACACTCCAACTAATTATAACTAAGCCATTATACTAGCACACACTCAGTGTACCTAGTGGCATCCTATACGTGGCTATTGGACTTTGCTATAGTCCTACTAGTGCCAAGACATTTGCAGAGCGCATCTGCCTGCGTTGCACACTCCAACTAATTATAACTAAGCCATTATACTAGCACACACTCAGTGAACCTAGTGGCATCCTATACGTGGATATTGGACTTTGCTATAGTCCCACTAGTGCCAAGACATTTGCAGCACGTCTGCCTGCGTTGCACACTCCAACTAATTATAACTAAGCCATTATACTAGCACACACTCAGTGTACCTAGTGGCATCCTATACGTGGCTATTGGACTTTGCTATAGTCCCACTAGTGCCAAGACATTTGCAGCACGTCTGCCTGCGTTGCACACTCCAACTAATTATAACTAAGCCATTATACTAGCACACACTCAGTGTACCTAGTGGCATCCTATACGTGGCTATTGGACTTTGCTATAGTCCCACTAGTGCCAAGACATTTGCAGCACGTCTGCCTGCGTTGCACACTCCAACTAATTATAACTAAGCCATTATACTAGCACACACTCAGTGTACCTAGTGGCATCCTATACGTGGCTATTGGACTTTGCTATAGTCCCACTAGTGCCAAGACATTTGCAGCACGTCTGCCTGCGTTGCACACTCCAACTAATTATAACTAAGCCATTATACTAGCACACACTCAGTGTACCTAGTGGCATCCTATACGTGGCTATTGGACTTTGCTATAGTCCTACTAGTGCCAAGACATTTGCAGAGCGCATCTGCCTGCGTTGCACACTCCAACTAATTATAACTAAGCCATTATACTAGCACACACTCAGTGTACCTAGTGGCATCCTATACGTGGCTATTGGACTTTGCTATAGTCCTACTAGTGCCAAGACATTTGCAGAGCACATCTGCCTGCGTTGCATACTCCAACTAATTATAACTAAGCCATTATACTAGCACACACTCAGTGAACCTAGTGGCATCCTATACGTGGATATTGGACTTTGCTATAGTCCCACTAGTGCCAAGACATTTGCAGCACGTCTGCCTGCGTTGCACACTCCAACTAATTATAACTAAGCCATTATACTAGCACACACTCAGTGTACCTAGTGGCATCCTATACGTGGCTATTGGACTTTGCTATAGTCCCACTAGTGCCAAGACATTTGCAGCACGTCTGCCTGCGTTGCACACTCCAACTAATTATAACTAAGCCATTATACTAGCACACACTCAGTGTACCTAGTGGCATCCTATACGTGGCTATTGGACTTTGCTATAGTCCCACTAGTGCCAAGACATTTGCAGCACGTCTGCCTGCGTTGCACACTCCAACTAATTATAACTAAGCCATTATACTAGCACACACTCAGTGTACCTAGTGGCATCCTATACGTGGCTATTGGACTTTGCTATAGTCCTACTAGTGCCAAGTAGTGATGAGCGAGTACTAAAAAGCTCGGGTGCTCGAAGCTCGGGCCGAGCCTCCCAAGATACTCGTGTACTCGGCCCGAGCAACGAGCCCAATGTTATCCTATGGGAGACCCGAGTATTTTTGTGAAATGACCTCCCGGCAGCATGGAGAAACCCTAAAAATGTCACAAAAGTCTCAGAAGAGTGCTCAAATGACATGGCAACAGCATGGGGAAGACCCCTTGAAGCATTTATCACTCAAAAGTCACAGCTGTGAACAATTTTGTCCGCGTTTTACGCCATTTTTACGGACTCACCAGAAAACCTTCCAAAATGACCCCAAAATGATTTTTCATGGCGGAAATGTTAAGGGCACATACCCAATAGTGAGATAGAGCTGGTGTATGTTACTTTTTGAGATCAATACATGAAAGATTTTACGTGAAAACATTGTGTGGCACTCCGATGTCCCTGAGAAGAGACGTACATGAAGGCCTCTTGAGTCTAATGTGCCCATTTTGAGGAAGTGAGTCTTTGTAGTATTTTCCTTTGCCAGGGCAGTCCTAAATTGTGAGGTTCACCAATGCCCCTGCATACAGACGTGCATGAGGGCCTGTAAACCTGAAGTGCCCATTGGAAGGAAGTGGGTGTATTATAGTATAGCCCTTAGGCAGGGAAGCCAAACATTGGGAGGCTCCACGTTGTCCCTGGATAGAGACGTGCATGAAGGCCTGTAAACCTGAAGTGCCCATTGGAAGGAAGTGGGTGTATTATAGTATAGCCCTTAGGCAGGGAAGCCAAACATTGGGAGGCTCCACGTTGTCCCTGGATAGAGACGTGCATGAAGGCCTGTAAACCTGAAGTGCCCATTGGAAGGAAGTGGGTGTATTATAGTATAGCCCTTAGGCAGGGAAGCCAAACATTGGGAGGCTCCACGTTGTCCCTGGATAGAGACGTGCATGAAGGCCTGTAAACCTGAAGTGCCCATTGGAAGGAAGTGGGTGTATTATAGTATAGCCCTTAGGCAGGGAAGCCAAACATTGGGAGGCTCCACGTTGTCCCTGGATAGAGACGTGCATGAAGGCCTGTAAACCTGAAGTGCCCATTGGAAGGAAGTGGGTGTATTATAGTATAGCCCTTAGGCAGGGAAGCCAAACATTGGGAGGCTCCACGTTGTCCCTGGATAGAGACGTGCATGAAGGCCTGTAAACCTGAAGTGCCCATTGGAAGGAAGTGGGTGTATTATAGTATAGCCCTTAGGCAGGGAAGCCAAACATTGGGAGGCTCCACGTTGTCCCTGGATAGAGACGTGCATGAAGGCCTGTAAACCTGAAGTGCCCATTGGAAGGAAGTGGGTGTATTATAGTATAGCCCTTAGGCAGGGAAGCCAAACATTGGGAGGCTCCACGTTGTCCCTGGATAGAGACGTGCATGAAGGCCTGTAAACCTGAAGTGCCCATTGGAAGGAAGTGGGTGTATTATAGTATAGCCCTTAGGCAGGGAAGCCAAACATTGGGAGGCTCCACGTTGTCCCTGGATAGAGACGTGCATGAAGGCCTGTAAACCTGAAGTGCCCATTGGAAGGAAGTGGGTGTATTATAGTATAGCCCTTAGGCAGGGAAGCCAAACATTGGGAGGCTCCACGTTGTCCCTGGATAGAGACGTGCATGAAGGCCTGTAAACCTGAAGTGCCCATTGGAAGGAAGTGGGTGTATTATAGTATAGCCCTTAGGCAGGGAAGCCAAACATTGGGAGGCTCCACGTTGTCCCTGGATAGAGACGTGCATGAAGGCCTGTAAACCTGAAGTGCCCATTGGAAGGAAGTGGGTGTATTATAGTATAGCCCTTAGGCAGGGAAGCCAAACATTGGGAGGCTCCACGTTGTCCCTGGATAGAGACGTGCATGAAGGCCTGTAAACCTGAAGTGCCCATTGGAAGGAAGTGGGTGTATTATAGTATAGCCCTTAGGCAGGGAAGCCAAACATTGGGAGGCTCTACGTTGTCCCTGGATAGAGACCTGTTAGGTTCTTAGTGCCTCCGTGCTTGCATTTAAAAACCGCACGTGTGTGCCTGTTGGTGGCAGCTTTCCGCTGCATTTGTGTGAGTTTTGCACAAACTTGGATATAACACACAAGTCTAGTGAATACACATCAGCACAGCATTGCAAAATGCGCAAGGGCGTTGTCAACGAACAAGGAAGTGGACGTGATGGTGGTGCAGGCAGACACCGAGGTTGTGTGCAAGCTCTAATTTCGCCACAACAAAGGGCCACATCTAGTCGCTCGCACGTCCTGTCCCAAATTCTTGGGGACCGCAGCAGTACACCCCTCTTGAACCAAGACCAGTGTCAACAGGTTGTTAGTTGGATAGCGGATAATGCTTCCAGTCAGATTGGCACCACCACAAACACTCTGTCTTCCACACGGTCAAGTGTCAGTAGCCGTGATACTGCACCGCACATTTCAGAACCTGATCCTCCTTCCTACCACCAGGCCGAGTACACGTCCACGGACATTACTGATCCCACACTTGGACACTCGGAATAGCTGTTCGTTCACGTTTCCATTCACAAATTCTGGCCTCTCGCCAGCTCCTGTTGAAGTGGGCCATGACGAGATTGTATGTACAGATGCACAAATATTTGAGCAGCCACGTTCTCACGAAGTTGGCAACGTGTCTCAACAAGGGGTGGCCGATGATGAGACACAATTGTCAGGAAGTCAGGAGGAGGAGCAGGGTGCGGAAGAGGAAGACGACGTGGTGGATGATCCAGTAACTGACCCAACCTGGCAGGAGGATATGCAGAGCGAGGACAGCAGTGCACAGGGGGAGGGAGGCGTAGCATCACAACAGGCAGTAAGAAGCAGAGTGGTGGCCCCAGGCAGACGTCAGTCAACTGTTCCCCGGAACAACACGACACAAGGTGCCTGTACAAATGTTAGGTCTTCCCGAGTCTGGCTGTAATACTATTGTATGTATTGAGGATTTCGATTGCGTTAGGGCAATGACAACCAGAGACGAGTTCTTGGTGCAAGACATTTATAATATGCAACCAGCAAATATGTACATAAACGGAACAAAAACACAGTAGAACATAAATACAGGAAATACCTTCCAGGGACTGAGCGAAAGGGAATTCCCGGTACCGCGCACCGGACTCCCCCAGGGAGACCACCAACAGCAAACCCCTATACAGGGACTGTCTGGCAATCACCCCAGAAGCCCTAAATGCGCAGCAGCCGGGACACAAAAGGGCAATAGGTAAGTCGAAAAATGTCTGTACGTGATGTGAGTCCAGAGTGGTATTAAACGGAAGGAACCGGGCAGAAGTTCCGACCAAAGACGGCAAACGGAGTCCAGGTACAGCTAGATGATACCAGATGAAGTCCAGAGTCGGTGTCGGTTGTTTTCCAAGAGGATCCGAATAACAATCAGGAACCAAAAGCAGCAGGGCAGGAGCACACAGGAAGCAGTATACTCAGGCACTGGACTAAGCTTTAGGGGCGGCTTTTAAACAGATGGACAGGAAGTAGGGCAACATAACAGAAAACTCCATGTTAACAAAGGGCAAGCTCTTTCAAAAGAAAACTGGAAAACCAGGAACTCTGACACTGGCAGTTTTTTAAGTTGGCTCCAGATGATTCTAAAAAGGCCATTTGCAACACCTGCCATGCCAGCATCAGCAGGGGTACCAAAACTAGCAGCCTGACCACCACCAGCATGATCAGGCACATGTCAGCCAAGCACCCGACTTTGTGGGAAGTACAACAGAGTCGAGGAGCAGTGCTTGCTGATGTCACTGCTACGTCTTCGCTGGTTGTGCATGCGAGCCAATCCCCTGTCCATGCTGCCTGCGAACAAGCCTCCTCCACTCCTGCACCTGCAGTTGCCTACGCAGAAAGAACACCATCATCAAGCACGTCCTTGTCCCAGCGCAACGTTCAGTTATCCATTCAGCAAACCTTTGAGCGCAGGCGCAAATACACTGCCAACACCCCACATGCCACAGTTCTAAATGCTAACATTTCGCGACTGCTTGCGCTGGAAATGTTGCCTTTTAGGCTGGTTGAGACAGAAGCATTCCGCGAACTGATGGTGGCAGCTGTCCCACGTTACTCGGTCCACAGCCGCCACTATTTCTCCCTGTGTGCCGTCCCCGCATTGCATAACTAACCACGTGTCACAAAACATCACACGTGCCCGGAACAACGCTGTTTCAGCCAAAGTCCACCTAACCACAGACACGTGGACAAGTGCATGTGGGCAAGGCCGCTACATCTCGTTGACGTCACACTGGGTTAATATTGTGCAAGCTGGGACCCAGTCTGAGCGAGGGACGGAATACGTCCTTCACACACCAAGTTTTGCAGGCCCTACCTCAGTCAGGGTTTCACACACACTCTACAGCTCCGGAATGTCATGCTCCTCAGCCTCCTCCTCCTCCTGCGCATCCTGATCCACTTTACCCTCCACACCAGTCCCAAGCTGTAAGTGTCGCTGGCGGAGGAGGGGACGGTGCGCTCTCCCACTGCTCGGGTCCGGCTGACGCAGCTCTACGGCTGCTGCTGCTCGTTGGCTCGAGCGATGGCCGGATCCCGGGGACTCGAGCGGCGCTACTCGCCCGTGAGTGAAAAGGGGTGGTTTGGGTTTTGGGGATATTGTCCGTGACGCCACCCACGGTTGTGGTGATTGTGTGGACACCACCGCTGCTCTGGACGGGGATCCCGGGAGCCTGTGACAGGGAGCAGCTTTGTTGTTATTTCTCCCCTACGTGGGTAGGGGGGTTGGTTGTCCCGGGGCCTGGTGATGGGGTAGAGATGGATGACAGGCGGGTTGCGGGGCCTGATGAAGTGCATGGTCGCAGGGGCAGCGCTGTGCCGCACGGCACGGAGGTACTCACTCAGCCCAATGATGATGACACAGTTCAGGGTAAAACAAGTGGCTGGATGGACAGGTCACTCGGACGGCTGCGGTTGTTCCTCCCTGCAGGTTAGTGATGACTGTCTCTCCCTGCACCGAAGTTAAGTGTTGGTAGTGATGGTTTCCCAACGGTAACCCGCTCCCTGACCTGGATATGGGCCGGAGGAGCCCCTTTTGCCCACAGGCGCTGGCCCTGGGAGACGGTTGCCCTTGCCGGTGGCTGTGTCTCCCCTTCACGGTTGTACGGTTGCCTTCTATCTGGACTTGGCTGTTTGGAAACCCTGAGGTCCCCTTCAATAACGGATTTGGCAAATTCACGGCGACACCAAGCCTTGCCGGGATCCGAAAGTCCTCTGCCAATGGTGCTGGCTTCGCTTTGTATACCGGTCCGGTACGGCCGGGTCACCACCCGTCCACGGTCCTTACGGCAGACTCCAATCGGCCTCCACTGCAGACGGTCACCACATCCTGCCAACCTTGCTGTCCTGTCCAGGCCACACACCCGGACCAACTTCAGGCTCTTTGCTGTCACTTTTCTCCTCTCTACTACTTTCCTCCTTCCACTTCCTTAGCTTAACTCTCACTGCCTGTGTTTTCCCTCCTCCTCGGTGGGTGGAGACCAACCGCCTGGCTCCACACCCTGGTGTGGACAACAGCCCCTGGGGAAGGCAACAAGGATTTTGTGTTTTGACTATGATATGCCTGCAGGGAGTGTGGGGTGTTTAAGTGTTGTGCTCTGTGGCCCCTGGCTTGTCCAGGGCGACACAGAAGCACTGCAGCACTGCCTCGGCGAAGCGGCAACAGGCAGTGCTGAAGCTAATCTGCATAGGTGACAAACCCCACAATGCAGAAGAGGTGTGGACAGCTCTGAAACAGCAGGCAGATCACTGGCTCACAACTCTGAACCTAAAGCCAGGAAAGGTGGTGTGTGACAATGGCCGGAACCTGGTGGCGGCTTTGAGGCGAGGCCAGCTGACACATGTTCCATGCTTGGCCCATGTGCTCAACCTCGAGGTTCAGCGGTTTCTAAAGTCATAGTCAGAGCTGTCTGATCTGCTGGTAAAAGTTCGCCGCCTGTCTGCACATTTTCGAAAGTCACCTACTGCTTCAGCCGGCCTTGCCGCCTTAAGACGCCGTTTGCATCTTCCGGCACACAGACTGGTGTGTGATGTCCCCACGCGTTGGAATTCAACTCTGCACATGTTGGTCAGGATATGTGAGCAGAAGAGGGCAGTTGTTGAGTACCTGCATCACCTAAGCCGTCGGGAAATGGGTCAAACTCCACACATAACACCTGAGGAGTGGAGATGGATGTCCGACCTATGCACCATCCGCCAAAACTTTGAGGACTACAACAAGATGGTGAGCGGCGATGACGACATTATTAGCGTCACCATACCGCTTCTCTGCCTTCTAAAATGGTCTCTGCTCAGAAAACAAACATGATGCATTGCAGGCGGAGCGCGATGAGTTTCAGCAAGAAACAGTAGTGGGTGTGGGTGATGATAACACACAGCCCAGCCTCGTCTCATCACAACGTGCAGTGGAGGACTATGACGAGGAGGAGGATGAAGACATGGAGCAACTCTCTGGCCAAATTGAGGATATGACATGCAGTCATATCCTCGGTTCAGCGTGGCTGGCCAGAGGACAGGGTAGATGATGAGGAGGAGGAGGACAGCATGTTCAGTCATCGTGTCGGTCAGGATACTGAAGTGATGGCTGTTAAGAGTCTGGCACACATGGCTGACTTTATGGTAAGCTGCCTGTCTCGTGACCCTCGCGTTAAGAACATCTTGGCCGACAATCATTACTGGTTGGTAACACTGTTAGACCCACGCTAAAAGGAGAACTTTATGTCTCTTATTCCCGAGGCGGAGAGGTCAGGCAAAATGCAGCAGTTCCAGAAGGCCATAGTCACGGAAGTAGGCAAAGCATTCCCCTCACAAAACGCTAGCGGCATAGGTCATGAATCAGTGGACAACCGAGGCGTACAGCCGAGAGAGGCACAAGTCCAATCCGCCAGAGGTAGGGGAACAGTCTTTAAGATGTGTGACAGTTTTCTCAGCCCCTCACGTACCACAGCCCCTGAGGTGCGGGGTAGTGCCACAAGAAATCCTAAGTTTGCCCAGATGCTGAAGGAGTACCTTGCAGATCGAACAACTGTACTCCGACATTCCTCTGTGCCTTACAATTATTGGGTATCCAAGCTGGACACGTGGCATGAATTGGCTCTCTACGCCTTGGAAGGCCTGGCCTGCCCTGCTGCTAGCGTTTTGTCAGAGCGTGTTTTTAGTGCCGCAGGTGGAATCATTACAGATAAACGCACCCGCCTGTCAACTGAAAATGCTGACAAGCTGACTCTGATCAAGATGAACAAGGGTTGGATTGGGCCAGACTTCACCACACCACCAGCAAATGAGAGCGGAATTTAAAGTTTGCCATGTACCTCCACTCACCCATGGGTACACACTTCTGGAGTTTGGCTAATCGCTGGACTGCTCCTCCTTCTCCTCATGCGCCACCATGATGATGACCGTTACAAATTGCAATACTTAGGCCTTTGTTTCAGGTATACCCCCAGTGGTAAATTTTTTCGCCCATTCTTTGCAGAATGGACATTACAACGACAGGAGACCCACTCCTTTGCAATGGGAACAATGTTTTGAGGCCCTCATGCACGTCTCTATCCAGGGACAACGTGGAGCCTGACGCTGCCACCGACTGCCACACACGTGCTGTTTTTAAATGCAAGCACGGACGCAATAAGAACCTAACTGGTTTTTAGGAGCGACAATTACTGAGAAGTCTGACACTATCAGACACTGCTGACTGACGTGTATTATACACTAGACTTGTGCGTTATATAATAGTTTGTGCAAAACGCGCACCTGTACCCTGCCACCGACTGCCACACACGTGCTGTTTTTAAATGCAAGCACGGACGCAATAAGAACCTAACTGGTTTTTAGGAGCGACAATTACTGAGAAGTCTGACACTATCAGACACTGCTGACTGACGTGTATTATACACTAGACTTGTGCGTTATATAATAGTTTGTGCAAAACGCGCACCTGTACCCTGACACCGACTGCCACACACGTGCTGTTTTTAAATGCAAGCACGGACGCAATAAGAACCTAACTGGTTTTTAGGAGCGACAATTACTGAGAAGTCTGACACTATCAGACACTGCTGACTGACGTGTATTATACACTAGACTTGTGCGTTATATAATAGTTTGTGCAAAACGCGCACCTGTACCCTGCCACCGACTGCCACACACGTGCTGTTTTTAAATGCAAGCACGGACGCAATAAGAACCTAACTGGTTTTTAGGAGCGACAATTACTGAGAAGTCTGACACTATCAGACACTGCTGACTGACGTGTATTATACACTAGACTTGTGCGTTATATAATAGTTTGTGCAAAACGCGCACCTGTACCCTGCCACCGACTGCCACACACGTGCTGTTTTTAAATGCAAGCACGGACGCAATAAGAACCTAACTGGTTTTTAGGAGCGACAATTACTGAGAAGTCTGACACTATCTGGACTGTTTTACACTGTGTACACCAGCCCCAGATATGATGAAGGCTGGTATACGGTCACCACTAGGAATGGCTATATATACCCTGCCTGCCTGCCTGTATACTGCTACAATAGTCCTGACAAGGACTCTTCTGGTCACTAGCCTGTATTCCGACCTGGCTATACCCTGCCTGTATATAGCAACAATAGTCCTGAGAAGGACTCTGCTACTGTACTCCGACCTGGCTATACCCTGCCTGCCTGTATACAACTAGAATAGTCCTGAGAAGGACTTCTGGTCACACTGTTTGCAGCCCTGCTCCGGAACTAACTATAAAGGGCCGCAAAGCTTTCCCTGAATCAGCGACACTCTCCCTACACTCACTGTCAGAATAGCTGTGAGCAGAGCACAGCGCGCCGGCCTATATAAAGGCTCGGTGACGCTGTGCAGGCCGGCCAATCACTGCAATTCCACAACTAACAGGGCTGTGGCATTGCAGTGGTCTGCCAGCCAATCCCTGCATGAGGGCTGGCTCTCAAAAGAGCGCCAACATGCAGAAATGAAGACCACGAGTAAAGCACGAGTATCGCGAGATTACTCGGTCCCCGCCGAGCAGCCCGAGTACAGTGATACTCGTGCGAGTACCGAGTAGTGACAAGCATGCTCGCTCATCACTAGTGCCAAGACATTTGCAGAGCGCATCTGCCTGCGTTGCACACTCCAACTAATTATAACTAAGCCATTATACTAGCACACACTCAGTGAACCTAGTGGCATCCTATACGTGGATATTGGACTTTGCTATAGTCCCACTAGTGCCAAGACATTTGCAGCACGTCTGCCTGCGTTGCACACTCCAACTAATTATAACTAAGCCATTATACTAGCACACACTCAGTGTACCTAGTGGCATCCTATACGTGGCTATTGGACTTTGCTATAGTCCCACTAGTGCCAAGACATTTGCAGCACGTCTGCCTGCGTTGCACACTCCAACTAATTATAACTAAGCCATTATACTAGCACACACTCAGTGTACCTAGTGGCATCCTATACGTGGCTATTGGACTTTGCTATAGTCCCACTAGTGCCAAGACATTTGCAGCACGTCTGCCTGCGTTGCACACTCCAACTAATTATAACTAAGCCATTATACTAGCACACACTCAGTGTACCTAGTGGCATCCTATACGTGGCTATTGGACTTTGCTATAGTCCCACTAGTGCCAAGACATTTGCAGCACGTCTGCCTGCGTTGCACACTCCAACTAATTATAACTAAGCCATTATACTAGCACACACTCAGTGTACCTAGTGGCATCCTATACGTGGCTATTGGACTTTGCTATAGTCCTACTAGTGCCAAGACATTTGCAGAGCGCATCTGCCTGCGTTGCACACTCCAACTAATTATAACTAAGCCATTATACTAGCACACACTCAGTGTACCTAGTGGCATCCTATACGTGGCTATTGGACTTTGCTATAGTCCTACTAGTGCCAAGACATTTGCAGAGCACATCTGCCTGCGTTGCACACTCCAACTAATTATAACTAAGCCATTATACTAGCACACACTCAGTGAACCTAGTGGCATCCTATACGTGGATATTGGACTTTGCTATAGTCCCACTAGTGCCAAGACATTTGCAGCACGTCTGCCTGCGTTGCACACTCCAACTAATTATAACTAAGCCATTATACTAGCACACACTCAGTGTACCTAGTGGCATCCTATACGTGGCTATTGGACTTTGCTATAGTCCCACTAGTGCCAAGACATTTGCAGCACGTCTGCCTGCGTTGCACACTCCAACTAATTATAACTAAGCCATTATACTAGCACACACTCAGTGTACCTAGTGGCATCCTATACGTGGCTATTGGACTTTGCTATAGTCCCACTAGTGCCAAGACATTTGCAGCACGTCTGCCTGCGTTGCACACTCCAACTAATTATAACTAAGCCATTATACTAGCACACACTCAGTGTACCTAGTGGCATCCTATACGTGGCTATTGGACTTTGCTATAGTCCTACTAGTGCCAAGACATTTGCAGAGCGCATCTGCCTGCGTTGCACACTCCAACTAATTATAACTAAGCCATTATACTAGCACACACTCAGTGAACCTAGTGGCATCCTATACGTGGATATTGGACTTTGCTATAGTCCCACTAGTGCCAAGACATTTGCAGCACGTCTGCCTGCGTTGCACACTCCAACTAATTATAACTAAGCCATTATACTAGCACACACTCAGTGTACCTAGTGGCATCCTATACGTGGCTATTGGACTTTGCTATAGTCCCACTAGTGCCAAGACATTTGCAGCACGTCTGCCTGCGTTGCACACTCCAACTAATTATAACTAAGCCATTATACTAGCACACACTCAGTGTACCTAGTGGCATCCTATACGTGGCTATTGGACTTTGCTATAGTCCTACTAGTGCCAAGACATTTGCAGAGCACATCTGCCTGCGTTGCACACTCCAACTAATTATAACTAAGCCATTATACTAGCACACACTCAGTGAACCTAGTGGCATCCTATACGTGGATATTGGACTTTGCTATAGTCCCACTAGTGCCAAGACATTTGCAGCACGTCTGCCTGCGTTGCACACTCCAACTAATTATAACTAAGCCATTATACTAGCACACACTCAGTGTACCTAGTGGCATCCTATACGTGGCTATTGGACTTTGCTATAGTCCCACTAGTGCCAAGACATTTGCAGCACGTCTGCCTGCGTTGCACACTCCAACTAATTATAACTAAGCCATTATACTAGCACACACTCAGTGTACCTAGTGGCATCCTATACGTGGCTATTGGACTTTGCTATAGTCCCACTAGTGCCAAGACATTTGCAGCACGTCTGCCTGCGTTGCACACTCCAACTAATTATAACTAAGCCATTATACTAGCACACACTCAGTGTACCTAGTGGCATCCTATACGTGGCTATTGGACTTTGCTATAGTCCTACTAGTGCCAAGACATTTGCAGAGCGCATCTGCCTGCGTTGCACACTCCAACTAATTATAACTAAGCCATTATACTAGCACACACTCAGTGAACCTAGTGGCATCCTATACGTGGATATTGGACTTTGCTATAGTCCCACTAGTGCCAAGACATTTGCAGCACGTCTGCCTGCGTTGCACACTCCAACTAATTATAACTAAGCCATTATACTAGCACACACTCAGTGTACCTAGTGGCATCCTATACGTGGCTATTGGACTTTGCTATAGTCCCACTAGTGCCAAGACATTTGCAGCACGTCTGCCTGCGTTGCACACTCCAACTAATTATAACTAAGCCATTATACTAGCACACACTCAGTGTACCTAGTGGCATCCTATACGTGGCTATTGGACTTTGCTATAGTCCCACTAGTGCCAAGACATTTGCAGCACGTCTGCCTGCGTTGCACACTCCAACTAATTATAACTAAGCCATTATACTAGCACACACTCAGTGTACCTAGTGGCATCCTATACGTGGCTATTGGACTTTGCTATAGTCCTACTAGTGCCAAGACATTTGCAGAGCGCATCTGCCTGCGTTGCACACTCCAACTAATTATAACTAAGCCATTATACTAGCACACACTCAGTGAACCTAGTGGCATCCTATACGTGGATATTGGACTTTGCTATAGTCCCACTAGTGCCAAGACATTTGCAGCACGTCTGCCTGCGTTGCACACTCCAACTAATTATAACTAAGCCATTATACTAGCATACACTCAGTGTACCTAGTGGCATCCTATACGTGGCTATTGGACTTTGCTATAGTCCCACTAGTGCCAAGACATTTGCAGCACGTCTGCCTGCGTTGCACACTCCAACTAATTATAACTAAGCCATTATACTAGCACACACTCAGTGTACCTAGTGGCATCCTATACGTGGCTATTGGACTTTGCTATAGTCCCACTAGTGCCAAGACATTTGCAGCACGTCTGCCTGCGTTGCACACTCCAACTAATTATAACTAAGCCATTATACTAGCACACACTCAGTGTACCTAGTGGCATCCTATACGTGGCTATTGGACTTTGCTATAGTCCCACTAGTGCCAAGACATTTGCAGCACGTCTGCCTGCGTTGCACACTCCAACTAATTATAACTAAGCCATTATACTAGCACACACTCAGTGTACCTAGTGGCATCCTATACGTGGCTATTGGACTTTGCTATAGTCCCACTAGTGCCAAGACATTTGCAGCACGTCTGCCTGCGTTGCACACTCCAACTAATTATAACTAAGCCATTATACTAGCACACACTCAGTGTACCTAGTGGCATCCTATACGTGGCTATTGGACTTTGCTATAGTCCTACTAGTGCCAAGACATTTGCAGAGCGCATCTGCCTGCGTTGCACACTCCAACTAATTATAACTAAGCCATTATACTAGCACACACTCAGTGAACCTAGTGGCATCCTATACGTGGATATTGGACTTTGCTATAGTCCCACTAGTGCCAAGACATTTGCAGCACGTCTGCCTGCGTTGCACACTCCAACTAATTATAACTAAGCCATTATACTAGCACACACTCAGTGTACCTAGTGGCATCCTATACGTGGCTATTGGACTTTGCTATAGTCCCACTAGTGCCAAGACATTTGCAGCACGTCTGCCTGCGTTGCACACTCCAACTAATTATAACTAAGCCATTATACTAGCACACACTCAGTGTACCTAGTGGCATCCTATACGTGGCTATTGGACTTTGCTATAGTCCCACTAGTGCCAAGACATTTGCAGCACGTCTGCCTGCGTTGCACACTCCAACTAATTATAACTAAGCCATTATACTAGCACACACTCAGTGTACCTAGTGGCATCCTATACGTGGCTATTGGACTTTGCTATAGTCCTACTAGTGCCAAGACATTTGCAGAGCGCATCTGCCTGCGTTGCACACTCCAACTAATTATAACTAAGCCATTATACTAGCACACACTCAGTGAACCTAGTGGCATCCTATACGTGGATATTGGACTTTGCTATAGTCCCACTAGTGCCAAGACATTTGCAGCACGTCTGCCTGCGTTGCACACTCCAACTAATTATAACTAAGCCATTATACTAGCACACACTCAGTGTACCTAGTGGCATCCTATACGTGGCTATTGGACTTTGCTATAGTCCCACTAGTGCCAAGACATTTGCAGCACGTCTGCCTGCGTTGCACACTCCAACTAATTATAACTAAGCCATTATACTAGCACACACTCAGTGTACCTAGTGGCATCCTATACGTGGCTATTGGACTTTGCTATAGTCCCACTAGTGCCAAGACATTTGCAGCACGTCTGCCTGCGTTGCACACTCCAACTAATTATAACTAAGCCATTATACTAGCACACACTCAGTGTACCTAGTGGCATCCTATACGTGGCTATTGGACTTTGCTATAGTCCTACTAGTGCCAAGACATTTGCAGAGCGCATCTGCCTGCGTTGCACACTCCAACTAATTATAACTAAGCCATTATACTAGCACACACTCAGTGAACCTAGTGGCATCCTATACGTGGATATTGGACTTTGCTATAGTCCCACTAGTGCCAAGACATTTGCAGCACGTCTGCCTGCGTTGCACACTCCAACTAATTATAACTAAGCCATTATACTAGCACACACTCAGTGTACCTAGTGGCATCCTATACGTGGCTATTGGACTTTGCTATAGTCCCACTAGTGCCAAGACATTTGCAGCACGTCTGCCTGCGTTGCACACTCCAACTAATTATAACTAAGCCATTATACTAGCACACACTCAGTGTACCTAGTGGCATCCTATACGTGGCTATTGGACTTTGCTATAGTCCCACTAGTGCCAAGACATTTGCAGCACGTCTGCCTGCGTTGCACACTCCAACTAATTATAACTAAGCCATTATACTAGCACACACTCAGTGTACCTAGTGGCATCCTATACGTGGATATTGGACTTTGCTATAGTCCCACTAGTGCCAAGACATTTGCAGCACGTCTGCCTGCGTTGCACACTCCAACTAATTATAACTAAGCCATTATACTAGCACACACTCAGTGTACCTAGTGGCATCCTATACGTGGCTATTGGACTTTGCTATAGTCCTACTAGTGCCAAGACATTTGCAGAGCGCATCTGCCTGCGTTGCACACTCCAACTAATTATAACTAAGCCATTATACTAGCACACACTCAGTGAACCTAGTGGCATCCTATACGTGGATATTGGACTTTGCTATAGTCCCACTAGTGCCAAGACATTTGCAGCACGTCTGCCTGCGTTGCACACTCCAACTAATTATAACTAAGCCATTATACTAGCACACACTCAGTGTACCTAGTGGCATCCTATACGTGGCTATTGGACTTTGCTATAGTCCCACTAGTGCCAAGACATTTGCAGCACGTCTGCCTGCGTTGCACACTCCAACTAATTATAACTAAGCCATTATACTAGCACACACTCAGTGTACCTAGTGGCATCCTATACGTGGATATTGGACTTTGCTATAGTCCCACTAGTGCCAAGACATTTGCAGCACGTCTGCCTGCGTTGCACACTCCAACTAATTATAACTAAGCCATTATACTAGCACACACTCAGTGTACCTAGTGGCATCCTATACGTGGCTATTGGACTTTTCTATAGTCCTACTAGTGCCAAGACATTTGCAGAGCGCATCTGCCTGCGTTGCACACTCCAACTAATTATAACTAAGCCATTATACTAGCACACACTCAGTGAACCTAGTGGCATCCTATACGTGGATATTGGACTTTGCTATAGTCCCACTAGTGCCAAGACATTTGCAGCACGTCTGCCTGCGTTGCACACTCCAACTAATTATAACTAAGCCATTATACTAGCACACACTCAGTGTACCTAGTGGCATCCTATACGTGGCTATTGGACTTTGCTATAGTCCCACTAGTGCCAAGACATTTGCAGCACGTCTGCCTGCGTTGCACACTCCAACTAATTATAACTAAGCCATTATACTAGCACACACTCAGTGTACCTAGTGGCATCCTATACGTGGCTATTGGACGTTGCTATAGTCCCACTAGTGCCAAGACATTTGCAGCACGTCTGCCTGCGTTGCACACTCCAACTAATTATAACTAAGCCATTATACTAGCACACACTCAGTGTACCTAGTGGCATCCTATACGTGGCTATTGGACTTTGCTATAGTCCTACTAGTGCCAAGACATTTGCAGAGCGCATCTGCCTGCGTTGCACACTCCAACTAATTATAACTAAGCCATTATACTAGCACACACTCAGTGAACCTAGTGGCATCCTATACGTGGATATTGGACTTTGCTATAGTCCCACTAGTGCCAAGACATTTGCAGCACGTCTGCCTGCGTTGCACACTCCAACTAATTATAACTAAGCCATTATACTAGCACACACTCAGTGTACCTAGTGGCATCCTATACGTGGCTATTGGACTTTGCTATAGTCCCACTAGTGCCAAGACATTTGCAGCACGTCTGCCTGCGTTGCACACTCCAACTAATTATAACTAAGCCATTATACTAGCACACACTCAGTGTACCTAGTGGCATCCTATACGTGGCTATTGGACTTTGCTATAGTCCCACTAGTGCCAAGACATTTGCAGCACGTCTGCCTGCGTTGCACACTCCAACTAATTATAACTAAGCCATTATACTAGCACACACTCAGTGTACCTAGTGGCATCCTATACGTGGCTATTGGACTTTGCTATAGTCCCACTAGTGCCAAGACATTTGCAGCACGTCTGCCTGCGTTGCACACTCCAACTAATTATAACTAAGCCATTATACTAGCACACACTCAGTGTACCTAGTGGCATCCTATACGTGGCTATTGGACTTTGCTATAGTCCCACTAGTGCCAAGACATTTGCAGCACGTCTGCCTGCGTTGCACACTCCAACTAATTATAACTAAGCCATTATACTAGCACACACTCAGTGTACCTAGTGGCATCCTATACGTGGCTATTGGACTTTGCTATAGTCCCACTAGTGCCAAGACATTTGCAGCACGTCTGCCTGCGTTGCACACTCCAACTAATTATAACTAAGTTACATTGTCAGAGATATTTATTCTTTATTATTCTGCTGTTAATAAAGCTAGACCACCACTGCAATCTTCACCACCTCTCAATTTTTACTACCACATTTTCAGTCCACAATCTTGTCGCAATCAACATGAGTGGCAAAATGACAGATGCTGGTGGAAAGGGGAAGAGGCGTGGTGGAAAAGGCAAAAAAGGTTTTGTCAGTGGGGAAGGTGCCAAAGCTCCATTATCATCTGCTGAAGATAGACCATCTACTAGCAAAAGTAAGATGTCTACTACTTATTGTGGACAATCCGATGTGCTCCCTTTTTTACGGACACGAACAAGAGGAACAAAGGTAGATGATGGGCAAAAAAGGAAAATGCTTGAATGGATCTCAAGTGGTCCAACAAGTGCCCTCTCAGCCACTTCAAGTACCACATCCAAAAAACACCATTCCTCTGAGTTGTCATCCCAATCACACTTGATTTCTCCCAGCTCTGAAGTCTCCATCAGCCCTGCACAGTATGGTGGAACTGAGATGGCTGAGTCTGCAGAGCTGTTCAGTCACACTATAGCCTGGGAATCAGAGGTCTGCTCCCAAGCTACAGTGAGTACAGAACAGGAAATGGTCTGCAGTGATGCCCAGAACCTTTGTGACTCAGATTCAGGCCGTGAGGACCAAGTTTCTGAGCATAATGTTGACCCTTTGTCACAAACTGTAACACCTGTGGTTATAGACAATGAGGAACATACTGATGAAGATGAGACGCAGATACCCGATTGGGATGACAACTTAAATATTCGGTCAGGGCAAGAAGAGGCTCGGTCTGAGGGGGAGGGGAGTGCGAACACAACAATTGATGATGACGTTCTAGATCCCACCTACTGTCAACCCCCAGTCAGGCACTCGAGGAGGTCAACAGAGGCGGTGGAGGAGGATGCAACCGACGACGAAGTTACCTTGCGCCTTCCTGGACAGAGTCGGAGCACTGGTAGCACGTCTACAACTGCATCCTCAGCCACCACTCTGCCTATGAGCATTATTCGGGGTGGATCAACAGGTCGCATGGCCTCTAAGCCTTGCCTAGCCTGGGCCTTTTTTCACATCGAAAAAGATCGCCCAACTCATGTGATATGTAACATTTGTCATGATTCTGTTAGTAGAGGTCAAAACCTCAGCAGTTTGACAACTTCTTCCATGAATCGTCACATGAATAAATATCATAAGTCCCGGTGGGAAGCTCACCGTGCTGCAATGCCGGCTAGCGGAGCGAACCATCCACCGCCCGCCCCTTCCAGTGCATCCGCGCACTCTTCATCTTCTAGGACTGTGGGGACAGCTGTCACACCTGTTTTTCCACGCAAAACTTCCACCACTGTAACCGCAACAGGCAGTTTGCTTGTAAGGTCGTCAGTTGGTTTGGAAGGGGAAACAAGTGAGTGTGTACAGCTCTCTCAGACATCGATAGCACCAACGTTGGATGAAGGCAACATCATGTCTCCGACTGCACTTTCCTCACAAACCTGCATTTTTCCAGGGACACCCTACTCAACACCGTCTACACACAGCAGCCAGATCTCTGTCCCTCAGATGTGGTCAAATAAAAGGCCACTTCCTCCGACCCATGACAAAGCTAAGAGGTTGACTCTATCCCTCTGTAAGCTGTTGGCTACCGAAATGCTGCCTTTCCGCCTAGTGGACACACAGGATTTTAGAGACCTTATGTCTGTCGCTGTGCCCCAGTACCAGATGCCTAGTCGCCACTACTTCTCTAAGAAAGGTGTGCCCGCGCTACACCAGCATGTCGCACACAACATCACCGCTTCCTTGAGAAACTCTGTGTGTGAACGGGTGCATTTCACCACCGATACTTGGACCAGTAAGCATGGACAGGGACGTTACATGTCGCTGACTGGGCACTGGGTAACTATGGTGATAGATGGTGAAGGGTCTGCTGCACAAGTCTTGCCGTCCCCACGACTTGTGTGTCAATCCTCTGTCTGTCCAAGTTCCGCCACAGCTTCTGCATCCTCCACCTCATCTGGGTCCTCCACCTCCGCCCCAAGCCTGCCTGGTCAGGCCACCAGCGTTCTCACTGCGCAGAAGGAATCACGCACGCCTCATTACTATGCTGGCAGCCGAGCGCAACGGCATCAGGCGGTCTTTAGCTTGACATGTCTTGGTAATAAGAGTCACACAGCTGAGGAGTTGTGGTCAGCTCTGCGGTCCGAGTTTAATAAATGGTTGTCTCCACTCAACCTGCAGCCTGGTAAGGCCGTGTGCGACAATGCTGCAAACCTGGGTGCGGCCCTTCGCCTGGGCAAGGTGACACACGTACCTTGTATGGCTCACGTGTTGAACCTTGTCGTGCAGCAATTTTTAACACACTATCCCGGCCTAGATGGCCTTCTGAACAGGGCACGAAAACTGTCTGCTCACTTCCGGCGTTCAAGCGCCGCAGCTGAGCGACTTGCATCGCTACAGAAGTCTTTCGGCCTGCCGGTTCATCGCCTGAAATGCGATGTGGCGACACGCTGGAATTCAACTCTCCACATGTTACAGCGACTGTGGCAGCACAGCAGAGCCCTGGTGCAATACGTCATGACGTATAGCCTGGGCCAACGAGATGCAGAGGTGGGGCAGATCACCCTGATGGAGTGGTCTCAGATCAAGGACCTATGCACCCTTCTGCACAGTTTCGACATGGCGACGAATATGTTTAGCTCTGACAATGCCATTATCAGCATGACGATTCCAGTCATTTACATGCTGGAGCACACGCTAAACACTATTCGGAGTCAGGGGGTGGGACAACAGGAAAGGGAGGAACTACAGGAGGATTCATATGCGCAAGACACAACAACATCACCAAGGTCCAGACGTTCATCATCACCAACGCAGCAGGCATGGGACCATGGGGAACAGGGATCGACAAGGGCGCATAGTAGCAGGCGAAATGTTGAGCAAGGTGCAGGAGAACATGAAGAAATGGAGGACGAACTGTCCATGGACATGGAAGACTCAGCGGATGAGGGAGACCTTGGTCAAATTTCAGTTGAAAGAGGTTGGGGGGAGATGTCAGAGGAAGAAAGAACGGGTAGCACCTCTATGCCACAAACACAGCGTGGACTTGGTCCGCATGGCTGCGCAAGACACATGAGTGCCTTTTTGTTGCACTACCTCCAACATGACAGTCGTATTGTCAAAATTAGAAGTGATGATGACTACTGGATTGCCACACTATTAGATCCCCGGTACAAGTCCAAATTTTGTGACATAATTCCAGCCATAGAAAGGGACGCACGTATGCAGGAGTATCAGCAGAAGCTGTTACTCGATCTTAGCTCGGCTTTTCCACCAAACAACCGTGCAGGTGCAGGGAGGGAATCTCCCAGTTGTAACTTGACAAACATGGGACGGTCTCGTCATCTTCACCAGTCTACCCGTACCAGTAGGACCGTATCTGGTGCCGGTAACAGCAATTTTATGGAATCTTTTCATAATTTTTTTAGACCCTCTTTTGCAAGGCCACCAGAGACAACAAGTCTGACACATACTCAACGGCTGGAGAGGATGATACAGGAGTATCTCCAAATGAACATCGATGCCATGACTGTGCAACTGGAGCCTTGCTCCTTTTGGGCTTCAAACATAGAAAAATGGCCAGAGCTCTCCAGTTACGCCTTGGAGATTTTGTCGTGTCCAGCTGCCAGCGTTGTCTCTGAACGTGTATTCAGTGCTGCTGGGTGTGTGCTGACAGATAAGCGCACGCGTCTGTCCAGTGACAATGTGGACAGACTGACGTTCATCAAAATGAACAAGTCATGGATCCAGAAGGAATTTACTACCCCTGTGTCATCCTGGGGAGAGTAAATGCTTGTGGATTTGGAATGTGCTTGATGCAAATCAAAACATCCTGTTTGCAACTAGGGCCCAAGTGCTGCCACTGATGGGGTGGGTGTCTGTGTGGCCCAATTTTTGGAAAAAAGGGAGACTCCGCTTGGAGTAACCCTTGCTTGATGTGTTTTTAAAAGAAGCCAAGATGAACAGAGCTGGGATCAGCAAAGACTTTGCTACCTACCCCGGTGTCATCCTGGGGACGGATAAGAATGGCGTATTTTTGAATGTGCTTGATGCAAATCAAAACATCCTGTTTGCAACTAGGGCCCAAGTGCTGCCACTGATGGGGTGGGTGTCTGTGTGGCCCAATTTTTGGAAAAAAAGGGAGACTCCGCTTGGAGTAACCCTTGCTTGATGTGTTTTTAAAAGAAGCCAAGATGAACAGAGCTGGGATCAGCAAAGACTTTGCTACCTACCCCGGTGTCATCCTGGGGACGGATAAGAATGGCGTATTTTTGAATGTGCTTGATGCAAATCAAAACATCCTGTTTGCAACTAGGGCCCAAGTGCTGCCACTGATGGGGTGGGTGTCTGTGTGGCCCAATTTTTGGAAAAAAGGGAGACTCCGCTTGGAGTAACCCTTGCTTGATGTGTTTTTAAAAGAAGCCAAGATGAACAGAGCTGGGATCAGGAAATACTTTGCTACCTACCCCGGTGTCATCCTGGGGACGGATAAGAATGGCGTATTTTTGAATGTGCTTGATGCAAATCAAAACATCCTGTTTGCAACTAGGGCCCAAGTGCTGCCACTGATGGGGTGGGTGTCTGTGTGGCCCAATTTTTGGAAAAAAAGGGAGACTCCGCTTGGAGTAACCCTTGCTTGATGTGTTTTTAAAAGAAGCCAAGATGAACAGAGCTGGGATCAGGAAAGACTTTGCTACCTACCCCGGTGTCATCCTGGGGACGGATAAGAATGGCGTATTTTTGAATGTGCTTGATGCAAATCAAAACATCCTGTTTGCAACTAGGGCCCAAGTGCTGCCACTGATGGGGTGGGTGTCTGTGTGGCCCAATTTTTGGAAAAAAAGGGAGACTCCGCTTGGAGTAACCCTTGCTTGATGTGTTTTTAAAAGAAGCCAAGATGAACAGAGCTGGGATCAGGAAAGACTTTGCTACCTACCCCGGTGTCATCCTGGGGACGGATAAGAATGGCGTATTTTTGAATGTGCTTGATGCAAATCAAAACATCCTGTTTGCAAATAGGGCCCAAGTGCTGCCACTGATGGGGTGGGTGTCTGTGTGGCCCAATTTTTGGAAAAAAAGGGAGACTCCGCTTGGAGTAACCCTTGCTTGATGTGTTTTTAAAAGAAGCCAAGATGAACAGAGCTGGGATCAGCAAAGACTTTGCTACCTACCCCGGTGTCATCCTGGGGACGGATAAGAATGGCGTATTTTTGAATGTGCTTGATGCAAATCAAAACATCCTGTTTGCAACTAGGGCCCAAGTGCTGCCACTGATGGGGTGGGTGTCTGTGTGGCCCAATTTTTGGAAAAAAAGGGAGACTCCGCTTGGAGTAACCCTTGCTTGATGTGTTTTTAAAAGAAGCCAAGATGAACAGAGCTGGGATCAGGAAAGACTTTGCTACCTACCCCGGTGTCATCCTGGGGACGGATAAGAATGGCGTATTTTTGAATGTGCTTGATGCAAATCAAAACATCCTGTTTTCAACTAGGGCCCAAGTGCTGCCACTGATGGGGTGGGTGTCTGTGTGGCCCAATTTTTGGAAAAAAAGGGAGACTCCGCTTGGAGTAACCCTTGCTTGATGTGTTTTTAAAAGAAGCCAAGATGAACAGAGCTGGGATCAGGAAAGACTTTGCTACCTACCCCGGTGTCATCCTGGGGACGGATAAGAATGGCGTATTTTTGAATGTGCTTGATGCAAATCAAAACATCCTGTTTGCAACTAGGGCCCAAGTGCTGCCACTGATGGGGTGGGTGTCTGTGTGGCCCAATTTTTGGAAAAAAGGGAGACTCCGCTTGGAGTAACCCTTGCTTACATTGTTTTTAAAAGAAGCCAAGATGAACAAGTCATGGGTCAGCAAAGACTTTGCTACCTACCCCGGTGTCATCCTGGGGATGGATAAGAATGGCGTATTTTTGAATGTGCTTGATGCAAATGTAGCTGTGAAGTGTACAACTGGGGCACAACTGCTGCCACTGAAGGGGTGGGTGTGTGTGTGGCCCAATTTTTGGAAAAAATGGAGACTCCGCTTGGAGTCACCTTGCGGTGTTTTACATGATTTTAGAAGGGCGTGCCATGCCTATATCTGTGTGTCCTCCTCTTTTTCCTTGTCCAGCTGTTTTGTTTTCGCATGAGTATATGTCCTTGTCACTTTCCAATGTGTTTGAGTTGTTTGTCACCTTTAGGACACCTTTGAGGGTGTTTTCTAGGTGTTTTTCTGTGTTTGTGATTGCCTGCCATTGTTTCCTATGCAGTTCGAGTTCGGTTCGTCGAACGTTCGACGAACCGAACTCGAACGGGAGGTCCGTTCGGCGAACCAACCTCGAGCCGAACCGCGACCGGTTCGCTCATCTCTACTCAAGGGGTCCGGACCCGGGCTCGGCAAACACTCCAATCCTTAAAAGGGGATTATTTACAGGGGAGAAGTTCATGACGCCACCTGTGGGTTGCGGTAATGGGAGTACCGCCACTGCTGTAAGGAGTACCGGGGCAGATGGAGTTAAGCAGCCAAATGTTAGTCCCTCCACAGGTAGGGAAATCCCTGGGCTCAGGATGTTTGGTGGTTATTTTGGAGAGCAGAGTGCAGGGAGATCAGAGTACTCACTGTGGGTAGTCGTGGTGCAGGATGAGGATTACAAAGGAGACACTAACACTGAAGATAAACCAAATTCTCTGTGCATCACAGTCACTGCGGGGAGCCCGCCCAGGTGTCCGCTCCCACTGTTGTCACTTGGTAATCCGGAGCCCACCTTCGTGCACAATTTAGTTGTCTGTTTGTGGTCCCTTGGCTTGAAGCTGTTGGGGCCTCGCTCACTATGTGTAGTGTAGCTGTGCTCTTGATGGCTGGCACTTGAGATTTCAGTGGGTTGCTTTACTGGAAAACCCTATCCCCTGCGTTGTGCTGATGCCTTCAATCTCTGAGCTCCTAGGGAAGATAATCTCCCTCCCAGGTTAATAATCAGGACGTTGAATCTGTTCCTGACCTGCGGTCCTGTACCCCGTCGTGCTCGGTACCGGTCAGTTTCTTTTGGGCTTGCTGGTGCCGACAGTCCTCCTAGACTATGTCCGTTGCACCCTCTTCCAATGTCACTGCCACCTGTCCCCGACTCCTCTGTTCCCGGACTACCGTCTGAGACCCAACCTCGGTCTAGCTCCCCGGGAGCTACTACTCCCGCACCTCACTCCTTGAGGGCTCTCACTTGACTCTCTCCTAGACTCAACTGACTCACTTCCCTCCCACCACTCTGCCCGACCCCTAGGTGGGTGGCCCTATTCCAGCTTGACCAACCCACTGGTGTGTCTGACAGGTCATGATGTTAAGTGTTAATTGGGATTTGTCGTGCTAATGGTAGCGACACGGGGGGTAGGCCCTGGGTGACAGGATGCAGTTCCCTGTGGCACCCTGATATACTCAGGGGTCCCATAGCTGCATCCCCCAGCCGTGTGCTTTTCTTGGTTGTGTATCAAAATAAGAGGGACAATCCAATTACAATCCATCACACAGTCAAATTGCCTCCCCCAGGCTTCTGCACCATGTGTACGTTTGATAAAGGTCCTATTGACCAAAACGCCACCTGTACATACTCTTGTAAAGCCACCATTAAACCATATTCACAGTTACATAGGACTGCTAGGAAAATCTATGACGTTTCTGCAAGAAAATAAGCCTTTCAATTTTGGTTACTGTTTCTTATATTTTATGAAAGAGACCAGGAAGTGTAATTCAGTGTGGGCTTAAGATATGGGGTGTAGTCTCCCTCATGCAAACAGGAAACCTGCCGCCTACAAACCTATGACCCCAATTCTTCAAAGTGCTTACCCCAGAAAACCAGCGAGAAACACTTTGAAAAGGCACATCATTTTTGTGCAATATGGAATTTTGCAACTTTCATCATTTTCACATCACTTTTGGCCAGCTCTACCAAAATGGGAGGAACTTGGGTGGAGGCAAGATGGGGCAGGGCAGGGCTACATCCGGCTGTCAAATTCATCAACTGTTGCAGTTACTCCATTCACAGATAAAATGTCCCAGATGCGCCACTTAATGTATTCAGTGCATCATATTCCTGCTCTGCCATCATTTAGACTGGCATATGGAACACCTATCTTAATGAATCAGGACCTATTTGCTAATGTAAGGAGGTGGTCCGGCTGACATGTTTCCACTGATGACATTGATCGCATTATTATATTGTATTATTGTTAAAGCGCTCCAATCACCAGGATTTCCATATATAACCTATAGCCAGTGCTATACTGGCACTATCAGTCTGATTCTATACATACCTGTAGTGGTCAGCTCGGATGTATAGGTTTTGAAATCCAAGAAAGTAAAGTTTATAAATTAGCAGCTTGTTGAGTGGCAGCAGCTGAGGAGCAGATAATATCTGGGGGTAATTCATAGTTATCCCCTCCCTCTGTTAGAATTAGCATAAGTATGATACAATCGACATAGCAGGACGACCTGTGGTGAGGTCATCAATAACTGACAAGGGACACTCTAAGAGCTAATTCCATATTCCCATGTCCCTAGATCAGCAGCACCCTTACTTCATTGGGTCTTCTCAACTACCATACACTGAACTCATTATGTTTTTGGGTTCTTCCTCCTTAAAGGTCTCATCCAACTTGGTAGCCAAAATGAATCTCGGTCAGAGGCACATGCGCGGCTCTCGTTGACGATAGATATGCCGTATATATATATGTTGAGCTCCGCACTGTAGACACAGAATAAGAACCTCATTCCCGCCACCATACTGTCCGATTCTGGGTTAGTCCTCCGCTCCTGGCACAGGGATTTTGCGCAGCAAGAAGGGGACTACTACAGAGCCAGCAGCGCGCCTCATCACCGAGCTTCTGGACACGCGCACCAGTCCAGTCAGACCACACAGGGTTGGGGCGTGGTCTGACTGCAACCAATCACAGATGCCAGGACTGACGGTGGGCGGGGGAAGCAGTGAATATTTACGAGGGTTAATGAGCAGACTTGAAAGTAGAGTTACAGCCGCGCTTTAATCTCTCTAGCCCTTTCTACCAGCATTTTACAGCACAATGTTCGAGTCCTCTTAGACTTATATGGTGTTCGGCATCTGGGCAGATGTTCAGGTTCAAGACCGATCCCACTCAAAATTTTCTTTGAAGTCTGGCTGGAACTGCCAAACCCAAAAATTTGCGAGTTAGCCCATCTCTAGACATGGACCAACAATGATGCATAAAGGCCCCGTTACACGCAACGACGTATCTAACATTATATCGCCGGGGTCACGGATTCCGTGACGCACATCCGGCATAGTTAGCGATGTCGTTGCATGTGACACCAACGAACAGCCATTAACGATCAAAAATACTCACCTTATCGTTGATCGTTGACACGTCATTCATTTTCATAAAATCGTTGATTGTTGAAGACGCAGGTTGTTTGTCGTTCCCGAGGCAGCACACATCGCTACGTGTGACACCTCGGGAACGACGAACTACATCTTACATGCGGCCGCCGGCAATGAGGAAGGAAGGCGGTGGGCGAGATGTTACGGTCGCTCATCCCCGCCCCTCCGCTTCTATTGGGCGGCCGCTTAGTGACGCCGCTGTGATGCCGCACGAACCGCCCCCTTAGAAAGGAGGCGGTTTGCCGGAAACAGCGACGTCGCTAAGCAGGTAAGTCCGTGTGACGGCTCCAAACGATTTTGTGCACAACGGGCAACGATTTGCCCGTGAAGCACAGAAGACGGGGGCGGGTACGCTCGCTAGCGATATTGTTAACAATATCGCTGCGTGTAACGGGGCCTTAAGGCTAAACATCATGCACACTAGTGGTGGTGAACGAGTGACCAGTTTGCTGTGTCTATTGCCAGCTGTAGTAAGAATATCTACATATGAATGATACTTCAAGAAATCTAGATCATACTTATCATTCCATTTTCCGGTCCATTCTTCATTACCATAGGGATTCCTGATTTTGATGAGTTGTTCTTTATTTTCACCATAAGTGACCTTCAAAGAAAAGATCACAATGTATTAGTGAAAATAGAACCGTGTGATTATAATTACCATGGGCTAAGGTGAAGTGTGTGTTGTAGTTTCCTCACCTCCTCCACTCTGATGACGGAGTATAGATGACTTCTAGTGATACTTGCACTAAAATCACTTTGATCAGGAGCCGTCTGTAGAGAAAAGTTGATATGATTGAGCATCTTTGTTTGGATGACTTATTACAACATTTTCTTTACTTTGGTCCAGTACATTGTGGTGATCATCAAGATCAGCTTCCCCAATCAACTGATTACCTGGATCAGAACATTATATGGATTGTATGAAACAAAATGCAGTTAAGCGGGCTTTACACACTGCGATCTCGCTAGCGAGATTGCAAGCGATCCTACCCGCCCCCGTCGGTTGTGCGGCACGGGCAAATCGCTGCGCCGCACAACCTCGCTTACCCCCGTCACACGGACTTACCTGCCCTGCGACGTCGCTCTGGCTGGTGAACTGCTTCCTTTCTAAGGGGGCGGTTAGTGTGGCATCACAGCGATGTCACACGGCAGCCGCCCAATAGAAGCGGAGGGGCGGAGATGAGCGGGACGTAACATCCCGCCCACCACCTTCCTTCCTCATTGCCGGTGGAGGCAGGTAAGGAGATGTTCGTCGCTCCCGCGGTGTCAAACATAGCGATGTGTGATGCCGCAGGAGCAACGAACAACATCGTACTGACAGCAGCAACGATATTAAGGAAATGAGGAACGTGTTAACGAGCAACGATTTTTCACGTTTTTGTGCTCGTTGATCATCGCTCATTGGTGTCACATGCTGCGATGTTGGTAACGGCGCCGGATGTGCGTCACTAATGACGTGACGCCGACGATATATCGTTACCAATATCGTAGTGTGTAAAGCACCCTTTAGGGTTGCCTACGTAACAATATTTTTTACTGACACATTGGTAAACCATAATGAATCAATAAGATTATAAAGGTTATACATTTCTACAGCAAATAATGCTAATATGAAGACTGTGGTTGCATTCACTGTGCACTGGAAAGTGATAATTACAATAATTACAAGATTTCCATTGGAGGAGAGCTCACTACCTCCTGTGGTCGCCTGATGCACACTTTGACTGCCCTCACTGCCTCTTTTAGTTGCCTGTTCCACTCACTGACTGCCCTCACTACCTCCTGTGGTCACCTCTTCCACTCACTGACTGCCCTCACTGTCAGAAAGTTTTTACTAATGTCTAATCTGAATTTCCTTCCTTTTAGTTTCCTCCCATTAGTTCTTGTACTTCCTTGTGCTAATGAGAATAGGGTGGTTCCCTCTGCACACTGACTACCTTTCAGATATTTTTAGATCGCTATTAAATCTCCTCTCAGCCTTCTTTTAGAGGAGATTTAATAGCGGTCTACAAATATCTGAAAGGAGACTGTAGCTCTCTGAAACGCGTTGACCTGAATAAAATGAAATTGAAATAACCATCTGTACTTTCTGGTGACAGCGCGGCATACTCCCGTTTCCTTCTCTACTCTTATATCACGACCATCTCAAGGCAGCGGCAGACGCCATCTCTGAATTCTTATGTAGGGGTTGTGACTGGCACAACCCTAATAGGTGAGTTCCTTTACCTTGTATTGATCTTTGCCCTACCTGGTAAGACCCTATCTGTGCTTCTTATCCTTAGTTTCACATGTTCTTTTAATTTTTATTTTTATAAATAATAGTACATATAAAAATAAACTTCGAAAACTTTAAGAGAAATCTGATTGTTTCTGTGCCAGGAATGATCATTCATTTTCAAAATTCTCAATTTTCAGGTTAAATCTGTATTCGGACTTTTGCATTACTGAGATAGGAGATGGAAGTTGGTGCTGATAAAATTCTATGGAAATAGGAGAGGGAAGAGCTAGAGGCAGAGGGAGGAGCTAGAGGCGGATCTCCTCCTTCCTCTTATCCCTCTGTATATAATATTATCAGTAGCACTCCAATCTCCTATCTCACTATTGTAAAAATCTGTCTTCTTTGAATACAGAGTTTACCTCAAAAGTTTGAAAATAATTTTGAAAATTAAGAATCAGCCCAAGAGGAGAAAGAAGAAGATTTGTCTGATAAAATATATTACAAAGTTTTTATTGTCATGTGTATTATTCATTTATGAAACAAAAATCATAGCAATGGTTACTCTTTAATCTCATTCACGACCTTAGTCACATCTGTGGCGCCCCTGCGGCTTCAGGCGCCACAGGGTACTGCACCTCACCCGACGTGCAGTATTCATCTCGGATATGGAAGATATCATCACCGGTAAACCACCACAGCACATCCAACACACAACCTGGGAACTCTGTCACTGGGACTGGGCCAGGGTAGGTGCTAGGGGTGGCAATCATGAGGTATGGGACCTCTTGCCCACTAGTTCAGCAACCCGGGAGGCAGGGCACATGTAGGGGAAGTGAGGAGCCATCTCACACACAAGTCAGTCAGAAGTTAGCTCAAGGCGCAGCCAGCGCCAGGTGAGACTCAGGAAGAGACGTTGGAAGCCACTGCACAGAAAGGGGCTCGTGGTCAGGAGCTGGAGGCTTGACCCAGGTTCTTAGGAAGAAGGGGATCCCAGGGTTTGCTGGGAGTGCAGCAGGCACCCATGACCCATTCCACGGCCCAAGAGCTGGGGTAGAGGGATGACCACTGGAAAGGACACACAGAGGGAAACACCGGCCTTGACCTCTGAACTATCCAGGATCGGCTGGAGCCCGTAACAGCGGAGCATGTCACTCCAAGGGTGGTGTAACTTAAGTGAGTAAAGAACTTGAACTGCACCCTCTGTGTTGTCCCATAATCGCGCCCCTGCGCCATAGGCGACTACTACTCCAAACATCCTCCCTGGGGCCTAGCTCTACCTGTGGAGAGCTACACTATCTGAGCTGTGTTGTCATCCGCCCTGGAGAAGATCTCCCGCAGCGGTGGCTAATACCTGGCCGCACACCACAGGTGGCGTCACAAAAACTACAACTCCCATAATTCCCCATCCCCATATTTATTGACACCGCTGGAGTCATGGAACAGGGCCAGGCCGCTATGACATCCCAAACCGACACCATCCCGGTGACGAGTGTCTCCCCAAGACCCCGTGGGCACGTCATATCCATACGTCTTGTTTGGGATAGAGTTCCCGATATAGTACATATAATAATACTAATTTTATTTATGTAGCTCCAACATATTAAGCAGCGGCATGTTCAGACAATAAAAACAATAAAAGTAACACATAGTTCACTAGTTCCAGGAGAAGTGAGGGTCCTGCTCACAAGCTTACAATCTCTAAGAAAATAGGGGGACACAATAAGTAGAATGTGCTTGTTATTTAAGGTCAAGCCATCTTTAAAATAGATAAAAGTATACATATAAAGCTGCATGAGCCGGTCATCAGCCAGTACCTGTCAAAGTACAGTTAGCATGAGCTACTAGGTGCATGGAGGATGTGGAGACAGATGAATAAGGGGTAGCATTTAGAAGAAGGGAACAGGGGAGAAATAGGTTAGTGAGTTGAGGTGTTAGGTCTGTTTTTGTAGCAGGCTTAAAAATATGGCGACTAGATATTCATCGGATCATCTGGGGTAGTGCATCCCAGAACCTCGCATTGTTCAAGAGAAGTCTTGGAGATGGAGGTGAGAGGTTTAGATTATGGAGGATGTTAGGGGTACTTTGCATGTTGCGACATCGCTACTGCGATATCGTCGAGGTCAAATCGAAAGTGGCACCGGTAAATCCGGTGCCGGTAACGACGTTGCAACGTGTAAAGCCTAGATGCGGCGATAAATGATTGCAAAAGCGTCATAAATCGGTGATCTGTGTAGCGTCGGCCATTTTCATAATGTCGCATCAATAGGAGATACGATGTTGTTCCTCGTTCCTGCGGCAGCACACATCACTGTGTATGAAGCCGCAGGAGCGAGGAACATCTCCTTACCTGCCTCCACTGGCTATGTGGAAGGAAGGAGGTGGGCGGGATATTTACGTCCCGCTCATCTCCACCCCTCCGCTTCTATTGGCCGCCTGCCGTGTGACGTTGCTGTAATGACTCGCCCACCCCAGGGCTGTGGGACACCCGGTGCCGGGCCGGACTAGTCCGGTGGTAGTCAGTGGTGGCTGGGCCCGACTCCGTGGCCCTGGTGGGTGTCAGTAGAATATGTGGCTTGATGAATAAAGTTTATGTCCGTGACGCCACCTGTGGTCTGCGGCTATTAAGCCGCCGCTGCTGTGTGAGGCCTCCGGGGTGATGTTATGGCAGCAATGGTGGTACTGCTCCCCACAGGTGGAGCGGAGCCCCGGGGACACTGTTAGTGCTCGTGAAAGTCTATGGGGTTGTGTGGCTAACACGGTGCAGGGCCGACAGGCAATGAAAGAACCAGGCACAAACAACAGTCTCTTTACCTTTTCCTCTTTTACTTTGGGAACAGTCCAGTCCTGGGAGACCGTTACAGGTGGTGATGGGGATCCGGTCGGCCTGGAAGTACTTGGGGTGATCTTTCTGGCCAGCTGAGTATGAGGCCTACTCCTGAGCTTTTTTTTGTTATGATAGGACCCTGCTTCTCTGAATCCAGCATTGGCCCTCTTTGCTGCTGGGACTGGTGGTACGTCCCTTTCCCTCTGTAGCAGGCTGCGCAGGCCCTCTCTGGTGCTTCCCTGCTGGAGTCCACACCGGGCCCTGATGCTGCAGCTGTACCTTTGGGATGTTTATGGGCCAGGTGCTTGCAGCCCTCCTGCCCTTCGGATTCGGCTACCAGGGAGTATTTTAAGCCCTGGTGGCCACAAACTCCGATGTCCGAGTCTCTCCGCTGCCTCTCTGCTACTCCTGCTTCCCTGGGCCAAGCTACTCTAGCTTTAGGCCCCAGATCCACAGGACAGCTCACTCTGCGTCTGCTTCCTTCCACTTCTCTCTACAGACTGACCACTACTTCCTCCCTCAGGCCAGACTTGAGGAAGCTCCCTGGAATTCCAGGTTCAGAGCTCCCCCTGCTGGCCGGAGGGAGAACTGCGTTGGGTGTTAACTTGCTGGCCAATGGACCTCCCCATTACCTCCAGGCTCAGCATTAACCCTTTGGAAGGTCAATGCTGTTGTGGCGACCAGGTCCTGGGGTGCCACAGTAACGCCGCACAACCCGCCCCCTTAGGAAGGTGGCGGGTCGCCGGCCAGAGCGACGTCGCAGGGCAGGTGAGTGCGTGTGAAGCTGCTGTAGGGATAATGTTCGCTACAGCAGCTATCACAAGATATTGCATCTGCGACGGGGGCGGGTGCTATCGCACTCGGCATCGCTACCATCAGCTAGTGATGTCGCAGCGTGCAATGTACTCCTTAGATCAGATGCAGAACAGAGGATACAAGTAGGGTGATAGACAGAGTTCAGGGAGGAGATGCAGGGCAGTGCAGAACTGTGGAGAGGACGGGTAGGGTGATAGCCAGAGATGAAGGAGGAGATGCAGGGCAGTGCAGAACTGTGAAGAGCTTTGTGGGGGAAATTAGTTTCTATTGTACTCTATACCAAATGGGTAGCAAGTGCAATGATTGGCACAAGGCAGAGGCCTCGGGTAGATGGTTCACTGGCAAGTTTTAGCAGGCTACTGTATCTAAAGTACCAATAAATATTTAGATGTTTCACTAGCAAATTTTGGAGGACGTGGTAGAAGAAACGAGAGTTCAGCCGTGCTATCACCACATCAGAACGTATTATAAATTTATGTCTTTATTCTTTTATGCACAGGTCAACGTGTTTCAGGAGTCACAGCTCTCTTCATCAGGACAACAGGCAAAAACATTTAATTTATGTTTTTGCCTGTATACATATATTATAATACAGTATATATGTATATTATATTTGTTAAATAAATTATTACATACAACTTACTGAGTTACAAACAACAAATGACTTCTGCTTTAGTGCCGTCTGGATCTTTTGGAATAAGCCATCTGGAGCATTTATGAATATTTCATTGACCCCACCAGAGAAATCTACTAGTGCTTCCATTGTTGTAGATGACACAAGGTTTTCATATGATCCATTAATTCTGTGGAAAAAAAAAGTTGCATTATTTTAAGTGAAATGAGGAGTCACCCTAAGGGGTACTTTGCACGTTGCAACATCGCTACTGCGATATCGTTGGGGTCAAATCGAAAGTGACGCACATCCGGCGCCAGTAACGACGTCGCAACGTGTAAAGCCTAGATGCACCGATAAACGATCGCAAAAGCGTCGTAAATCGGTGATCTGTGTAGTGTCGGTCATTTTCATAATGTCGGACCGATAGGAATTTCAATGTTGTTCCTCGTTTCTGCGGCAGCACACATCGCTGTGTGAAGCCGCAGGAGCGAGGAACATCTCCCACCTGCGTCCCGCGGCTCACGCCGGCTATGCGAAAGGAAGGAGGTGGGCAGGATGTTTGTGTGGCGCCCTGGACAAGCCAGGGGCCACAGATAACAACACACACACACCCCCACCCCCAGCAGTTCACAGCAGACATCCCCAAAGTGACCTACTTTCTTCCTCGGGCTCAGACAGACCCACCAGGTGGGCGGAGTTAGGAGATGGAGACGCCCACCCAGGAGTTTGGCTGGCTGAGGCAGGAAACAAGCCCAGTCAAGTTCAGGCAGAGGAAGAGAGAGGAGGTCTGCAGAGAGGCAGACATAGCCAGGGGCCTAGGTTGGAGCCTAAGGCCCTCATACAGAAAGTCAGGCAGACGGTAGTGGCCGTCTGCAGGGAGCCGGGGAGACAGTTGGTGGAACCGTAGGTAGCCGGGGCTGGGCGGTGGCCCACCGGTACTGAACCGGGGAGCCAGCTGGAAACCGGAACGCAGGAGGAGTGTGCACGGAGGTGAAAGAAAGGACTTACACCACCAAACTGGGTCAGGGGAGAAACAACAACCGCAGCCGTCTGTGGGACCCGTCCATCCAGCCGTGTGTTTTACTGAGAACTGTGTCATCATCATTACCGGCTGAGTGAGTACCACCGTGCCGTGCGGCACCGCGCTGCCCCCGCGACCCTGCACCTCACCAGGCCCCGTAACCCGCCTGCTACCCATCCACCTACCTCACCGGGCCCCGGGACAACCAACCCCCTACCCACGGAGGGGAGAACTAACATCTAGCTGCTCCATACCATCACTCCCGGGATCCCCGTCCAGAGCAGCAGTGGTGTTCCAATCTCACCACAACCGTGGGTGGCGTCACGGACAATCTCCCTTACCAAATCCCCTTTTACTGTGGAGCCTGGGATCACAGACCGGGTCACGCCACCATGATACCCACAGAAGTGACCCCGTGGCCCGGATCTGAGTACCCCTGGTCCCCGGGCGACACATTTGGTGTCACGAACAGGATGCTACCGCTCTGCCGTTTGGTAGAGGTGCGCCTTGTTACCGCCGGAGGTGTCCGGCCGAAAGTTTTGCAAAGCCGCCATCTTGGGCGCGAAAAATTTCCCGCTCGAGCGTCTTCCCCGAGCAGGAAAGGCGCGAAAGTGGAGCCCCGCCCCCTGAAGAAGGAAGTGCTAAAAAGAGGCTAAGGGGGAACGGGATGGCGTCCGGCCGCATGTGAACCGCGGCTGTGGAAGCAGGGACGCCAGGACTCTGCCAGTGTTTGGTTCCTGGAACACCGCTGCACGAGATGTCCCGTCCGTCCGGCACCGCTGAAACCTCGGTGCCCGTGCCCGCGGCCAACGCCCCGACCGACCTGTTACCCCTGTCACTGGTAGCGGAGCTCGCAGCGTCTGTGAGGGAGGGCCCATGCCTAACCATCGTCACTGCCCTGCCACCGGTCCCGGCTTCCATCTCAGCCGCACCGCCGATGACGACGGCTCCGGCAGTCCGCCCGGCCGCAACGGCAGCGAAGCACCCATCCCGTTAACTATCTGGGCAGCCTGGTTCTGGACTGGGGTCAAGGGGTGCTGCCCACTTCTTAGGGGCAGCATCAGGGACAGGTTGTTTGGGTGGGTGACTGAAGGACCCGTTACGTTGCCATTATTAAAAGTGTTAATTGTTGTTGCAACGTTAAAGTAATGTGCATCCCGTTGTGGGAAGATTGAAAATGCATGTGTGAAAATGTTTAAAACGTTTTATTCTTTTTGCAGTTAAAAGAAAAATAAAACCGGTGATGGACGGGCAGCCCGCGGACGGTCTGCATTTTGCTAAGGGGGAATGTGGCGCCCTGGACAAGGCAGGGGCCACAGATAACAACACACACACACACCCACCCCCAGCAGTTCACAGCAGACATCCCCAAAGTGACCTGCTTTCTTCCTCAAGCTCAGACAGACACACCAGGTGGGCGGAGTTAGGAGATGGAGACGCCCACCCAGGAGTTTGGCTGGCCGAGGCAGGAAACAAGCCCAGTCAAGTTCAGGCAGAGGAAGAGAGAGGAGGTCTGCAGAGAGGCAGACATAGCCAGGGGCCTAGGTTGGAGCCTAGGGCCCTCGTACAGAAAGTCAGGCAGACGGTAGTGGCCGTCTGCAGGGAGCCGGGGAGACAGTTGGTGGAACCGTAGGTAGCCGGGGCTGGGCGGTGGCCCACCGGTACTGAACCGGGGAGCCAGCTGGAAACCGGAACGCAGGAGGAGTGTGCACGGAGGTGAAAGAAAGGACTTACACCACCAAACTGGGTCAGGGGAGAAACAACAACCGCAGCCGTCTGTGGGACCCGTCCATCCAGCCGTGTGTTTTACTGAGAACTGTGTCATCATCATTACCGGCTGAGTGAGTACCACCGTGCCGTGCGGCACCGCGCTGCCCCCGCGACCCTGCACCTCACCAGGCCCCGTAACCCGCCTGCTACCCATCCACCTACCTCACCGGGCCCCAGGACAACCAACCCCCTACTCACGGAGGGGAGAACTAACATCTAGCTGCTCCATACCATCACTCCCGGGATCCCCATCCAGAGCAGCGGTGGTGTTCCAATCTCACCACAACCGTGGGTGGCGTCACGGACAATCTCCCTTACCAAATCCCCTTTTACTGTGGAGCCTGGGATCACAGACCGGGTCACGCCACCGTGATACCCACAGAAGTGACCCCGTGGCCCGGATCTGAGTACCCCTGGTCCCCGGGTGACACATTTGGTGTCCCGCTCATCTCCGCCCCTCCGCTTCTATTGGCCGCCTGCCGTGTGACATCGCTGTGATGCTGCACGACCCGCCCCCTTAGAAAGGAGGCGGGTCACCGGCCAGAGCGACATCTCAGGGCAGGTAAGTGCGTGTGAAGCTGCCGTAGCGATAATGTTCGCTACGGCAGCTATCACAAGATATCGCATCTGAGACGGGGGCGGGTACTATCGCGCTCGGCATCGCTAACATCAGCTAGCGATGTCGCAGCGTGCAAAGTACCCCTAAAGTCCCCGTCACACACAGAGATAAATCTTTGGCTGATCTGGGGTTGCAGACAATGAAATCATGGACATATTGTTCCATTTGTGCACAGCCTCAAACCTGGCACTGATTGTCCACAATTTCACTGCAACCACAGATCTGCTGCAGATTTATCTGTGTGTGTATGACAGGGCCTTAAAAAAAATGCTCAAGAGGAGAGTGTTGGAGTGAGGAAACTTTGAGCCACCATGGGAGATTATTCTAAAAGGCTTCCCTCCATCTATACAGAACATGGATGTCCATTTTTAGTTGCTTCGTAATTCAGGTTGAGTCTCCTTGGAGTTCAGTTGGCCATCACACCATATCCCTGTGAACTTCTTACCTGTTGACATTGTTGGCACTTCTAATTTTTAGTCTGCCCCCCCTAAAAAAAATTGGGTTTGGAGGTCAAACATGACCCCAAACAACAAGCCCTATATATGACGCCCCTGGACTAGTCAGGGCGTCACAGGGTACTGCACTTCCTATTCTTTAGTGCAGGACTCAACCCCTCATCGTTCTGGGTTCCAACCTGTGGTACTGCCTCCATCAGCATCCAAAATCCCAACCACACCTTACACCACACCCTGTCAGGCACACCAGTGGGCTGCCTAGCTGGAATAGGGCCGCCCACCTAGGGGTCAGGCAGACTGGTGGGAGGGAAGGAGGAGTGAAGTTGTAGCCCTCGAGAAGTGAGGAGCTGGGGAGTGCTGGCTCCCTGTTTGTGGCAGGTTGGGTCGCAGACGGTGGTCTGGGCCCAGAGGAGACCCGGTCGCAGGGTATTGAGGCTGGGTGCCAATGTGACGCCCTGGACCAGCCAGGTAGTCACAGGTAGGCCCTTGCACAAACACCCGTCCCTTAAAAAGGTGTCAGCACCCACCCTTAAAAAACCTAGTCACCCCCCTCAGGGTTTGATGGGCACACCAGGGGGGGGCGGAGCCAGGCGGTTGGCATGCCCACCGAGGAGTCCACAGGCTCGGAAGCAGGAAACACAGCAGATTGGAGTTGAGTTTTGGAGTGTGAGGAGGTCAAGTGAAGAGGCAGACCTGTGCCCAGGTCTGCCACAGTCTGTCTGACAGCTGTCTGGGTCGGAGCCCAGTCACCTCTGGCTAGGAGGCATACGGTGGCCTCACCCTGCAGGAGCCGGGAAGACGGCTCGGTGGAACCGTAAGGGACCGAAGCAGGGTAGTGGCCCACCGGTACCGAACCGGGGAACCGACTGGAAACTGGAGCACAAAGGGGGGTACTCAGACCCTGAAACTCGGTCCAGAAACCAGTGGACCCAGTTAATTAACTGATTGAGGTCTGGACTTTAGGTCCTTTCCCACCCAAGTCCCGACTGAAGACAACAGCCCAACGAGGGGGATAGAAAGCCACCGCACAGGCAGAGAGATCCCACGGGCCAGCGTCTGCAGGCAAATGGGCTCTCCCGGCAGTACAAAGTCGGGGAGCAGGCTCCCGTTGCTGAAGCACAGGCAGTCCACAATTACAAAGTGCAGGAGAAAGGCGGAGACCACCAACCTGAATAAGGGACCAACTGCAGCCGGCTGCGGGTACCGACCACCATCTTTCTGGTTTACCAAAGACTCTTGTGCATCTTTCATTGTAAGTACAGCTGTGCCTTCGGGCCACGCACCACACTGCCAAGCACCAACATACCAGTCCCAATCAGGCCCCGGGGCCATCACCCCTACCCACGGAGGGGTTAACACCTTTGCTGCGCAACATCTCCCCCCGGGCGCCTAGTCAACGGCAGCGGTGGTGTCCACATTCACCACAACCCGTGGGTGGCGTCACGAACTTATCAACAACCACAGGTCCGGCCGTGACCCTAACCCCTTCAAAGCGCCAGCCCCTTTCAGAACGAAGTGACCCCCAGTCCGGAGGCGCTCGAGCCAGCCACCGAAGAGCCCAGATCCGAGTGGCTCGGCTGCAGCCGAGCGCGGGGCGGTACATATCGACTCTTCTGGCGTCACGAACAGGATTCCTACCTAATCACTTAACCAGGGAAGTGCGCCTTGAAGTTGAAGTCAGCGGTGACCCGTTGAAAAATTTCAGAATCCGCCATCTTGCTGCCATCTTTTGGCGGGAAGATTCCCACCAAAGCCTTCTTCCCCACGAAAAGAGTGCGAGAGTTGAAGCCCCGCCCCCTGGGAACTCAACGGTGCCAGAAAGCAAGCAGTTGAAAAACGAAACTGCTCGAGAGAAGAAGCGAGTGCCACGAAAAGTACAAGGGGGAACAGATGGAGGATGTCTGCTCCCAGGCCTGATGCCGGCCCCGCACCGACCACTGGAGTGGCGGCGCACGCGGAGGAAGCAGCCGGCGGAGAAAATGCGGTCCCGGCTCCGGTAGCAGGGGGCGGTGGACCCCTGGGCTCCGGTGGTGACTCCCCGTGCGACCGCTGGCGGCAACCCACCTGCCGCAAGAAGGATGTCGGCCCCGGCAGTCCGCCCGGCCGCGACGGGAACAGCGTCCGGTGCAGAAAACCCCTCCATTACCAGATCGGGGTCGGAAGAAAGCGACTTAGATGGCAGCGACCCGGTAGCCACTTACATCCCGCGGGAGGGCGAAAACGGATACCGGATCGCCCTGTCGCCCTGGGCGTATTATGCATTGGCGTTGGACGAGGCGGATACAGAGTCCGTCTCTGAAGATGAGTCCTTGCCGGTTGAAGGAGCTCTGGTGCTGCCGGTCTGCCGGCGTTGCGAGCTACCTGGGCACTTTGCCAGTGCGTGCCCCGGGAATGGCCGGCCTTAAAGGAACCAGAACCCACCTTCAGTTGAAGTTTTAAAGTTGATATTCCCGGTTGTTTTGCCCCTGTTAAAGAGACAAGGCCGAGAACTTGCAGGCCAACCCAATAACTGTTGGGCCTTGTAAATAGCTCCTTGGACCACTCTTTCCCATCCACAGTCTCCGAAGAGGCTGGTTGGAGGAAGAACCTGCAGCAGAGGAGGCCGAGGTCCCGTCACCAAGGCAACCGGTGACTAACCTCCGAGGCCAGGGGTCCCCTGGACGTGGGGCCTCTGAGAGACTGCCGGGTATGGAACTTTGTACCCGGCCCGTTGTAGGCAATCCCCGGACCTGACCCCGTTCCTGGACTGGGGAAAAGGGGTGCTGACCTGGTTCTTAGAGGCAGCATCAGGGCCAGGTTTGCTTGGGTGGGCAAATGGAAGGACCCAGTCTCGTCCCGTTCCCGTTAATAAAAATGTTTATAATATTTGCAACAGTTAAAGTAATTTGCCTCCCGCAAGGGAAGAAGTTAAGCATGCGTAAATTGTATAAATGTTAATATACTCGTAACATTGTTTTATTCTTTTACAGTTCAAAAGCAACAAAAATAAACCGGTGGTGGTCGGACAGCCCGCTTACAGTCTGTATTAAACCAAGGGGGAATGTGATGCCCTGGACTAGCCAGGTAGTCACAGGTAGGCCCTTGCACAAACACCCGTCCCTTAAAAAGGTGTCAGCACCCACCCTTAAAAAAACCTAGTCACCTCCCTCAGGGTTTGATGGGCACACCAGGAGGGGCGGAGCCAGGCGGTTGTCACGCCCACCGAGGAGTCCACAGGCTCGGAGGCAGGAAACACAGCAGATTGGAGTTGAGTTTTGGAGTGTGAGGAGGTCAAGTGCAGAGGCAGACCTGTGCCCAGGTCTGCCACAGTCTGTCTGACAGGTGTCTGGGTCGGAGTCCAGTCACCTCTGGCTAGGAGGCATATGGTGGCCTCAGCCTGCAGGAGCCAGGAAGACGGCTCGGTGGAACCGTAAGGGACCAGGGCAGGGTAGTGGCCCGCCAGTACCGAACCGGGGAACCGACTGGAAACCGGAGCACAAAGAGGGGTACTCAGACCCTGAAACTCGGTCCAGAAACCAGTTAATTAACTGATTGAGGTCTGGACTTTAGGTCCTTTCCCACCCAAGTCCCGACTTAAGACAACAGCCCAACGAGGGGGATAGAAAGCCACCGCACAGGCAGAGAGATCCCACAGGCCAGCGTCTGTGGGTAAACTGGCTCTCCCGGCAGTACAAAGTCGGGGAGCAGGCTCCCGTTGCTGAAGCACAGGCAGTCCACAATTACAAGGTGCAGGAGAAAGGCGGAGACCACTAACCTGAATAAGGGACCAACTGCAGCCGGCTGTGGGTACCGACCACCATCTTTCTGGTTTACCAAAGACTCTTGTGCATCTTTCATAGTGAGTACAACTGTGCCTTCGGGCCACGCATCGCACCGCATCGCCAAGCACCAACATACCAGTCCCAATCAGTCCCCGGGGCCATCACCCCTACCCACGGAGGGGTTAACACCTTTGCTGCGCAACATCTCCCCCGGGCGGCTAGTCAACGGCAGCGGTGGTGTCCACATTCACCACAACCCGTGGGTGGTGTCACGAACTTACCAAAAACCACGGCTCCGGCCGTGACCCTAACCCCTTCAAAGCGCCAGCCCCTTTCAGAGCGAAGTGATCCCCGGTCCGGAGGCACTCGAGCCACCCACCGAAGAGCCAGGATCTGAGCGGCTCGGCTGTAGACGAGCGCGGGGTGGTACACCTAGACCTGGTCTTGGAGGACGGGATTCATCTGAGTCTAATAACCGGTCCGGGACTGAAAGCACGGTGGGGTACAGGACTCTAGGTCGAGGAGTAACTTCAAGCAACCCGGCAATTAACCTGCAGAGGATAGGGACTTTATGGACTGTCCCCAAGTAGCTCAGAGATCAGGGGCACTAGCGCAACGAGGGGGATAGGGCTTTCCAACCCACACAGCAAACAGAAATCCCAAGCGTGAGCCCTTGAGAGCGCAGCTCCACTACTAACAAGTAGGGAGCGGGCCCGGACAGCTCTAAGCCAACGGGCCACCAGAACACTTCTAATTTGTGCACGGAGGCAGGCTCTGGATCACCCGGCAGTACCAGAGGGGACGGATACCTGGAAGAGCTCCCCCAAGAGGACAGCGGCACCCAGAGACTTGCTTTACCTTGTTGTCAGAGTCTGCTTTGCGGCCGCTTCATCACCAACACTGCCTGAGTGAGTACGTGGTCATCCCCTACTCCCCACCGGCCCTGCGCTCCCCTGCTCCAACACCATCCAGAGTCCCGGGGCCTCCCCTACCCGTGGAGGGAACGTCATCTGGCTGCCCCACTCCATCTTCCCCGGGTACTCCCATCAGCAGCGGCGGTACTCCCCCTTACCGCGAACTACAGGTGGCGTCACAAACTCTAACATCCCCTGTAAATACCCCCTTTCCATTTGAAGTGGCCGCGAGCCCCCAGGTCCGGAGATCCTCGAGCCACAGCATATCCCGGATCCGAGCGGTTCGACCGCTGCACGGGCGGCACATATACATGTCAATGGGGAGCTGTCACACTGAGTTTAGCTCAAAACTCATAGAATCATAGAATCATAGAATATTAGAGTTGGAATAGACCTCCTGGGTTATCTAGGAGTGTCATGGCAGCATCAGACGCTGATCACACTCATGAGTCTGACACTCCTCACTATGGTTTCTAGGGGGGCCTCTGAGTTACACAGGTAGGGTTGGGTGTCTACTAGCTGTGTGCTCATTAATGGTCGGGCTAACAATAGTTAATCTCCGCTACTCTGCTGCTTACATCTGGACCACATGTGGGAAACGTAGCACAGTTACTCCTGGCCTTTTTAAGATGGTGAAATCTGTCTTCCTATGCCGACTATTGCTTTTGCTATTCTGGTCCATGTGCTGTGTGTCCCACTTTGCTGGAGATTACATTGCGTGCAACTTGGAGTTGTAGAGTTTTGGTTTCCCCTGTTTGTCTACCACTGTTGGTGTTCTTATGCTCCGGTCCCGCCCCCCCACCTGGGGTACGAAAGGAGGGGGTTCTAGATCAGGGCTTTTCTACAATGGCTCTGTAAGTGGCCACAGCTGCTCTATAATATTTCAACAAGCTTTATTTGGATGATAAACCTGAACAGGGATCGGACATACAGTCAAAAGTCTGTGTTCAATGTTCAGCAATGTCCGGTCCGGCCCTCAAACTTTACAGTTCGGGTTCACTCATCCCCTATCATTGTACACACTGGACAGAGCATCAGAAGCATCTAACAGATCATTTGTGAATCATCCCATATGAGATAGACCTTAGGTGTAAATAAATAACTGTTCCCAGTGTCACCCACAAATGGGGTTGTCTTATTCTAGTCAAGTAGGGCATAAGAGATTGTCAAAAGATGGACCCACTTCTGGGCCAGACTGGCTTTTATATAATCTTCATCATTCTAAGGGCTTACCCTATCAGCATTTATTCCCTGTCCTGGCATTGATTGTTTACTTAACAAATAAAACATCTTTGTATTAAATGTACATTACAATTTTTAGATTTTTGACTTATTTTTAAGCATGGTGTTACTATTTGCAATGCTGACAGAAAGGTCTTGAAACACTTTGAATCTCCTATATAGTTAGAGCCACCACTAGGGGGAGCTCACTGGACGGCAATACACCATTGAGTTCATCTGTATATATCTGACTTTAATAATCGTTCTCCGTGGTGGTTGTAAGCAGCTGTATTGTACAATTTACCCTATGGCACTGTATTGTTCTATAGGTAAGTAATTTCTATATTATGTGTGTGGAGGGGTGATAATAATGAGATATGGCATCCATTGCATTTCTTCACTTTTAGAGCATAGATACATTCCATCTCTACTATTTATATTCTGAACCATAGATTGATTCACAATTTTACTTTCTCTTGGCACATCTACTGTACACTTCCCAGATTTTTCCCAGATATGTAGTATTTATATCTATTCCACTTACTTCGCATAGGCTTTTTCCAGGAGGGAACTCCAGAATTCATTAGACGTTTTGGATTTTGCAAAATTTGGTTTGCCATCCACGGTAGGCAGCAAATCATCCATAACCAAATTCACCCATTCTCCAAACTGCCAGAACTGCAAGAAGAGAGAAGTTACTCTTGATATACAAGTATGTACATTGAACATGTTCTGTTAGTGCTGACAGTTGGGTTAACTGTTGGCCCAAACTGTCTTCCGATAGGAGCCAGTACAACAATCAGCTCATGGGTCTCTGAAAATACAAATCTATATATATAATTTCCTTATTCTGTCTGTCTGTCTGTCTGTCTTGCTCCAAAATTGTGTCCTTACGGTGACACAAAGCTGATTGGCCGCTGGGCTCGCCATGGCCCCGCCCCCCCGCACGGATTGGCCGCTCGCCTCGCCTTGGCTCCACCTCCCCACGGATTGGTCGCTCGCCTCGGCCTGGCCCCGCTCTCCGCATGGATTGGCCGCTCGCCCCGGCCCTCCGCACGCATCGCCAGTAGTGATGAGCGAGTACTAAAATACTCGGGAGCTCGAGGCTCGGGCCGAGCATCTCAAAATACTCGTGTACTCGGCCCGAGCACCGAGCCCAATGTTATCCTATGGGAGACCCGAGTATTATTCTGAAATGACCCCCGGCAGCATGTAGAAACCATAAAACTGTAAATTAAAAAAAAAACCGTGCGTGTGTGTGTAAGCGTGCATATATATATACACGCGGAGTGGAGTGCGGGAGGGGCCGTAGCCGAGCGGGGAAGTGTCGGGCTAAAGGCACGGTCACGCTGTGCGGGCTGGCCAATCACTGCAATTCCACAACAGGGCTGTGGCATTGCAGTGGTCTGCCAGCCAATCCCTGCATAAGGGATGGCTCTAAAAAGAGCGCCAACATGAAGACCACGAGTACAGCACGAGTATCGCGAGATTACTCGGTCCCCGCCGAGTAGCCCGAGTACATTGATACTCGTGCGAATACCGACTAGTAACAAGCATACTCGCTCATCACTAATCGCCAGACATAACCTTGCGCTGCTGGGATCGTGACGGAGCCGGTGTACGCTGGTAACCATTATACACATCGGGTAACTAAGGTCCCTTAGTTACCCGATGTGTATCATAGTTACCAGCGTACACCGGCTCCCGGTACACATGTGCAGGGAGCCAGAATTATACTCCTCTCCCCCCAGGACTACTCCTCCTATTACAGTCCTCCTATTATACTCCTCTCTGAGTATAATAGGAGAACTATTATAGCATGGGGGATGGAGCACGATGGGGTGCGCAGCATGAGGGATGGAGCACAATGGGGAGTGCGCAGCATGGGGGATGGAGCACGATGGGGTGCGCAGCATGAGGGATGTAGCACGATGGGGGGGTGCGCAGCATGGGAGATGTAGCATGATGGGGAGTGCGCAGCATGGGGGATGGAGCACGATGGGGAGTGCGCAGGATGGAGGATGGAGCACAATGGGGAGTGTGCAGCATGGGGGATGTAGCACGATGGGGGGTGCGCAGCATGGGGAATGTAGCACGATGGGGAGTGCGCAGCATGGGGGATGGAGCACGATGGGGAGTGCGCAGCATGGAGGAAGGAGCACGATGGGGAGTGCGCAGCATGGAGGATGGAGCACGATGGGGAGTGTGCAGCATGGGGGATGGAGCACGATGGGGAGTGTGCAGCATGGGGGATGTAGCACGATGGGGAGTGCGCAGCATGGGGGATGGAGCACGATGGGGAGTGTGCAGCATGGGGGATGGAGCACGATGGGGAGTGTGCAGCATGGGGGATGTAGCACGATGGGGAGTGCACAGCATGGGGGATGGAGCACGATGGGGAGTGCGCAGCATGGAGGATGGAGCACGATGGGGAGTGCGCAGCATGGGGGATGGAGCACGATGGGGAGTGCGCAGCATGGGGGATGGAGCACGATGGGGGGTGCGCAGCATCGGGGATGGAGCACGATGGGGAATGCGCGGCATAGGGGATGGAGCCCGATGGGGGGTGGGCAGCATGGGGGATGGAGCACGATGAGGAATGCACAGCATGGGGGATGGAGCACGATGGGGAATGCGCAGCATGGGGGATGGAGCACGATGGGGAATGCGCAGCATGGGGGATGGGGCATGATGGGGGGTGCGCAGCATGGGGGATGGGGCACGATGGGGGGTGCACAGCATGGGGGATGGAGCACGATGGGAGGTGCACACCTCCCCCCAACACACACACACACAACACACCACACACACACTGGGAACCACAAACACCGCCATACACAGACACCCACACACACAGACAACGCCGCACACACACAACACCCAACACACAAACACCGCGGCATACATAAATATAATACGCACATACTGCACAACACACACATTGCACAAAACATACCTCCCCCCAAAACACACCACACCCACACAAACCGCGCAACACACACACAACGCTACAGACACACAGCGCTCCACAGACAACGCAACACACGCAACACACATACAACACCGCTCTCACCCCCTGCCACACCCAGACAACACCCAGAACATGTATAGCGCCCTACACAAACACTTGGTAACTACACACAACAACAACTATATATATATATAACAAAAATCATACATGAACTACACAATACGTAAATTCTAGAATACCCGATGCGTAGAATCGGGCCACCTTCTAGTACAGCTATATTGTCTAAAGACAAGAAGATGAGTGGGTGCTCTTCTGGAAACAAGTTCCTTCTAAGCTGGGGCATAGCCATAACAAATACAGTCCCACCTATGCCTTGATGCCTGTTGGTTCCTAAATATCCTCTTACCAAATAGGAAAAGGCTGTATTATACTGTACATGGCTCACAGTGGGTGGAGGCTCCATTACACACTTTGCATTGTGATCCAAAAGCTTTACACTTTTAAGTCATTTACCTGAAAATTGAACACCCCAGTATAGTCCTTGTCAAAGGATTGGTCTAATGGAACCACACGGGCCAGGCAATCTGGATTTGTTGTGAGGCATGCAATGGATCCGACGAGCCAACAATCACCTGTATGAACGGAATAGGCAAAAGGTTATAGGGAACACCTACTTTTGTTCATATGGGATAACCCCCAAAAAATATTTATCAAGTAAAAGAAAAGGGAGGGTTAAGGCCCCGTTACATGCTACGATTTATCTGACGATATGTCGTCGGGGTCATGGTTTTTGTGACGCACTTCTGTCATTGTTAGCAACGTCGTTGCGTGTGACACCTACGTGCGACTCCGAACGATCGCAAATAGGATGAAAATCGTTGATCGTTGACACGTTGTTCAGTTTCAAAATATTGTTCGTCGTTTGGAACGCTGCAGACATATTGCTATGTTTGACATTCTGCAAATGATGAACAACATCCACATGACCGCCTTGTTAAAAAAAAAAATATCGCTGAACGATTTTGCGATGTTTGTGAGATCGTTACGAGTGACCACTACAAAACGACCTACGTGCGATGTCGGCAAATCGTATCAACGATCTGGGCGTGTCACATCGTTAACGAGATCGCGAGCGATGTCGCTGCGTGTAACGGGGCCTTTACACTGGTGGATCGGCACCGATCAGAGGAATAATAGAATTCTGTTCAGTATCTGAATGAAGCATCGATCACGCATGCGCAATACCACTGCGTCCAATCACTATGGGATTTACAAAGGTCCAATAAACCGGTAAATGGTATAAAAATGAAAATAAAAAAGGGAGTGATTGAGTGCGACAGACAGGCAAGAAATATATTCAGAACAATTTATGAAAAGAATAAGAGATATGCATTTCAACATCAGACTGACGACTTCCTCATTCCTGGTATGTATGTTAGTAATACAGTAGACAGAGATTAAATAGATAAAAAAGGAGGAAAATAAAAATCACGCACTGACATCATGGGCTCACCAGTCAGTGCATATAAATAATCTAATATATAAAGCGGAGTGTATGTACAGTATGTATGTTTGTGTGTATGTATGTGTGTGTGTGTGTGTGTGTGTGTATGTCCATTAAAGGAATCCACACCGTCGCATTTACAATCACGAATTTTTTTTTTTTTTTTTAGAAGGACAATACTTTTTATTTCTGTACATTTTATTTTCACTCTCGAGCCATGAGCTTCTGCTTTTTCAGCTTCTTCTGAGAGATCTTTTTCTTTTGAGCGACCTCCTCCTCTGGTTTGGGGACAATCTGCTCCTTTTCGGTCAGAATCATCTCAATGTGGCAGGGGGAGCTCATGTAAGGGTTGATGCGGCCGTGAGCGCGGTAGGTTCGTCTGCGCATCTTGGGGGCTTTGTTCACCTGAATGTGCTCGATGACCAGAGAATCCACATCCAACCCCTTCAGTTCAGTTCATTGCTCTCTGCGTTCTTCAACATGTGCAAGAGAAACTCTGCGCTTTTCTTGGGCCAACGTCCCTGTGTCCAGCCCCACTGCTTGGCCTGAGCACAGCAGCCAACGCCTCCATTGTAACGACGGAAGGGGACGCACTGCTTCTTCACGGTTACAATTTTTAAGTATTTGGTGGCCTTGCGGATGTGCATGCCCTTAATGGCCTGGGCAGTCTCACGAGTGTTCTTGAAGTGCACTCGCAGGTTGGAGCCCCGGGCCTTGCATGATTTTGTGGGGTTTTCCGGGTCGAGTGAGTAGCAGACCATTTTGAGATTTTACCTCAGGCCGCGCAGGAAGAGCCAATCACAACATTTTGCACAGACACTCCATGTGACTCAGGGAATGTCATAGACTATGTTTTGATAGGAAAATTTAACCCCGCAATTTAGTTTTTCACCATAAAACCTGCCTCCATGAAACTCAATGGAGCTGCGAGCTATAGGTTATTAATAGCAGCTGTGAGTGGTTGCTATAGGAACAAAATATATTGTTAGTATAAGAAGCTTATGTGTTAGGTAATAAGATGTCAGTGGGTGGATGGATGGAGAGAGAGACAGAAAAAGACAGACAAACATAGAGAGAGTAAGAGGCAGACAAGGAAAGAGACAGAGAGACAGAGAGACAGACAGTCAAAGAGACAGTCAAAGAAACAGACAGACAGTTAAAGAGACAGAGAGACAGACAGTTAAAGAGACATAGGCAGACAAACTCAGACAGACTGGGAAAGATACAGGCAGACAGGGAAAGAGACAGATAGAGACAGGGAAAGAGACAGAGACAGGGAAAGAGACACAGACAGGGAAAGAGACACAGACAGGGAAAGAGACACATACAGGGAAAGAGACACGGACAGGGAAAGAGACACGGACAGGGAAAGAGACACGGACAGGGAAAGAGACACGGACAGGGAAAGAGACACGGACAGGGAAAAAGACACGGACAGGGAAAAAGACACGGACAGGGAAAGAGACACGGACAGGGAAAGAGACACAGACAGGGAAAGAGACACAGACAGGGAAAGAGACACAGACAGGGAAAGAGACACAGACAGGGAAAGAGACACAGACAGGGAAAGAGACACAGACAGGGAAAGAGACACAGACAGGGAAAGAGACAGGGAACGAGACTGATGGGGAATGAGACAGACGGGGAACAAGACAGATGGGAAACGAGACAGATTGGGAAAGAGACAGACAGGGAAAGAGACAGACAGGGAAAGAGACAGACATGGAATGAGACAGGCAGGAAAAGAGACAGAGAGACAGACAGTCAAAGAGACATAGGCAGACTGACTCAGACACACTGGGAAAGATACAGGCAGACAGGGAAAGAGACAGACAGAGACAGGGAAAGAGACAGGGAAAGAGACAGAGACAGGGAAAGAGACACAGACAGGGAAAGAGACACAGACAGGGAAAGAGACACGGACAGGGAAAGAGACATGGACAGGGAAAGAGACACGGACAGGGAAAGAGACACAGACAGGGAAAGAGACACAGACAGGGAAAGAGACACAGACAGGGAAAGAGACACAGACAGGGAAAGAGACACAGACAGGGAAAGAGACAGATAAAGAAAAAGACAGGGAACGAGACTGACGGGGAACAAGACAGACGGGGAACAAGACAGACGGGAAACGAGACAGATGGGGAAAGAGACAGACCTGGAATGAGACAGGCGGGGAAAGAGACTGACAGACACAGAGATGGAGAGAGACTGAGATTGAGACTGATACAGAGACAGAGAGATAGACACAGACAGACAGACATGGATAAAGACAGAGACACATGGATAGAGACAGACACACAGACAGACAGAGACAGACAGGGAAAGAGACAGACACAGAAAGACACACACAGAGACAGACAGGTAAAGAGACAGAGAAACAGACAGACAACCACAGAGACAGCAAACAGACAGATAAATAGAGACAGACACAGAGACACACAGAGAGAGACACACAGACAGACACACACAGACAGACACAAACAGACAGAGACTGGGAGAGAGAGAGACAGTTACTATCCTGGGCAACAACGGATACTACAGTTAGTCTAATATATAAAGCTGAGTGTATGCATGTGTGTGTGTGTGTGTGTGTGTGTGTATGTCCACTAAAGGAATCTGCACCGACGCATGTACAAACATGAAATATTGCACAGACACCCCATTTGACTCTGGGAATGTCATAAGGGTGCTATCTGGTGCAGTAAAGAAACATGTAGCAGCACAAGAGAGAAAAAGCTACTGCACATAGAACAGATGCACACCAAGCTATTTAAATGAGACAGACACCTTTATTATGTACCAAAAACAAATATCAAAAACACTTAAAATTTGTACAATAGACAAAGAAAAAAAGGGAGGGTCAGTTCACCCTGAGAAACCCCAATCATGACATGTAAGGTAAGACAACAATAATGATCACTATGATATGTAACCCTGTGCCAACATGCAATGTAGAGTATAAGGGGTTGGAAAACAGCAAGCTGAAACCCAAATACTGATCAGGCCGTGTCCCATCAGTAAACCAAAATGCGGAGGTAGAAAAAAATGATGTGAACTTGTATGCATCAAAAAACACAATTGTATGAAAACGATCTCAATTATACTGATACACCAGAGATAATGGTCTAAGGGTTAAAGATGTAGCCACACAGGGCGCAGCCATGCGGAGTATCACAGAGGGGAAACCTGTTATGTATATGTGGCGCCCCAGGACCTGGTCGCCACAACAGCATTGCCCTCCCAAAGGGTTAATGCTGAGCCTGGAGGTAATTGGGAGATCTATTGGCCAGTAAGTTAACACCCAACACAGTTCTCCCTCCAGACAGCAGAGGGAGCTCTGAACCTGGAATTTCGGGGAGGATTCCTTAAGTCTGGCTGGAGGGAGGAAGTAGTGGTTAGTCTGTAGACAGGAGTGAAAGAGGACAGACGGAGAGTAGTGCTGCCTTGTAGAACTGGGGCCTAGAGCTGGAATAGCTTGGCCCAGTGAAGCAAGAGGTGCAGAGAGGCACAGAAGAGACTCGGACATCGGAGTCTGTGGTTGCCAGGGCATAAAATCCATCCCTGGTAGCCGAATCCGGAGGGCAGGAGAGCTGCAAGCCCCCTGGCCCAGAAGTAATCTGAAGGTACAGCTGCATTCCAAGGGCCCGGTGTGGACTCCAGCAGAGAAGCACCAGAGAGGGCCTGCGCAGTCTACCACACAGAAAAAGGGACGAACCACCAGTCCCAGCAGCAAGAGGGCAATTGCGAACCCAAAGTGCAGTGTCCTAAAACAGCAAAGAAAGATTAGGGAGTAGGCCTCATACTCAACTGGCCAAAGATCACCCCAGGCACTTCCAGGCCGGCCGGACCATCTTTACCATCTGTGACGGTCTCCCTGGACTAAAGTTCTGCCGAGTAAAAGAGGAGAAGGTAAAGAGACTACCGTTTGTGCCTGTTTCTTTCATTGCTTGTCGGCCCTGCACCGTGTTAGTCACACAACACCATAGACTTCCACAAGCACCAACTGTGTCCCGGGGCACCGCTCCACCTGTGGGGAGCAGTATCACCATTGCTGCCACTTCATCACCCCGGAGGCCTTACACAGCAGCGGCGGCTTAATAGCCGCATACCACAGGTGGCGTCACGAACACAAACTTAAAGTCGTCAGCCACATATTCTACTGACACCCACCAGGGCCACGGAGCCGGGCCCAGCCACCACTGACTACCACCGGACTAGTCCGGCCCGGCACCGGGTGTCCCATAGCCCTGGGGTGGGCGAGTCAACTTTTGGCGTCACGAACAGGATTTCGTGCCCGGTCACACCGGGTACTGTGCACCTGCAGGAATTGTGCTTAAAAGACTGTGTACTGTCTGCAAACCGCCGCCGCCATTAGCCTCGCCGAGCGCAGGAAGAAGGGGGGCGTGCCTGACAAAGAGCGCGAAGGGAGCGCGCCATCAGAGCAGAGCACTGTTAACCCCACGCGACCCGGAAGGAAATTTGAAAAGTGAACGGAGCCTGGTAAGGTTCACTAAGGGGGAGGAAGGTGTCCGACTCAGAGGGAGAGCAGGTGGCTGCCATAGCCCGAGACGCCGCAGCACCAGCCGAAGCAATCCCAGTCGCCGTCGCCCCAGCCCCCGCTGCAGCGCTGGTAATGCCGATCACAATGCCGTACATCCCGGGAGCGGAATGGCTACCGCAGTACTCCGGGGAGTCCCATACCTTGAGCGACTTCAGGGAAAGCCTGCACAGCTTGTTCCGGGTGTATCCTCTGACTGAGAGCCAGAAGGTGGGCATATTAATGGGACAGCTAGCCGGCGCAGCCCAGCGTGAAGTGAAGTCCTGGCCTGATACAGATAAAGGGACAGTAACCCAGATATTGGCCAAGCTAAAGAGTACTTTTGACACCCGCACCGCAGCAGAGATAAAGATGAGATTCTTTGGGTGCAAGCAACGGGCCACAGACAGCATAAGGGACTATGCCTTAAACTTGCAGGAGGCCCTGAAAGCAGTTAAACAGGTGGACCCGGAGAGTGTACGTGAAGAACACAAACTCCTAACTGAGCAGTTCATAGAAGGGCTCCTGTCAGATGCCCACAGGACACAGCTGCGTATCATGGTCCTGCAGAACCCTGCTCTGGACTTTGCAAAGTTTAAGGACCAGGCCATCCGGGTACTGAGAGAATCTACACCGAATGACCCAGTATCCCTCCGGCCTCTTGCTATCACGTACCCCGGGGTGGTGCCTGCAACACGAGCCGCTGCAGGGGCTGACGCGCAGTCCCTGGATAAGGACCCTACTGCAGAGCTCAGACAGCAGGTCCAGGAGCTGACCAAGACTGTAGCTGCCCTGGCCAAGACCGTGCAGTCTCTGCAAGTGACCCCATCGCCTGCAAGACTCGAGTTGGCCTCCAGCCCAGATGACGTCCCCTGGATGCGACAGAGGAGGATTCCGCCGACCCGAGGCAGAGACACAGACCGGTATGATTCAACGGGACAACCGATCTGCCGCCGCTGCAGCCAGGCGGGCCACATTGCACGACGCTGTCCTTTAAATGGGCCGAGCCTGGGGCCAGGAGCCAACCCCCAGGTGTGAGGAAGCCCGGCTCAACCCCCAGCCGCAGCAAGTATGTGGGAGGACGCCCGGTCCTTCCTATTGTGCTGGATGGGATCCCTTTGAATGCCCTCCTGGATACGGGGTCCCAGGTAACAACCATCCCCTACAAACTGTACAAAAGATATTGGGCTGATTCAGACATTGACCATGGCCCAGATGATGATTTAACAATTGTGGCCAGTAATGGTCAGCCCTTACCCCAAATTGGGTACAAAGAAGTAACCATTAAAGTGCGGCGGGTAGAATTGCCATGTCAGGGGATGATAATTGTAGATATAGATCGCAAAGAATCTGAACCACTGCTAACCATTGGTACAAATGTGATAGAAAATTGTATTGCCGAAGTGATAATTTTGTTGCAACAGGCGTCTGAAACCGCCAGCTCCGGGCAGCAGCGTGCCCTACAGAGGGAGATCAGAGCCCTGATGAGGAGGCAGCAGGTAGAGCTGGCCGGAGGAGAAATTGGCAGTGTGAGGGTAAGTGATCCCCTCCCCATTGCAATACCCCCAAGAAGTGAAATGTTGATATGGTGTCGGGCAGCAATAGGCCTCAAGGGTCAGGATTACCATGCCTTGGTAGAACCGGTGTATTCAGACAGTAGGCCGGGAGTCCTGGTAGCCAGAGGGGTAGCAGACGTCCGCAAGGGGAGAGTGCCCGTCCGGGTCCTGAATTGTGGGGAGGAGGAGGCCAAATTGCCCCGGTACGCCACTGTAGCAAAACTGTACACTGTCAGCAACAATACCATCAAAGCAGTGGAACCCTTGATCCCGTCCGACCAGGCGGAAGACAATGGCTCCAAGGGGCAGCTGGAAGACTGGTGCCAAAACTTACATGTGGGCACCGACTCCACCCCCTCACACCAAAAGCATGGGGTTTACCGGGTGGTACAGGAGTACGAGCGGGTCTTCAGCAAACACCCCCTAGATTTTGGGCAGGTGAAAGGGGTTAAACATCAAATCCCCACGGGTGATCATCATGCCATTAAAGAGAGATACCGCCCTGTGCCCCCCGCACAGTATCAGCGTGCCAAAGAAATGTTGCGGGAAATGAAGGAGGCTGGGGTTATCAGAGATAGTTGTAGCCCCTGGGCAGCTCCCCTAGTGCTCGTAAAGAAAAAAGATGGTACAATGAGAATGTGCGTAGATTACAGGCAAATTAACCGCATTACACATAAAGATGCTTATCCACTGCCCAGAATAGAGGAGTCACTAACAGCCTTAAAGTCAGCTAACTATTTCTCCACCTTGGATCTCACCAGTGGGTATTGGCAGGTTCCCGTGGCAGAGGCGGACAAGGAGAAGACTGCATTCACGACACCAATGGGCCTCTGTGAGTTCAACTGTATGCCATTCGGGCTCTGCAACGCTCCAGGGACATTCCAAAGGCTGATGGAGTGCTGCTTGGGCCACCACAACTTTGAAACCGTGCTGTTGTACCTGGATGACGTCATAGTCTACTCCAAGACTTATGAAGACCACCTGAGGCACTTAGCAGAGGTGTTTGAGTCCTTGTCGAAATATGGCCTGAAGATAAAGCCGTCCAAATGTCACCTCTTGAAGCCAAAGGTACAGTACCTGGGTCATGTGGTCAGCGCGGAAGGTGTGGCACCTGATCCGGAGAAAGTCACCGTAATCAAGGACTGGCCAAGACCCACCACGGTAAAGGAGGTGCGGCAGTTCCTTGGGCTGGTGGGCTACTACCGAAGGTTCATTGATGGTTTCACCAAGATAGCAGTGCCCCTTCAAGATCTCCTGGTGGGCCAGCCAAAGCAGGCTAAGAAGCAGAGCCCTCCATTTGAATGGAGCAGCCAACTAGAAACATCCTTTGTCCGGCTGAAAGGGGCTTTCACGGGAGAAGAGATTCTGGCCTACCCTGACTACAGCCAGCCGTTTGTACTGTATACAGACGCCAGCAACGTGGGACTGGGAGCAGTTCTGTCCCAGGTGCAGGGAGGTAGAGAGAGGGTGATAGCGTACGCCAGTAGGAAGCTACGGCCCACAGAAAGGAATCCAGAAAACTACAGTTCCTTCAAGCTGGAGTTCCTCGCTATTGTTTGGGCAGTGACTGAACGCTTCAAGCACTATCTGGCATCGGCTAAGTTCACCATCTTCACGGACAACAATCCGTTGACACACCTGGCAACAGCCAAGTTAGGTGCGTTGGAACAGCGATGGATGGCCCGGCTGTCTAACTTTGACTTTACCATCAAGTATCGGGCTGGCAAGAAGAATAGCAATGCTGATGCGCTGTCCAGAATGCCTCACTTACCCGAGTCTGGAGAAGACCTGGATGAACTCGAAGAGATAGAGTTACCGGCTTTCCATCACCAAGGTGTGTCCCAGTGTGAGCATGCTGTAGGAGTGAAGCGCTCGAGCCAGCACGAAGTCTCGGTCAACCCATTACTCCACCATAATTGGGAAGAGACGCAGAACGGTGACCCGGCCGTGCGATTGGTCAAAGAAAAGCTAGCACAAGCTGAGACTCATCTTGGCCCAGATGCTCCAGAAGAAGCCCAGCAGTTGTGGAAGGAGAGGGGACGGCTGTTCACCTATCAAGGCAAGCTCTGTAAGAGATATGTCAACTGGCGAACGAATGAACTCGTCTGGCAGATAGTGGTCCCACAGAGGGATGCTCCAATGGTCCTAGCAGCTTATCATGATAATGCAGGACACTTCGGGTGGAAGAAGTTGGAGACCCTACTCCGTGATCGGTTCTACTGGGTGCACATGAGAAAGACAGTCGAGAAGTGGTGCCGAGACTGTGGTCCGTGTAACCTGAGGCGGAAAGATGATGCTAGCCAGAGGTCTCCCCTACAGCCAATTGTCACGAAGCAGCCCCTGGAGTTGGTGGCTCTGGACCACGTGAAGTTAACACCAAGCCGGTCAGGTTATGTGTACGCCCTCACCATTGTGGACCATTACTCTCGGTTCCTGGTAGTAGTGCCCGTGAAGGACCAGACAGCCAGAACAGCAGCGAGAGCATTTCAGGCCTACTTTTGTCGACCTCACGGTTACCCTGAAAGGGTACTGACTGATCAGGGTCCTGCATTCGAGGCAGAAGTGTTCCAAGAGTTCTGTAACCTGTACGGTTGTAAGAAAATCAGAACCACACCGTACCACCCCCAAACCAATGGATTGTGCGAGAAGATGAACCATGTGGTTATTGACATGCTCAAGACTCTACCTTTGGAAGAAAGAAACCAATAGCCAGAAAAGTTACCAGATCTGGTAGACTTGTACAACCATATCCCGGTAAATTCGACCAACTGCAGCCCTGCTTACCTGATGCGAGCCAGACCTGGCAAGTTACCTGTAGACTTTGAGATGGGGACTGTGTCACCTGAGGCGGTTCAGGAAATGGAAGATCGGGATACAGAGCGGCAGCAGCGGTACCGTAAGGTCCAGGAATGCGTAGAGAGGGCCCTGTCTCAAGCAAGAATGAGACAAGAGCAGCATTACAATCAAACAGCCCCAGCAACTCCCTTAGCACCTGGAGAACAAGTCCTCAAGAAGAAGCGGAGGACGCATAAATTGGATGATCAGTGGGAAAACGAGCCCTACACCATTATCCCCTCCAACTTTGACAACAGTAAGGTATGCCTCATAAGCAAGGATGAAGGCAAGACCTATCAAGCAGTCTCTCGAGACCGCCTGAAAGCGTGCCCTGAACGGTGCAGAATCCAAAGAGAAATGGAAGAAGTACAAGGAAGTCCCCAAAGTCAAGAGAAAGAGGGGGAGATGATCCAAACAATCCTTGGAAAATTCCCCAAAACTTGGACCCGAATAAACAATGCCATAGTGGTACCAGTTTTGACGTTTCCGCAGTTGGTCGAGCCAGAAACAGAAGAGGTTCCGGATCCACCTAAAGAACCGTCCGCTCCAACACGAGATGACACGCCAGCACTGGAACAGGAGGATCAACCCCCTGTCAGTGGTGAACCTGTCATACCCTTGGCGACTCTTAGACCACATAGGCAATCATCACGCTTACCTATCGGGGTTAGGCCTACCTGTAGTGCTGAGGTAGAAGACACACCAAGTAGTCAGGGGCAAACACCAGAGCTACGCAGGTCTCAACGCAGCACTCGGGGACAACCCCCTCCAAGGTATAGAGAGTCAACTGTATAAGGGAAAAAGAAAGAGTACTTATTAGAATGTAAATAGTTATGCGAAATGTCTGTAATGTTGTGTACCAAAATGTTTTTCTTTTTCTTTGATTGCGAAAATGGACAACTGGGCCACTGGACTATGGGTGGCCAACACCTAAATTGTTCATAGTTAGCACCAGTGTGCTCAACACCCCTGAAGAAAAACCCGTCCGGCGTGCATAGAGTGGGGTCATCAATGCTCTGACGCACGCCCAGAGCCTACGTTGAGGGTTTGATCGCGGCGGGTCCCCCATGGAGCAGTGTAATGGACGCCCGGCAGGGAGCCACACTGGACTCTTATAGTAATGTTTAAGTTTGTAACGTTCAAGTAATGCGCCTCCCATAATGGGATGAAATGTTCTAACATGTCATGTTTGTTTCTACAGTCCGGGAGTACTGAATTTAACTAAGGGGGAGTGTGGCGCCCCAGGACCTGGTCGCCACAACAGCATTGCCCTCCCAAAGGGTTAATGCTGAGCCTGGAGGTAATTGGGAGATCTATTGGCCAGTAAGTTAACACCCAACACAGTTCTCCCTCCGGACAGCAGAGGGAGCTCTGAACCTGGAATTTCGGGGAGGATTCCTTAAGTCTGGCTGGAGGGAGGAAGTAGTGGTTAGTCTGTAGACAGGAGTGAAAGAGGACAGACGGAGAGTAGTGCTGCCTTGTAGAACTGGGGCCTAGAGCTGGAATAGCTTGGCCCAGTGAAGCAAGAGGTGCAGAGAGGCACAGAAGAGACTCGGACATCGGAGTCTGTGGTTGCCAGGGCATAAAATCCATCCCTGGTAGCTGAATCCGGAGGGCAGGAGAGCTGCAAGCCCCCTGGCCCAGAAGTAATCTGAAGGTACAGCTGCATTCCAAGGGCCCGGTGTGGACTCCAGCAGAGAAGCACCAGAGAGGGCCTGCGCAGTCTACCACACAGAAAAAGGGACGAACCACCAGTCCCAGCAGCAAGAGGGCAATTGCGAACCCAAAGTGCAGTGTCCTAAAACAGCAAAGAAAGATTAGGGAGTAGGCCTCATACTCAACTGGCCAAAGATCACCCCAGGCACTTCCAGGCCGGCCGGACCATCTTTACCATCTGTGACAGTCTCCCTGGACTAAAGTTCTGCCGAGTAAAAGAGGAGAAGGTAAAGAGACTACCGTTTGTGCCTGTTTCTTTCATTGCTTGTCGGCCCTGCACCGTGTTAGTCACACAACACCATAGACTTCCACAAGCACCAACTGTGTCCCGGGGCACCGCTCCACCTGTGGGGAGCAGTATCACCATTGCTGCCACTTCATCACCCCGGAGGCCTTACACAGCAGCGGCGGCTTAATAGCCGCATACCACAGGTGGCGTCACGAACACAAACTTAAAGTCGTCAGCCACATATTCTACTGACACCCACCAGGGCCACGGAGCCGGGCCCAGCCACCACTGACTACCACCGGACTAGTCCGGCCCGGCACCGGGTGTCCCATAGCCCTGGGGTGGGCGAGTCAACTTTTGGCGTCACGAACAGGATTTCGTGCCCGGTCACACCGGGTACTGTGCGCCTGCAGGAATTGTGCTTAAAAGACTGTGTACTGTCTGCAAACCGCCGCCGCCATTAGCCTCGCCGAGCGCAGGAAGAAGGGGGGCGTGCCTGACAAAGAGCGCGAAGGGAGCGCGCCATCAGAGCAGAGCGCTGTTAACCCCGCGCGACCCGGAAGGAAATTTGAAAAGTGAACGGAGCCTGGTAAGGTTCACTAAGGGGGAGGAAGGTGTCCGACTCAGAGGGAGAGCAGGTGGCTGCCATAGCCCGAGACGCCGCAGCACCAGCCGAAGCAATCCCGTCTGGACCCCTGAGACTATGTTTTGAGGCTATGTTTTGAGGAAAAATTTTAATCCCGCGCTTTACAGTTATTCGCCAAAAAACCTGCCTCCATTAAAGTGAATGGAGCTGGGAGCCACAGTGCAGCCAGAACTTCAGAAGAATGCGCAGCCACGCCCTTATATGGAATGTTGGCATGTCACAATGCAGCCAGGGACAGAGACAGACACAGACAGGGAAAGAGGCAGACACAGACAGGGTAAGAAACAGACATAGACAGGGTAAGAGACAGACACAAAGAGAGAGACACATACAAAGAGACAGACTGACAGGGAAAGAGACAGACTGACAGGGAAAGAGAGGGAAAGAGAGACAGGTTAAGAGACAGACACAGACATGTAAAGAGACAGACACAGATAAAGAGACAGAGACAGACACAGGGAAACAGACAGACCGGGAAAGAAAGGGAAAGAGACAGACAGGGTAAGAGACAGACAAAGACAGGTAAAGAGACAGAAAAAGAGACAGACACAGGGAAAGAGACAGAAGGAAAGAGGGAAAGAGACAGACAGGGAAAGTGACAGAGATAGATAGACAGAAAGGGAAAGAGATTGAGACAGACGGAAAAAGAGACAGAGACAGTCAGAGACAGACAGGGAAAGAGACAGACAGACAAAGAGAGAGAGAGAGAGACAGAAAGATATATACAGAGGGGGAGACAGACATTATAATTACATTTATAGCTATTTGTTTTGTGGTTTTTGTGTGCAGAATACATTTTTGCTAATACATTCTATTTTGTTAACAGCAGTTATTAACCCGGGCGAAGCCTGGTAGTACAGCTAGTTGTAAATAAACCTGAAGCACTCTGACATGTATAAATAACCTCCTGACAGCTATTGCTAGAAGCCCTGTGCCCAAAACAGCAGCACAAAAGATAATGCAGAGTTATAGGTAGCTACAACACCAGAAGCAAGCGGTACTGTGGGTCACAGGGATACAACCCAAAGGTCTGAAGGCAGGCACAGGTGGGGTGGATGAAGAATGCTCAGGGTGAGCGGGCCGTCGCGTATTGCCGCCTGAGCGGCTTCCTCAGGGAAAGTGACAATTAGGACACAAAGCGGTGTACTATATACATGGATTAATTAATTAATTACACTAACCTGTGCAATCGAATGAGGACAAAATCTAAGAGGTTAGCCAAAAACGAGTCATGCATACGGTCAGAGCAGCATTGTTGATCCGAAAAATACATGACCTCTCTCATGCCCTCAATGTGACGGATGTTGGTGTAAAGAGATTCAATGTCACAGGTCTTTAATATTAGTTTTGGTGGTAGCCAGCAGGGTCCTGTCGTGCTCTAGAAGCATGTTAATCAATATACTTGAGCATTTCAATAGGCCTTGCTCCCAGGTGTCCTGGAAGGCTACCGAGGGCTCCCATGCTGGGAAGATGTTAACACGAAAACCCCGTGGAACAATACCAGCCCTGAGGTATTCCTCAAGGCTGCGTATGTTCCACCAAAGGAGTGTCCCTGTTTTGTGAGCTGATGTAAGATCAGAGGTCAATAGAGAAAACTCATCCGAGACCTGGGGAACAACTCAATGAGTGAAGATGTTATCTGAGTGACCCTGCCAGGCGGCCTCCCTGGAATCCCAATCCATACGAAATATTTGAACACGCTGCCCAGACTGCAGAAAGATGATTATATGGACAACCACAGAGAAAAAAGTGTACACAATGCACAGAAGTATTATCTCAACAAAAAGATTTTTTTGTTGCAAATATCTTGTATAATAACACGGTGTGCTGCTCCAAGAAAGTACCTTCCACACCCAGGAGTGGGGGGACGGGTACAAAAGAGTAGTCAACAAGGCAAAAGATGGAAGCGCACCACAATCATAAAGAAATGAGGAATAAGATATAAACACAAGGGTGCTATCTGGTGCAGTAAAGAAACATGTAGCAGCACAAGAGAGAAAAAGCAAAGAAATTTGCATACCGTTGTAGGTTATTTGAGATATTTTTGCATATCTCTATTTCAATAATAATATACAAGATGCTATCTTTCTCAAATATATGGCTTCACCTGTATAGGAGCCTTGTATTTGCGCATTAGCAGCATTTATTACTATCATGTATGCGGTCAGCGTTTTCTCATTAGCATTTTTGCTTCTGCTGCCTTTTTGACTGCTATGCCTCTCCATAGAATATCACTGCGCATGCGCTAAGATGGCGCTGCCCAGTGCTTACGTTGCATATACAGTTAGGTCCAGAAATATTTGGACAGTGACACAATTTTCGCGAGCTGGGCTCTGCATGCCACCACATTGGATTTGAAATGAAACCTCTACAACAGAATTCAAGTGCAGATTGTAACGTTTAATTTGAAGGTTTGAACAAAAATATCTGATAGAAATTGTAGGAATTGTCACATTTCTTTACAAACATTCCACATTTTAGGAGGTCAAAAGAAATTGGACAAATAAACCAAACCCAAACAAAATATTTTTATTTTCAATATTTTGTTGCGAATCCTTTGGAGGCAATCACTGCCTTAAGTCTGGAACCCATGGACATCACCAAACGCTGGGTTTCCTCCTTCTTAATGCTTTGCCAGGCCTTTACAGCCGCAGCCTTCAGGTCTTGCTTGTTTGTGGGTCTTTCCGTCTTAAGTCTGGATTTGAGCAAGTGAAATGCATGCTCAATTGGGTTAAGATCTGGTGATTGACTTGGCCATTGCAGAATGTTCCACTTTTTTGCACTCATGAACTCCTGGGTAGCTTTGGCTGTATGCTTGGGGTCATTGTCCATCTGTACTATGAAGCGCCGTCCGATCAACTTTGCGGCATTTGGCTGAATCTGGGCTGAAAGTATATCCCGGTACACTTCAGAATTCATCCGGCTACTCTTGTCTGCTGTTATGTCATCAATAAACACAAGTGACCCAGTGCCATTGAAAGCCATGCATGCCCATGCCATCACGTTGCCTCCACCACGTTTTACAGAGGATGTGGTGTGCCTTGGATCATGTGCCGTTCCCTTTCTTCTCCAAACTTTTTTCTTCCCATCATTCTGGTACAGGTTGATCTTTGTCTCATCTGTCCTTAGAACACTTTTCCAGAACTGAGCTGGCTTCATGAGGTGTTTTTCAGCAAATGTAACTCTGGCCTGTCTATTTTTGGAATTGACAGATACACCTACTTCACTGAGAGTGTTCTGGACTTCAGTTGATGTTGTGAACGGGTTCTTCTTCACTAAAGAAAGTATGCGGCGATCATCCACCACTGTTGTCATCCGTGGACGCCCAGGCCTTTTTGAGTTCCCAAGCTCACCAGTCAATTCCTTTTTTCTCAGAATGTACCCGACTGTTGATTTTGCTACTCCAAGCATGTCTGCTATCTCTCTGATGGATTTTTTCTTTTTTGTCAGCCTCAGGATGTTCTGCTTCACCTCAATTGAGAGTTCCTTAGACCGCATGTTGTCTGGTCAAAGCAACAGCTTCCAAATGCAAAACCACACACCTGTAATCAACCCCAGACCTTTTAACTACTTCATTGATTACAGGTTAACGAGGGAGACGCCTTCAGAGTTAATTGCAGCCCTTAGAGTCCCTTGTCCAATTACTTGTGGTCCCTTGAAAAAGAGGAGGCTATGCATTACAGAGCTATGATTCCTAAACCCTTTCTCCGATTTGGATGTGAAAACTCTCATATTGCAGCTGGGAGTGTGCACTTTCAGCCCATATTATATATATAATTGTATTTCTGAACATGTTTTTGTAAACAGCTAAAATAACAAAACTTGTGTCACTGTCCAAATATTTCTGGACCTAACTGTATTGGACTGCACAGGTTAGTGTAATTAATTAATCCATATATATAGTACACCGGTTTGTGTCCTAACGTCACTTTCCCTGAGGAAGCCGCTCAGGCGGTGATACGCGTCGGCCCGCTCACCCTGAGCATTTTTCATCTGTGACACCCTGGCAAAACCAGGGAGTCACAGATAGGCCCCTGCACAACACCATCCCCTACTTCCACTTAGGAAACACACAGCCGACCTGAAACCCTAGTCACCCCCCTTAGGGAAAGATAGTCACACCAGTGAGTGGGACCAGACTGTTGGACACGCCCACCCATGGGTCTAGACAGCCCGGGGCGGGAAAACAGTTAGTCTAGTTAGTAGTTCAGTTTGGAGAGGAGTGTGGGCTGGAGCTAGGTGTAGCTCCAGCAGAGGAAGTTCAAGTTGAACGGTGCCAGCGTAGGAGCCCTGGTACCTTGGCTAGGAGGCAGACGGTGGTCTCCGTCAGCAGGAGATGGAAAGATGGCTCAACAGAACCGAGGTGGACCGGGACAGGGTTGTAGCCCACCGGTACCGACACTGGGAACTGACCCAGAAACCGGAGCACAAAGGGGGGTACTCGGACCCTGAAGCCAGGACCGGAAACCAGCGGCCTGGTTAATTAACCGATTGAGGCCAGGACTAGAGGTCCTGTCCCACCCACCCTGTCCCTCATAGAAGACAACAGCCCACCGATAGGGATAGGAGGTCACCGCTAGGGCCCATAGATCCCACGGGCCAGCGTCTGCGGGCACGGCTCCTTAGGCCACATCCAGCCGGGAGCGGACTCCTGAGTTTCAGACTAGGAAGTCCACTTTACACAAAACAGTGCAGAGGAAAAGGATAGAGACCACCAGCCCGGGTGGGGGACCTGAATGCAACCGGCCGCGGCACCGGCAACCAGCACCTTGGTTTACCGGAGACTCGTGTGATTCATTGATTGTGAGTAATCAAGCATCCCCTGCCGTCGCTATACCCTGCACAGAGACACTGGGTCCCGGGGCAACCATCCCTGCCCACGGAGGGGTTAACATCTAGCTGCCACAGCATCTCCCCGGGGTGCCCCATAACAGCAGCGGTGGTGTCCCACCTAACCACACACCGTGGGTGGCGTCACGAACTTAATACGGCCTAGCCCGTATATCTACGTCTCCCCTTTTTATTCGGCGTGTCCGCGAGACCCCCGGGTCCGGAGACCCTCGAGCCACCACCGCAGAAGGCCCGGATCCGAGCAGCGACGGCTGCTGGCACGGGGGCGGCACACATCCACCCCACCTGTGCCTGCCTTCAGACCTTTGGGTTGTATCCCTGTGACCCACAGTACCGCTTGCTTCGGTTTCCCATATGGTATTGTAGCTACCTATAGCTCTGCATTATTTTTTGTGCTGCCGTTTTGGGCACGGGGCTTTTAGCATTAGCTGTCAGGAGGTTATTTATATCTTTCAGTGCTTCAGGTTTATTTACAATACAGTTTTTTCATCCCTGTGAGACTTTGTATAAGTGATATACTTGTAATCTATATATGCCATCCATACAATTGTGATCTTCTCCATGCACTTGTGTGCACTTATCTATGGGTATTGCAGCCATTTATAGCTCTGTTATTACTGCCTGTGCATGTTCTGGACATGTTGTTCGCCATCAGCTGCCAGGGTGCCACCTATACCCACTAGTGTGTTCCATGCTTAATATACATAACAGGTTTCCCCTCTGTGATACTCCGCATGGCTGCGCCCTGTGTGGCTACATCATTAACCCTTAGACCATTATCTCTGGTGTATCAGTATAATTGAGATAGTTTTCATACAATTGTGTTTTTTGATGCATACAAGTTCACATCATTTTTTTCTCCCTCCGCATTTTGGTTTACTGATGGGACGCTGCCTGATCAGTATTTGAGTTTCACCTTGCTGTTTTCCAACCCCTTATACTCTACATTGCATGTTGGCACAGGGATACATATCATGGTGATCATTATTGTTGTCTTACCTTACATGTCATGATTGGGGTTTCTCAGGGTGAACGGACCCCCCCTTTTTTTCTTTGTCTATTGTACAAATTTTAAGTGTTTTTGATATTTGTTTTTGGTACATAATAAAGGTGTCTGTCTGATTTAAATAGCGTGGTGTGCATCTGTTCTATGTGCAGTAGCTTTTTCTCTCTTGTGCTGCTTCAGGGAATGTCATAGACTATGTTTTGGGGGGAAATTGTAACCCCACTCTTTACAGTTATTCGCCAAAAAACCTGCTTCCATTAAAGGCAATGGAGCTGGAAGCCACAATGCAGCCAGAACTTCAGAAGAATGTTGGCATGTCACAATGCAGCCAGGGAAAGAGACAGACAGAGACAGACACACGAAAAGAGACAGGCAAATAGACAGACAAAGAGACAGACAGGCAAAGAGACAAAGAGACAGACAAAGAGACAGACAAAGAGACAGAAAGGGAAAGAGACTGACAAGAGACAGATAGAGATAGACAAGGAAAGAGACAGACAGGGAAAGAGACACACAGACAGGAAAAGAGAGAGACAGACAGGGAAAGAGAAATATAGGCAGAGGCAGACAAAGAGACAGACAGGGAAAGACAGGGAAAGAGATAAAGAGAGATACAGACAGGGAAATAGAGAGACAGACAGGGAAAGATGTGCCGCCCCAGTCCCAAAGAGCCCGGCTGCTCGGATCCGGATCCGCAGTGTGGCTCGAGGGATTCTATCGGACCCGGGGGTCGCGCGGACACTTCAAATAAAAGGGGACGTATTTGTACAGGATTTGCCGTAAACTGTCTGAGTCGCCACCCACGGTGTGTGGTGAAATGTGGCACCACCGATGCTGTTGTGGGGTACCCGGGGGCAATGGGATGGCAACTGGTTGTTAACCCCTCTGTGGGAAAGGTTGAATGCCCCGGGGCCCAGTGTCTCTATGCTGAGGATGGTGACTGCAGGGGCTGGCATGCCCAGTCAGACCGGGGGATGTTAGTTAAATCACGATTGAATGAATCACACAAGTCCAATGGTAAACCAAGGTGCTGGTGGCTCGCCGCCACGGCCGGGTGTAAATGGTCCTACACCCGGGCTGATGGTCTGTGTCACTTTCCTCTGCACTGTGTTTGATGTGGTGGACTTTGTTGGGATCCTTGCCCGCTGACGCTGACCCTTGGGATCTACCGGGCCCTGGTGGATGCCCTATCCCCCACTGTGGGTGGTTGTCTGCTTTTGGGACTTTGGTTGGGACAGGACCTATAATCCTGCCCTCAATTGGTTATTTAGCTAGGCCGTTGGCTCCGGTCCTGGCTTCAGGGTCCAAGTACCCCCTCTGTGCATGGTTTCTGGGTCGGTTCTCTGGTGTCGGTACCGGCGGGCTTCAACCCTTTCCCGGTCCACCTCGGATCTCCGGCAGCCGTCTTCCTGTCTCCTGACAGACACGGACCACCGTCTGCCACCTAGCCAGTACGCCGGGGCTCCAACCCTGACGCCTTTCCTTTCTGACTCTCCACTTCACCTCCGCCTTCAACCTTGAACTCCCACTTTCAACTCCACTCAACTTAACTTAACTACTGCTTTTTCCTGCCCTGGGTTCTCTAGACCCCTAGGTGGGCATTCTCCATCCGCCTGGTCCCGCCCACTGGTGTGCCTTTCCTACCCTGGGGGGGAGTGACTAAGGTTTGGTTGGCTAGGTGTAACCCTGTGAGGGAAGGTGTTATGCGGGGGCCTATTCTGTGTGACTACCTGGTTTTGCCAGGGTGTCACAAAGAGATAAAGAGAGATACAGACAGGAAAATACAGAGAGACAGACAGGGAAAAAGATAGAGAGAGACAGACATAGAAAGAGACAGACAGACAAAGAGAAAGAGAGACAGACAGGAAAAGAGATAGTGAGAGAGACCGAGAAAGACAGACAGAGAAAGAGACAGAAAGGGAAAGAGAGAGACAAGAAAAGAGATAGACAGAGACAGAAAGGGAAAGAGACAGACATTGAAAGAGACACACAGACAGGGAAAGAGAGAGAAACAGACAGACAAAGAGAAAGAGAGACAGACAGGAAAAGAGATAGTGGGAGAGACAGAGAAAGACAGACAGAGAGGGAGACAGACAGAGACTGGGAGAGAACGTAGAGAAATACTTTGGCGTAGTGTTGGGGCTCTATTGCATTGATCAATTCAGTAGCTAAATTTCTCTTGATTCATATGTTCATGGCAGTAATGCAGATTCCATTTTTCACATATTCACTCTTGCATATAGCTATTGGGTTTTTCAAGTCAGTATTCACACAGCAGTTTCTGCTATTTCATGTATTCCCCTTACATAGTCACTGGTGTGCATACCTTATCTCCCCATAGTGATGTTTTTTTAGGTTTTTGCACCCAGTTCGGACTTAGAATGGTGTTCCAAACGTTATTCCTATTTGTTAGTATTTTTTCGTTTGTGAACCCTCCCCAACCACACCTATTGCCAATCCATATCATACGCATAAATAGCCTGTGTCTCAGCTTCCCATACACGGTAGGTTTTTTAACTGCATGAGAGGACACACACAAGCTAGGGACCCCAACGTAGAGAAATACTTTGGCGTAGTGTTGGGGCTCTATTGCATTGATCAATTCAGTAGCTAAATTTCTCTTGATTCATATGTTCATGGCAGTAATGCAGATTCCATTTTTCACATTTTCACTCTTACATATAGCTATTGGATTTTTCAAGTCAGTATTCACACAGCAGTTTCTGCTATTCCATGTATTCCCCTTACATAGTCACTGGTGTGCATACCTTATCTCCCCATAGTGATGTTTTTTTAGGTTTTTGCACCCAGTTCGGACTTAGAATGGTGTTCCAAACGTTATTCCTATTTGTTAGTATTTTTTCGTTTGTGAACCCTCCCCAACCACACCTATTGCCAATCCACATGATACGTATATATAGCCTGGGTCTCAGCTTCCCATACACGGTAGGTTTTTTAACTGCATGAGAGGACACACACAAGCTAGGGACCCCAACGTAGAGAAATACTTTGGCGTAGTGTTGGGGCTCTATTGCATTGATCAATTCAGTAGCTAAATTTCTCTTGATTCATATGTTCATGGCAGTAATGCAGATTCCATTTTTCACATATTCACTCTTGCATATAGCTATTGGATTTTTCAAGTCAGTATTCACACAGCAGTTTCTGCTATTCCATGTATTCCCCTTACATAGTCACTGGTGTGCATACCTTATCTCCCCATAGAGACTGGGAGAGAGACAGTTACTATCCCGGGCAACGCCGGATACTACAGATAGCTAAAGATAAAAGTATATAATATATATAATGCTAACTAAAGGTAGTGTGCAATATAAAATAGGAATCTAATAACATAAACATCCCATGTTAAAATAAGAGCAATACAAGTTTATACACTGACATCACGAATCACAAATAAGTAAAGGAGACCAAGTAAGAAGTGAATAATAGATAATACCAAACAACAAAGTATACGACAATTTAGGGAAAGTGAGATAAACATTCATTATTAAAGAGAAAAACAGTAAAAGCAGGGACATGGGCTGGGAATAGTAGTACTAATATAATCAGATATGGTGATAAGGATACCGAACAAATGTTTAAATAAAAAACATAAAGCAATATTGAATAAAAAAGAATGAGATAAATGAAATGAACGTTAATCTAAAATGCTGGGGCTTGTGATACTACATAGACAAACATGGAATATATCCATTTTTATTCTCATTATAGGTTCATTGTGATTGATGGTGGTCCCAGCGGTGGGTGGACGATGGTCAGGTGGGATTCTGTGAATAGGTGACAAATGTCTGTAGAGAACTGTTGGATTAAAGTCTCTGTTTTGCCTTCAGTGACAAGATAGTGACAGGGAAAGGGATCGGCCGCATACGTGTGTATAGTTTTGCCCAATATATCTTATATTTCAATAACATCTTGAGCTTTTGATATTTCATAACATTTTAGTTCCACTCACCTAAGTACTGCTGACAGACATAATCAAGCTCTGTCCCTCCTACAATAAATTTGGGATCCTTCACTATATCCTGCAAAATTAAACATGTATTTATTTATGTATTTTGTCACAATTTATCTAACCAAGTGACTATATTTTTCGCAAGATATAATTTACAATAATTGCCAAATACAGCCAATAAGACCTGGTCACCAGTGGTGAGCGAGCGTGCACGGCATTGCTTGGTACTCAGTCAAGCATTGGGCTGCTTGAGACACTCGATACTCGAGTATTCTTGTACTCGAGCGCCATGCTCGAGTCTCTGTCCCGCATGTTTTGTGGCATTTTTCAGCCTCTAAACATGCAGGGATTTCCTGCCAATTATGGTAATGCTGTACCTGTACGCTGCTGTCATTACTATGATTGGTCAGCCCGCATAGCATCATCGGATCTAAATAAGTGATGCCACGCTTACCGTGCTATACCTGGAAATAGTATAGGGAGAGGATCTGCTGGAGAAGGGACTGTGTGTTATAGTGTGACAGTACCTGCTGGTGCAACATTAAACCAACAGTCTTTTTCAGGCTAATTGAAATATATTCTATTTTATACTAATACCACTCATAGCTGCATTTAGTATAGGGCAAGCTGCTGGAGTAGGGATAGCGTATTACAGGCCTTTAGGCAGGGATTCTAACCTTACATACCATGCTGCTAATACGTAAAAAATCTATTACTGTATATTACCTAATAATACCGCTCTTATCTGAATTTAGTGTGGGGCAAGCTGTTGGAGGAGGGATGGTGTATTAGAGGTCCGTAGACAGGGATTCTAGTCTTACAAACCATGCTGCTGATTCCTGAAAAATCTATTTTATTCTCTAATAGTAATGCTCTTGGCTCCATTTAGTATAGGGCAAGCTGTTGGAGTAGGAATAATGTATTGAAGGCCTATAGGCAGGGATTCTAGCCTTACAGACTGTGCTACTGATACCTAAAAAATCTATTCTCTAATGCTGCTCTTAGCTGCATTTAGTGTAGGGCAAACTGCTGAAGTAGGGGTAGTTTATTAGAGGCCTGTAGCAAGGACTCTAGCCTTATAGACTGTGCTGATGATACCTAAAAAATGTATTCTATTCTCCAATAATATTGTTCTGAGCTTCAAATATCGTCAACTGAGCTTCTCGAGTAGGGATAGTGTCTTACAGGCCTGCAGGCAGGGATTCTAGCCTTAAGGCCGCTTTACACGCTGCAATATTGTGACCGATATCGCTAGCATGCACACCCGCCCCCATCGTTTTTGCGTCACGGGAAATTCGCTGCTCGTGGCGCACAAAATCGCGCGGACCCGTCACACGGACTTACCTGCTCTGTGACGTCGCTGTGACCGGCGAACCGCCTCCTTTCTAAGGGGGCGGTTCGTTCAGCGTTACAGCAACATCACTGCAGCGTCACTGAATCGCCACCCAATAGAAGTGGAGGGGCGGTGATGAGCGGGACGAACATCCCGACCACCTCCTTCCTTCCTCATTGCCGGCGGCCGCAGGTAAGGTGAGGTTTCTCGTACCTGCGGTGTCACACATAGCGATGTGTGCTGCGGCAGCAACGATAATCGAGAATAGGGGGGCATGTCACCGATTAGCGATTTTGAACGTTTTTGCGATGATTCAAAATCGCTCATAGGTGTCACACGCGACGACATCGCTAACGCGGCCGGATGTGCGTCACAAATTCCGTGACCCCAGCAACATCGCTTTAGCGATGTCGCAGCATGTAAAGCACCCCTTACAGTCTGTGCTGTTGATACCTAAAAATATATTCTATTATCTAATATTACCGATGTTAGCAGCATTTAGTGTAGGGCAAACTGATGGAGAAGGGAGATTGTGCCGCCCCCGTCCCAGCAGCCAGCGCTGCTCATATTCGGATCTACAGTACGGCTCGAGTGGTCCTCCGGACCCAGGGGTCGCGCGGACACTCTGAATGAAAGAGGGGACGTATTTGTACGGGATTGGTTGTAAACTGTCTGTGACGCCATCCACGGTGTGTGGTGAGATGTAGCACCACCGCTGCCGTTGCGGATTTCCCAGGGATGTTGGGCTGGCAGCTGGATGTTAACCCCTCCGTGGGTAGGGTTGGATTTCCCGGGGCCCAGTGTCTCTGTGCTGAGGGTTGGTGACTGCAGGGGCCGGTGCACCCGGCCAGGCCGGGGGTGTTACTCACGGTCAAATAAAGCACACAAGTCCTGTGGTAAACCAAGGTGATGGTGGCTGGCTGCCGCAGACGGGTGTATCTGGTCCCACACCCGGGTTGGTAGTCAAAGTCTCTCTCTCCTCTGCACTTAGTGTATTGTAGGTAGACCTTCCCGGCTTGAAACACGGGAGTCCGCTCCCGGTCCTTTGGTTGGGAGCCGTGCCCGTCTGACGCTCACCCTTGGGATCTACGGGCCCTGGCGGTTGCCCTATCCCTTTTGGTGGGTGGTTGTCTACTTTTCGGGACTTAGGTTGGGACAGGACCTATAATCCTGCCCTCAATCGGTGAATTAACCAGGCCGTCTGTGCCGGTCCTGGCTTCAGGGTCCGAGTACCCCCTCTGTGCACACGGTTTCTGGGTAGGTTCTCTGGTGTCGGTACCGGCGGGCTCCAACCCTGTCCCGGTCCACCTCGGATCTCCGGCAGCCGTCTTTCCGTCTCCTGCAGACCTTGACTACCGTCTGCCACCTAGCCAGAACGTCAGGGCTCCAACCCCGATGCCTGTCAACTAGCACCTCACTCCACTCTACTCAACTCCACTTAACTCTAACTTGAACTGACTATTTTCCCGCCCCGGGCTCTCCAGACCCCTAGGTGGGCGTTCCCCAACCAGCTGGTCCCACCCACTGGTGTGTTTGTACTTCCCTTAGGGGAGTGACTAGGATTTCAAGTCGGCTGCTTTAACCCCGTGTGGGATGGGTGTTGTGCGGGGGCCTAAACTGTGTGACTACCTGGTTTTCCAGGGCGTCACATTCCCCCTTGGTTGAATACAGACCATCCGCGGGCTGTCCGACCACCACCATTTATTTTAACGGGAACTAGAAAAAAGTAGAAAACAGGAATACAAGTATACTAAACTTTTTACAATTTCTTCCCTTACGGGAGGCACATATCTTAAACATTGCACATATAAACGGAACGGGACGGACCGGCCCATCGTCTCGTTGCTCCCACCCAAACAACCTGTTCCCTGGTGCCACCACTAAGCACTGGTGCACACCCCTTTGCCCAAGTTCAGGAACGGGTCCGGGTGACGCCCACATGGGCCGGGTAAAAAGTTCATTACCCAACAGTCCTTGTCACGGGTTCCCATGTCCGGGAACCCCTGGCCTGGAGGTTAGTCACCGAGTGAGATGGGTAGCCGGAATTATTTACAAAGCCCAATAGTTTTTGGGTTGGCTCGCCAGTCCTGAGCCATGGTCCTTTAAACTGTAAAACTTTTCAACGTGGGGTTAACTGGGGTAGCCGGGAACTGCTACCTTAACAATCTTCCTAATCAGGTGAAATATTCGGTTGATTAAAATGCATTCACACACTATTTACACAGCAAGCAGGCACCATTCACTAAACTATGGTTTCTCGGTACCGGAGTGGTGGCTGACCTAAGTTAGGGCGTGTGGACCTTCTTAGCCCTCCACTCTCACTTAGGACTGTTGGAGGAGAGTGAATTACGGGTCCCTCTTCCCTACTGTCAGGTATAGCCGGTAAGGACCTACGGGGGCGTGGTGTAGGTGCATCCCTGGGCACTTGTGTTGGTATATCGCTGATAGACTGCTCTGGCTCTGTATCTTCCACGGGTTGTGGGAACATTATAACAGGAACAATCACCGCTCCATTCTGCATAGGCCAATCAGCTGGAAAGTCACCCATAATAGTGTGGATCACCTCTTTCTTCCTCTCCATGCCCGGAGTGGGAATGAAACCTTCTCCACCATTTTCAGTGGTTCTGGACACTTCTTCAGGTGGTCTCTGGAGACAGTGGCCGTAGTCTTCCCTTGGTCACGACTGACAAGGTACGTTTTTTGACCTTCCCAACCGGTGGGTTGGATAACATACGGGGTCCTTTTCCACTGATCGTCCAGCTTGTGCAGTCTTCTCTTCCTTTTCAGTACCACATCTCCCGGTTCGAAGGGGGCAGCCTGGGCTCATCTATTGAAACGCTGCTCTTGTTTCTCTCTGTTCTGGTGCAAGTTTCCCTCCACATATTCTTGGATCTGTCGGTACTGCCTCCGACGCTTGGTGTTCCAGTCGACGGGATTGTTTCAGGTACTTCTACATCCAACTCCAGATCCACTGGCAGTCTTCTGGGTCTTGCCCTCATTAGATATGCCGGAGTGCATTTAGTGGAGCTGCAGGGGATGTTATTGTACATGTCCACCATATCAGGTAGTTTCTCAGGCCACAAGTTCCGCTCTTCGAGGAGTAAGGTCTTGAGAAAGTTGAGGACCAAGTAGTTCATCTTCTCACACATCCCATTGGTCTGGGCGTGATACGGGGTGGTACGGATCTTCTTGCACCCGTACAGGTTGCAGAACTCCTGAAAGTTTTCCGCTTCAAAGGCAGGGCCTTGGTCGGTGAGCACCCTCTCCAGGTAGCCATGCGGCCGGCAGAAGTATGCTTGGAAGGCCCTGGCTGCAGTGCGAGCCATTAGATCCTTGACGTGGGTACCACTACCATGAATCTGGAGTAGTGATCTACGATGATGAGGGCATAGCTAATGCCGCTACGGCTTGGTGTGAGCTTGATGTGGTCCAAAGCGACAAGTTCCAGTGGCTGGTGAGTGACAATTGGCTGCAACGGGGCTTTCTGGCTGGTTCCATCTTTTCTTCTTAGCACACAGGGACCACAATCCCGGCACGATGCCTCAATAGATTCTCTCATCCCAATCCAGTAAAAGCATTCTCTCAGCAGCATCTCTAACTTCTTCCAACCGAAGTGGCCAGCTCCATCATGGTAAGCTTTCAGGACCACGGACACATACGCTTGCGGGACTAAAGGCCGCTTTACACGCTGCAACATCGCTAGCATCGGCTAGTGATGTCGCGTGCGATAGCACCCGCCCCCGTTGGTGGCACGATATGTGGTCATCGCTGCCGTAGTGAACATTATCGCTACGGCAGCGTCACACGCACATACCTGCTCTGCGACGTCGCTGTGACCGGCAAACCGCCTCCTTTCTAAGGGGCGGTTCGTTCAGCCTCAGAGCGACGTCACAGCAGCGTCACTAAACCGCCGCCCAATAGAAGCTGAGGGGCGGAGATGAGCGGCCGGAACATGCCGCCCACCTCCTTCCTTCCTCCTTTTCCGGTGGACGCAGGTAAGGAGATGTTTGTCGTTCCAGCGGCGTCACACATAGCGATGTGTGCTGCCGCAGGAACGACAAACAACATCGTTACTGCAGCAGCAACAATAATTGGGAAGAGGGGGGCATGTCACCGATGAGCGATTTTGAACGTTTTTGCGACGATTCAAAATCGCTCATAGGTGTCACACACAACAACATCGCTAAAGCGGCCGGATGTGCGTCACAAATTCCGTGACCCCAACGAGATCTCGTAGCATGTAAAGCCACCTTAAGATCTAGCAGACATTCTCATGCATCTTAGGGGTACTTTGCACGCTGCGACATTGCAAGCCGATGCTGCGATGCCGAGCGCGATAGTCCCCGCCCCCGTCGCAGCTGCGATATCCTTGTGATAGCTACCGTAGCGAACATTATCGCTACGGCAGCTTCACATGGACTCACCTATCCTGGGACGTCGCTCTGGCCGGGGACCCGCCTCCTTATTAAGGGGGCGGGTCGTACGGCGTCACTGCGACGTCACACGGCAGGCGGCCAATAGGGGCGGAGATGAGCGGGATGTAAACATCCCACCCACCTCCTTCCTTCCGCATATCCGATGGAAGCCGCGGTGACGCCGGTAGATGTTCCTCGCTCCTGCAGCTTCACACACAGCGATGTGTGCTGCCGCAGTAGCGAGGAACAACATCGGACAATCGCGTCAGCGTAATTATGGATTACGCCGACGCTGCACCGATGATACGATTACGACGCTTTTGCGCTCGTTAATCATGTCATCGAACCTTTACACACTACGATGTCGCATGCGATGCCGGAAGTACGTCATTTTCAATTTGACCCCACCGACATCGCACCTGCGATGTCGTAGTGTGCAAAGCCCGCCTTAGGATTAGTCAGCTCTCAGTACAATTTGCCCTGATGCAAGTACAACCGGTCCCTTTCTCTCCACAGCCGCTGTTATTCTGCGGGGGCATCGGGCCCCATCCTATTGTGGGCCCATGAGATTAACATCTTGATTAACCGGACTGCAGGGTCTTTGTCCTGAGCTTCCTGCCACCCATGGTGGGGCAAAGGATTGAAGGCTGCCTCCTGTTGGCCACTATACGGCCTGGTTTCTCTCTCCCTATCAAGTTGATGGAATGCAGGCAACTCAAGTTCTTCCAACTCGTCTTTATCCACTCCCCCATCAAGTGAGTGCGGCATTCGAGACAGTGCATCTGCATTGGTGTTTTTATGAATGGCCCTGTACTTGATGGTAAAGTCAAAATTTGCTAGTTGAGCCACCCAGCGCTGTTCCAGGGCACCAAGCTTCGCCGTGTCCAGGTGAGTTAGAGGGTTGTTGTCCGTATAGGCAGTGAATCTTGCAGAAGCCAGGTAATGCTTAAACCTCTCGGTTATCGCCCAGACGAGTGCCAGGAACTCCAGCTTGAAAGAGCTCTAATTTTCAGGTCAGAGCTTCCTGCTTGCGTAGGCTTGCGTAGGCAATCACCTTCTCTTTGCCATCTTGCATCTGAGACAGGATGGCTCCCAGGCCTTCGTTACTGGCATCTGTGTATAGAATGAACGGGAGGCCATAGTTGGGGTACGCTAAGATCTCGTCTCCAATCAGAACCAACTTCAGCTGCTGGAAAGACCCTTCTTGCTTTTTGCCCCAAGTAAATGGGAGACTCGGGCTCTGGCAATTCTTGGTTTGTCCCACCATGAGGTCTTGCATGGGAACGGCCATTTTGGTATAGCCCTTAATGAAGCGACGGTAATAACCCACCAGACCTAGGAACTGCCTCACCTCTTTGATCGTGGTAGGCCATGGCCAGTTCTGAATGGCTGTAACTTTCTCTGGGTCCGGCGCTACGCCTTCAGCACTCACCACGTACCCGAGGTACTGTACTTTAGGTTTCAGCAGATGGCACTTGAAGGGCTTCAGTTTCATCCCGTAGTTAGAGAGCTTCAAATACCTCAGCAAGGTGCTCCAGATGTGTTTCGTATGTCTTGGAGTAGAAAATGACGTCATCCAGGTACAGTAGAACTGTCTCGAAGTTGCGGTGTCCCAAGCAGCACTCCATCAGCCTCTGGAAGGTTCCTGGAGCGTTACACAACCCAAAGGGCATGCTGTTGAACTCGCAGAGGCCCATCGGGGTAGCGAAAGCAGTTTTCTCACGGTCTTCTTCCGCAACCGACACCTGCCAATAGCCACTAGTAAGGTCAAGGGTAGAGAAATAATTAGCTGTCTTCAGTGCGGCCAACGATTCTTCAATGCAAGGAAGAGGGTACGCATCCTTCTGAGTTATGTGGTTGATCTTCCGGTAATCCACACACACTCTCATGGTGCCTTCCTTCTTCTTTACCAGGACCAACGGAGCTGCCCAGGGACTACAACTATCACGGATGACCCCTGCTTCTTTCATGTTCCTCAACATGTCTTTGGCACACTGGTTATGTGCAGGTGGAATCGGCCTATATCTCTCCTTAATGACTGGATGTGTACCAGTAGGGATGTGGTGTTGGACCCCTTTGATCCTTCCGAAATCTAACGGGTGTTTGCTGAATACCTGCTCGTACTCCTGTACTACACTGTACACCCCTCCCTTTGGTTTTTAGGGAGCAGTCCTCTAGATGCGGCTTGCTAGTTTCGATTTTGGCCTCCGGGTTTTCCTTCCGGCCGTGTTCCCAGGGGTCGGGGCTTCTGTGAAGCCGCTCACCTGCAGCGGTCGCCTCAGGGACTGCTCTCCACCTCTAGGGACGCCACCGGGTCTTCACGTATTGGGAATCTTCTGCCCACAGGTAGGTCAGGTTAACTTCTATATTAATCGTGACGCCACTCTCGGTAATTGCGGTCAGGGGTGACCGCCACTACAGTTTAGGGAGCAGAAGAACTCACACACAGGCAGCAAAGTCTTTCAGGGTTTTTACTCACTTTTCTGATGGTAACGTAAGACAACCCGGGCGATGCTATGATGAACCAGGTGGAACCAAGTATCCTTTAGGCTGATCCAGGGGTGACTGCTGACTCGCCTTCCTATCCCTTCTTGTTTCGGGTGACCCCTGACTTGTAGTACTGTGGGAATCACCCAGGGAATTAGCAACTGCCGTTCTCCCCTTTCTGGCCCGTTTCCTGACAGCCTGGACCAAGTAATTCTGGCTGCTTGCCTTCTTTTACTTATGGGCCCCCTCATTGCTGTTGATGCTGCGGACTATGTGTAGTTCGGTGAGGTACATCTAGCACCCTCACCAGCAGGTTTAGCAGGCCGAGTAAATGGGTTCCTTCTCTAGGGACCTGTTTTCCCGTGCGGGCTACATCCCAACATCCTTCATCCCCATCATCCCATCCATCCATCTCCTTTTTGTGGACACCTCGGAGTCATGATGCCGGGCTGGGCCACCTCTGACATACCCTGACCATTCACTAGCCTGGTGACGAGTATTCCCCAGCCCCCATGGGGTGCTCCAACTTGGTGTCACGAAAAGAGCAACGTGCCCGCAACAACGGGTACTGTGCGCTTTACAGAACTATGTAAAACGTATTTCTTGGAAAAGACAGTTGCCATTGACCATTCCACGCAGGAAAAGAAGGGGCGGACCATCATGGGCGGGAACCAAAAGAGCACGAAAGCGTGGGTGGAGCCCATAAAGAGCGCGAAGGAGAGCCCCACTGCCAGAAACGAGCAGGAGACCCCGTGCCTCTAAACCAAAGCGGGAGACCCCTGGTTAAAGCATGTTCAGTGAGGTAAGAAACCAAACCGTCCCTATTGCCGGAGCTGCAGCATTAACCCCAGCTCTGGTGCTACCGTTTACCATACCGTACCTCAAAGAGCAACATGGCTACCCCAGTATTCTGAGAGGCATATACCCTGGCTTACATCAAGGAGAGACTATACAGTTTATTCTGGGTATACCCTATGACGGAGGACCAGAAAGCCAGCGTCCTTATTGGCCAATTGACTGGGGCAGTTGTCGAGAAGTCTAGTCCTAGCTGGAGACCGATAAAAAAGTGGCAAAGGACATTTTCAATAAACTCAAGGAAACTTTCGATACCTGTACAACAGCTGAGATAAAGATGCAATTTTACTGATGCAAGCAAAAGGTGCAAGACAGTATTCAGGACTATGCTTTAAACCTTCAAGAGGCAATGAGAGCTGTCCGGCAGGTGGAACTGGAGGGGGTGATAGATGAAAACCTCCTGCTGGCCAGTCAGTTCATCAAGGGGCTTCAGTCCGATGCCCACCGGACCCAGCTGCGCATTATGTCCATGAAAAACCTTAAACTCAGCTTTGAGGAAATTAAAGATCGAGCAATCTGGGCATTGCATGAGCCAGATTACTGCAGCGCTATGCTTCAGCAACTGGGGTTGGTGCCAGCTACACCAGTGCTGGTGGGAGCCAAGGTACAAACCGTGGGTGAGGACTCAATCAATGAACTGCGGCTCCAGATCCTGAAATTGATCAAAGGTATGACTACCCTGACCAAAGCAGGGCAATCCAAGCAAGGAACTCCGCAACCTGCAACCATTGCACTTGCTTCCAGTGCTGATGACCTCACCTGGCGGCGACACGGGAGAAACCCGCTACCACAAATTCCTGACCGGTACGATGCCGATGGCAGCCAATCTGCCATCGCTGCAACAAGGTTGGACACTTTGCTCGGGGATGTCCCTTGAGTGCCCAGAGCCAGGGGGCTGGGACCAGCCCCCTGGCACCACCAGCAGCCAAGAAACAGTAAAAGTTTTCATTTGCAAATGTTTATGTTTTGTTGCATTGATCACACTGATGACTGGTAACTGTTTAATGTTTGAAACTGTTGATTGATAATGCCTCCCATAAAGGGAAGATTGTTAACTTGTTTAATGCATAACAAAATGCAGTATACAATTGTTATTTTATTGCAGCCCAGGGGTGCTGCAATTTGCTGTGGGGGAAGGGGGACCCCTGAGGCTTCAGTCACAGGGTACTGCACCTCACTTAAGTATTCATCTCAGGTGAGGGGGGTTAATCACCGGTGTTTCCACATTTCACCTTACATACAGCTTAGGTGTCTTCTCACTGGAGACTGGATTAGGGTAGGCTGGGGGTGGCCATCACGAGGCATGGGACTTTCCCGGTCACTAGGACAACCACCTGGGGGTGGGGGGGCACCACTTGGAGTAGAAGTAGGAGCATCCTGGACACAATCTTCAGTCAAGTCGGGACTACAGTTCTGGTGACACGACACCACTTTCTTCTTTTTTTCTTCACGGTACCTGAGGCTTGGAGTGGGAAGCTAAGCCCGGGTTCCTCACTTCTGAAGAGGCATCCCTGGGGGAAGGACATTTTCAAACACCGGTGGCCATCTCTAACTTATCCGGGATCGGCTGGAGCCCATCACGGCGGAGACCGGCAACTCCCGGGCAACCCACAGACAATGAGTAAAGACCTGGAACTGCAACTACTGTGTCAGCCATTCATTGTTGTCGCCGTTGCACTGCGCTTTGGCGCATATGGCTACTACTACCTCCATCATCCTCCCTGGGGCCTAGCTTCACCTGCGGGAAGCTGAACTATCCTAGCTTCAACACCACCTGCCCCAGAGGACAGGGACCGCAGCGCTGGCTAATCCCTATCCACATACTGCAGGTGGCGTCACGAGACAACTATTGCTCCCAACATTCTTCATCCCCATCATCCCATCCATCCATCTCCTTTTTGTGGACTCCTCGGGGTCACGATGCCGGGTAGGGCCACCCGTGACATCCCCTGACCCTTCACTAGCCTGGTGACGAGTATCCCCAGACCACGTGGGGTGCTCCAGATATTACCCAGCCTGATGAAAATACACAGGGTGATATTACCTAGCCTGACGAAAATACACAGGATGATATTACCCAGCCTGACGAAAATACACAGGGAGATATTACCCAGCCTTATTTCATTTTCCTAGCACAGATATAGTAATAATGAGAAGGAAAAGGCTGAGGATGAAGAGGAAAAGCAGGAAATGGTTACCTGTGCTACAGAATGTACTATCCAGACCAGCTTCATCCCATCTGTTCAGCATGGATGGCCTGAAGAGGAGGTGCAGGAGCTGGATAGTCATCCTTCTGGTGAGGACAGTAACATCTTGCCTGTGGGGAGTCTGGCACACATTCAGACTTTACATCCTGTTGTCTTTTCTATGACTTGTGATATTCACATTTTGGCTAACGCCGATTACTCTTTGTGCACCCTTCTTGACTCATGCTACAAGGAGAACTTTCATTCTCGCCTTCCTGTATTTGATAAGGCTGCTAAAATTGTGCATCACCAGAAGGCTATAGTTTAAGAATTGTTGAAAAAAATTCCCATCTCACCACAGAGGCTCTCTCATATTTAATATGGTGCCCTATCTGTGAGCATCATGTTATATAGTAGAAAGAGCTGAGAACGTCACTATATAGTTTTCTATGAAAGGTCTCAGAATAGGATGTGAATTATTGATATCAGTCCTTGCTCCTTACAATGAGTCCAGTAGGCGGTGCCATTGTGTGAGACCACCCAGGAGACTAATAGGACAACGACACTTATAATGAATTTTGATTACAACATTATATATTGATCTGCTCAGCTCTTTTTTTGCATAACATACTGTCATTAGAAGAGCACCGTCCAGGAGCGTAATGTGAAATTGAAAAAGCTTTAGTAAAGTAATGTGAAAGTACCTGAGATAATATTGCATTGTATAAGACTTTGGTTCCTGCCATCTTTTAAACAAATAACATTAATTAAAAAAAAATAATAATAACAACAATAATAATAATAATTATTATTATTATCTTCTATAAACAAATATTCATATAAATTATTTATCAGATTCTTACCGTGGGTCTCTGCCTCTCCATCCCAGCAATAAATTGTTCATCTTGAAATAGTTTGTAGATGACAAACATTCTGAAGTGGGAATACAGGCTGTGTAAGGGACCTTTCTACATTGGTGGTCTATGGATAATCTATGAAATCCATCTCTGTGGGGTCTCGGGCCTCACGGCTAAAATTTTTTGTTTTTTCCTTTACAAGCTATGTAACTGTGGCGCCCTGGACAAGCCAGGACGTCACAGGTACTGCAACAACACACCCTACACCCCGGTTAGGAACATCAAGGTCAGACACAAATCCTTGTTGCCTCCCTCCAGGGGCTGATGTCCACACCAGGTGGGGCGGAGCCAGGCGGTTGGCTTCACCCACCGAGGAGTTCACAGTCCTGGAGGCGGGAAAAGGAGGGCAGTTCAGTTAGGGAAGTCAAAGTGCGAGGAAGTCGTAGTAGAGGAGCTGACTGGCCATGTCCGGGTACGTGGCCCGGGCATAAAAACAGCAAGGTTGGCAGACGGTGGTGACCGTCTGTAGGAGAGGCCGATTGACGCACAACCGTAAGGACCGGGGACGGGCGGTGGCCCGCCGGTACCGGATCGGGGAGCGAAGAGAAGCCAGCACCATCCGGCAGGGCCTACGGACCCCAACCAGGCTAGGAGTCGCCGTAAAACCGGTCAAATCCGTCAGCGACGGGAACCTCCGGGGTTTCCCAGCAGTAAAGACCCGATTGAAGGCAACCGTCCAAACCGTGAGGGAGAGAAAGCTACCGCCAGAGCTAGAGCTCCCAGGGCCAGAGCCTGCGGGCAAACAGGGGCTCCCTTAGCCAACCAACCGCTGGGGAGCGGGTTACCGGTGGGAAGCCATCGGGGCCGAAAACACAACAAAGGTGCAGGGAGAGACAGTTACCGCCAACCTACCGGGAATGACCGTCGCAGCCGTCTGTGGGACTCGTCCATCCAGCCGCTTGTTTCACCAGAGACTCCGTGTGCGTTATTGGCTGAGTGAGTACCACCGTGCCGTCTGGCACTGCGCTGCCCCGCGACCCTGCGCTTGGCCAAGCCCCGCAACCCACTTTCCGACCTCCACCACCGGGCCCTGGGACCACCAAACCCCCCTACCCACGGAGGGGAGAAAACATCTCAACTGCTCCCTGTCAACGCTCCCGGGATCCCCGTACAGAGCGGCGGTGGTGTCCCAACCTCACCACAAACCGTGGGTGGCGTCACGGACAATATCCCTAAACCAAACCACCCCTTTCACTCACGGGCGAGGAGCGCCGCTAGAGTCCCTGGGATCCGGCCCACCGCTCGAGCCACCGACCGAGCGAGCAGCAGCAGCCGGACCCGAGCAGTGGGTGAGTGCAGCGCCCTCCCCGCCCGCGACAACTTGGCGCCACGAACAGGATCTTACCGCTCTGCCGTCTGGTAGAGGTGCGCCTTGTGTCCCGCCGGAGGTGTGCGACGGAAAATTGTCAGAATCCGCCATATTGGGCGCGAAAAGTCCCCACTCGAGCGTCTTCCTGAGCAGTGGAGGCGCAAAAACCAAAGCTCCGCCTCTGAAGAGGAGGTGCCGGAAAGACACCAAGGGGGGACAGAAACAAGATGTCTGCGCCTGACGGAGAGAAGATGTCCGTGTCTGGCGGAGGAGCGCTGGCCGCGGGAGCGGCAGTGCTTGAAGATTGCATGTAATTAACGCTGCAGAGTGCAGGGACACCAGGACTCTGCCGGAACAAATTCCTGGGCCCAGCAGCAAGACGTGACAGGAGCTCCAGGCCGCGGTCCACTCCATGATGGCGGAGTGGACGTCGGAGAAGAAGGGCCTGGCTGCAACCGTGCGGGCATGCAGAGTGGAGGTGGTTCCAGCGGAGCAGGTAAGCGGCCCACGCCCTATGTCCCCGAGGGAACGGCCGCTGCGTCTGAGGGGCCCGGCCTGCTGCCATCCACTATGCCACCTCCATTACTGCCCCTGTTCGCGGCCACCACCCCGACCGACCCGTTACCACTGTCACCGGTAGCGGAGCCCGCAGCGTCTGTGGGAGAGGGCCCAGACCTGCGGCCCCCAGGCCTTACCTTTACCACCGCCCTGGCACCCGTCCCGGCCGCGACGGAGATGACGACGGCCCCGGCAGTCCGCCCGGCCGCAACGGAGGCGATCTTCAATCCGACGCCAGCACCGCCAGTCCTGCTGACCGCTCCCAGACACCCAGCTTTGGCTGAGGCACCGCGGGGATGTAGCTGCCAAGCGGCAGAGCAGGCCATGTCACAGCGGGGCCCCTCAATACTGAAGGTGCCGGTCGTAGCCGGCACGGAGGGACTCCGGCTGGGCCCGTCCCCCACACCGACTGACCTGGAGCGGCAGCTACGGCAGCTGTGCCCTAAGACTGCTGCTTCGAAAAAAAGGATGTGGTAGCGGTTCCTGGCTACCTTGCTGTCGGTCCCCATCGGGACCCTGTGATGTTCCCGTTGGCCCTCACGATTCCAAGAGTCCGGTTGGAGGAGCAGCCATACCCGCACTGCCGGCAGTTTGAAGTGGAGTCCTGTGGGACATTGTCACCCCTGTGTGAGGGTGGCATTGGGGGCTCGTGCTGTCCGGTGGTGGACCGTGGGAAAGCTGCAGGAGGAAGTTGTCCCGGAGTCAGGTGTAGTGAATAGCCCCTGGGACCCAACTGATAGTCCCCGCTGGGACCCTACAGCAAGTCCCCGATGGGACCTTACCGTCCGAGAAGAACCGTCCCTGTTGGGACTGCAGTTGTCCCTGTTATACCGTTAACCCCCACCGTGCGTAAGGAACTTCTTACGGACAAGCCCGAGAACTTGCAGGGCAACCACAAACTTAGTGGCATGTAAATAAATTGTTGGCTTAATACCATGACCGCCTCCGGAGAGGCTGATTTGGGAGGATGGGCCTGGAGGATATGGATGGCCCAGGCCCGCCACTACCGTAACCGGTGGCAATCCTCCGGGGGGTTCAGGGGTCCCCCATGGACGTGGGTCCCCTGAAAGAGACCGTACCCGCTCGGGCAATTTGGTTCTGGACTGGGGCAAGGGGTGCTGCCCACTTCTTAGGGGCAGCATCAGGGCCAGGTTGTTTGGGCGGGGGAGAGCGGAAACCGTACCGTTTAATAAAAATTTTTAGTAACGTTAAACAAAGTGCCTCCCGTTAGGGGAAGTTTTATAAGAATGCTTGTGTTTTATATGTTTTACCGTTTTCTATTTTTCCTAGTTGTGAAAATAAAACCGGTGATGGACGAGCAGCCCGCGGACGGTCTGTGCTTAACCAAGGGGGAATGTAGCGCCCTGGACAAGCCAGGACATCACAGATACTGCAACAACACACCCTACACCCCGGTTAGGAACATCAAGGTCAGACACAAATCCTTGTTGCCTCCCTCCAGGGGCTGATGTCCACACCAGGTGGGGCGGAGCCAGGCGGTTGGCTTCACCCACCGAGGAGTTCACAGTCCTGGAGGCGGGAAAAGGAGGGCAGTTCAGTTAGGGAAGTCAAAGTGCGAGGAAGTGGTAGTAGAGGAGCTGACTGGCCGTGTCCGGGTACGTGGCCCGGGCATAGAAACAGCAAGGTTGGCAGACGGTGGTGACCATCTGCAGGAGAGGCCGATTGACGCACAACCGTAAGGACCGGGGACGGGCGGTGGCCCGCCGGTACCGGATCGGGGAGCGAAGAGAAGCCAGCACCATCTGGCAGGGCCTACGGACCCCGACCAGGCTAGGAGTCACCGTAAAACCGGTCAAATCCGTCAGCGACGGGAACCTCCGGGGTTTCCCAGCAGTAAAGACACGATTGAAGGCAACCGTCCAAACCGTGAGGGAGAGAAAGCTACCGCCAGAGCTAGAGCTCCCAGGGCCAGAGCCTGCGGGCAAACAGGGGCTCCCTTAGCCAACCAACCGCTGGGGAGCGGGTTACGGGTGGGAAGCCATCGGGGCCGAAAACACAACAAAGGTGCAGGGGGAGACAGTTACCGCCAACCTACCGGGAGTGACCGTCGCAGCCGTCTGTGGGACTCGTCCATCCAGCCGTTTGTTTCACTAGAGACTCCGTGTGCGTTACTGGCTGAGTGAGTACTACCGTGCCGTCTGGCACTGCGCTGCCCCGCGACCCTGCGCTTGGCCAAGCCCCGCAACCCACCTTCCGACCTCCACCACCAGGCCCCGGGACCACCAAACCCCATACCCACGGAGGGGAGAAAACATCTCAGCTGCTCCCTGTCAACGCTCCCGGGATCCCCGTACAGAGCAGCGGTGGTGTCCCAACCTCACCACAAACCGTGGGTGGCGTCACGGACAATATCCCTAAACCAAACCACCCCTTTCACTCACGGGCGAGGAGCGCCGCTCGAGTCCCCGGGATCCGGCCCACTGCTCGAGCCACCGACCGAGCGAGCAGCAGCAGCAGCCGGACCCGAGAAGTGGGTGAGCGCAGCGCCCTCCCCGCCCGCGACATAACCATAATTGCTGTGGTGACAGAAGCTTTACAAGTAATTTACCTATCTATATTTGTTAGCAGGGCAATTGTCCTGCTCTTACCCCCATTTAGGTTCCTTTTGCAGCTCCCTAGTCCTTACTATGACCAATTTACAGCCCCAACCTTGGGGCTCCCCATTGAGTTATATGGGTTTGTTGTTCGGTGTCAAGTTCGGCATCCGAACCTGGTTATTTTTTCGGTCTGTGCAGGTTTGGCCAACCCGACATTCCCGGGGATTGCTCATCACTAAACATTATTCTTCATGCCATCCTTTTTAAACAAATATTAATATCAATATAATAATATATTACTATAAATGAATATTCATACTTATGATTATTGAACAGATTCTTACCTTGGGTCTCTTCCACTTTACCTCTATTCCCTTTAATTTTTCAGAATCTGGACCCAGCCCGTCCGTTTCTTTTCCTAGGGATGACTGATCAGCTTTAAATTCTGGATCTTCAAATAGTTTTTTAGATGCCAGGCACTCTGCCTTCAGTTTCTCATAGTCCTGACCCAAAAATTTTATTGGGTTAGTGAAGGAGCCAAGACCCGCAGCCTTAGAGGCAATTCCGGACATGATGTAAAGCTGTGTGTACTGCAGAGGATGATTACAGGGACTGAACACAGAGGTATTTATACACCGTACTATACGTAAGAAAACCCTGAGGATATGAATGACATAACATCTAAGGTGTGCGCAACATAAACATATGACTCACAGGGATAAATTATTCAAATTATCTCTCCAGTAAAGGAGACAAACTCTAGCGCAGCGCCATCTATTGGAAGTAGCGATCGTAAACGTCAAATGTGGATTTTTAACAATTTTTTGCATATGACTTAGGGGCACTTTGCACACTACGACATCGAATGCCGATGTAGCGATGCCGAGCGCGATAGTCCCCGCCCCCGTCGCAGCTGCGATATCTTGTGATAGCTGCTGTAGCGAATATTACCGCTATGGCAGCTTCACATGCACTTACCTTCCCTGCAACGTCGCTCTGGCCGGCGACCCGCCTCCTTCCTAAGGGGGCGGGTTGTGCGGCGTCACAGCGACATCACACGGCAGGCGGCCAATAGAAGCAGGGGGGCGGAGATGAGCGGTACGTAAACATCCCGCCCACTTCCTTCCTCATTGCAGCCGGGACGCAGGTAAGGCGATGTTCCTCGCTCCTGCAGCTTCACACACAGCGATGTGTGCTGTCGCAGGAACGAGGAACAACATCGTACCTGTCACTGCAGCAAAATAATGAAAATGCCCGACACTACACCGATGATATGATTACGACGCTTTTGCGCTCGTTAATCGTATCAAAAATGATTTACACACTCCGATGTCGACAGCGACGCCGGATGTGCGTCACTTTCGATTTGACCCCACTGACATCGCACCTGCGATGTCGTAGTGTGCAAAGTTCCCCTTAGGATATATATGCCAGATCAGAATCCCAATTTGCAGACACGGTGTTTCGGGGTGCTTGCCCCTCGTCAGTGCAAAGTATAGGGTGTCTGATCTGGCTCATGAGAAGCTTTGTGGGGACCACGGGGGAACACTATTCTCCTTAAGGAGACTTTGCAAGCCAGTCTGGCTGCCAGTAAGGGGACTTATAGCTGCCATTCCCCTCTGGAAAATATTCAAATTGTCTCTACAGGAAAGGAGACAACTCTAGCGCAGCACCACCTATTGGAAGTAGCAATCCTAAAAGTCAAAAGTGTATTTTTATCAATCCTTTGCATATGACTTAGGATATATATGCCAGATCAGAATCCCAATTTGCAGACATGGTGTTTTGGGGTGCTTGTAGTGAAGGGATAAAGTAGTAATTAAAGTAAATAAACCTTTGGGGCAATTCTAAAGGGCTGACAACCTGACATTAATTTCAATGCAGCGACTTCTCAGGAAAAATCTGATTTCAGGCAGGATTTTATAGAGCTAGATTTCCAGATTTATGTACATTGTTGTGCAAAACTTTTCAATAAAACCTGCTGTGGTACAAATGGAACTGACAACAGGTAGAAATAATCGGCAATAAGCAAGACACCCCTATAAAGGATTGGTTCTGCAAGTGGTGACCACAGACCATTTCTCTGTGCTTATCCTTCTTGGCTGTTGTTTTGGTCACTTTTGCATGTTGTCATTTCTCTCACCCGTAGAGGCATTATGAGGCGATGTCTACAACCCACAGAGGTTGCTCAGGTAGTGCAGCTCAGGATGGAAAATCAATGCGAACTATAGCGAGAAGGTAGCTGTTTCCGTCAGCACAGTGTCCAGAGCATAGAGCAGATACCAGGAGACAGGCCAGTACACCAGGAGGCATGGAAGGGGCAGTAGGAGGGAAGCAAACCAACAGCAGGACTGGTTTGGCAGTGGGTCTATAATGGTGTGGGGAGACATTTCTTTGCAAGGCAGCCTAGCCCTACATGTGCTAGCCAGAGGTACCCTGACTGACATTAGATACCGGAATGAGATCCTTTGGCAGGCAGAGCTGCATTTGGCCTTCGTGCTGCCCTAGGCACTTTAAGTGGTCGCACCCCTTACTGATAATGTAAAACTATGATTTTGTGCACACGACATCTGTGTAAGGCCGATCTACTCTTTAACACACTTGAAAAACTGCTAAACCCTATAAGAATGAAGATCAGCACTTGCTTCACCACCTTCAGTTTTATTGAGCCTATTTTAACAGCTTCAGGTTTTCAAAGACACTAAACGGTTAAAACAGGTAACTGAACCATTTTTCGGGTGGTTGCCACCAAGAAGTTCTGACTAGCAATTTCAATTTAAAAAAGATGTCAATGTTTCCTAACCTGTCCTCCACCTGAAAAACTCAAAAGATTCACAGATGTGTAAAAGCCGTGGTGTGCACATACCCTAACGCTGGGTGAACATGGGGCACTACTGTGATGCTCGCATGAGACTCGGCTCACACTGGCAGCACTGCAAGAGCCGAGTGTCATGCGAGTGTGTCTGTGCCTGCGAGCGGACCTCAGCTGATCGGGCAGCCGATGCGGAGGGGCGGACCAGCGCTGCGGAGGTGCGGGCTGGCACGGGGGAGGGGAGGGTGGGATTTATCTCCCTCTCTCCTCCGTAGCCGGCTATTGCGATTCTCGCTCTGCACGCACGGTACACCGGTGTACCGCAAGTGCAGTGCGATTTTTCTCTCGCCCCATTCACTTGAATGGGTGCGACAGAAAAGAGTCTCGCATTACAATCGCAACATGCTGCGATTGTTTTCTCGGTCCGATTAGGGCTGAGAAAATAATCGCTCATGTGCGCTGACACACAGGCTAATATTGGTCCGAGTGGAATGCGATGTTTTATCGCACTCCACTCGCACTGATTTTCTCGCCGTGTGGCTTAGGCCTAACCGTTCACATGCCCAGTGCTTGTACACAGATTCCAGTTGGCAGAACCCGGAGATAGACAGGCTCGACTGATAGTCGGATTGTGAGAGAAATTATGACCTAGCAGGTCTAATTTTGGATTGTGGATCCTTTTTTCTCTGAAAGATGAGCCACTGCCAGAGATGTGTAGTAGCGTTTGTCTCATAGAGAACAAGAGCACTCAACAAAGTAATCGCTCAGAGAGACAGCTAACAGTTGAGTGATGGGACAGCTGTCTATAGTGAATGGGAGAGTCAGGGAGACAGCTGTCAGCCGAATGATGGGACACCTGTCTATAGTGTATGGGAGAGTCAGGGAGATAGCTGAGTGATGGGACAACTGTCTATAGTGTATGGGGGAGTCAGGAAAGATAACTACCAGCCGAATGATGGGACAGCTGTTTATAGTGTATGGGGGCTTTGGTCAAATACTTGTTTGGCAGACGTATGGCCTCATTAAGACAGATATTTATTTAGCCTGGCACAATGACCCTATAATGATCTACTATCAGATCTAATAAATTAAATATTGTTACATCTACATGAATACATCACCAGAACCAACCTCAAATCACGATAACATTACCAGAACCACCAGCTGTACATGACAACATCTCCAGAACCAACCTCAAATCATTACTACATCACCAGAGCCACCATCTGCACACTGCTACATCACCAAAAACACTATCTGCACACTGCTACATCACCAAAACCACCATCGGTACGAGACTACATCACCAGAACCAAGCTTAAATCACTACTACATCACCAGAACTAAAGCCAGCCCAACATAAAATCGTTTGGCATGAAACTGCAGCTCCTAGTATGTTTGTAACAATGGTAAGGAGATACCAGGAGTTGTTACCGGCCATCATCAGACTGCGGACCATACAGGAACCACAGTACTGATGGTGCAGGCAGTAGTGTGGAGGTGGCCTAAGCTATAAATTGTTTGTTCAAACGTAATAAGAATATCTGTGTATGTAAATAATCAAAATGTAGATGTAGTAGCATAATTATCTGTGTGTCTATATAGCAATTGCACAGACCTATAATATAATTCTAAAGATATATTCAAGAAAGAGTTAACCAAGGTACCAATGAACTAGGGAGATATTCATTAAGTTAATTGGGAGCCTTATCAGTAAAATTGTCAGGAGAAGGAATGTAATATTTGTAAGATGAGGCGGGTGATCCCATACTCCCATGCATCACTCCTACAGAATCTCGTCGTCGCTTACCGTCTTCAAAGTGTGAGAGGAATGTACCATCTGGAATGATGTATGATCTCATGCATTCTCCCAATGCTGCATATATGCACTCCCCCCTAATTATTCTTTATCAGTATGTGTGAGCAAATGGAGAAGTTTTTGTAAATATGTTTCAAGGCTGAAGTGATGTGTTTAATGCTTGAACAATATAATACACGACCTCAGACGCAAGCCTGAGCTCAATCAGAGAACATGCTCTGTGTACATTGAGTATTGAGTTTCATAATATCTGTACATATAGCTAATACGGCACCGGCCTCTGATATCCTGACGAAGATACCATTAGCTATCTTCACCTAAATTTCTCCCTTGACAATGGCGCACCAACGTGGAGTCCTTCCAAGGACGCATTGCCGACCTGGAAATACTAATGGTTTGGACGTCACGGACTGAGATCTCCCTCTCCTCCAAACAGGCTGATCACCTCTGACCCTCCGGTGAGTGTTACATACTGTGTATTCACTACCGTTGTGGTTGGTTTGGAGAGGAGGGGGTGACTGGCTGTGTGTCCTTATTGGTGTTAAAAGGTACCTGATTGTGACTCAGGGGTGATGCCCGCTGGGGCTCAGTAGCACGATCCCAGCCCTGAGGTGTGGATCAAGAGTGTCACACAGGATCCAGAGGACGGTTGTTAGGGCAGGAAAGATGGTGGTGGCCGGATACAGCTAGTTAGACTAAACCAACCCAGTCTGTAATTAAAGACGCAGGGAGGGTACACCAGTGATCTGCTGTTTTTGGAAGATCAGTGACCCAATTTGTGGGAAGATCTTTGACTAAGTTTTTGGGATATTTCCTGAAGTTTTTGGAAGATCAGTGACCTAATTTTTGGGAAGAACTGTGACTAAAGGGTACTTTACATGCTGACATCGCTAGCGATCTCATTAGCAATGTGAAATTCTAGATCGCAAGTGCGATCTTTTGAGATCGCACATGCGTAAAATGACCTATGTGCGATCTCGAAAGATCGCACTTGCGATCTAGTAATTTCACATCGCTAACGAGATCGCTAGCGATGTCGCAGCATGTAAAGTACCCTTAAGGCTTTGGGCTAATTTTTGACCAATCTTTGGAAGATCAGTGCCCCAATTTTTGGGAAGATCTGTCACTAAAGTTTTGGGCTAGTTTTTGATCAATCTCTGGAAGATCAGTACTCTAATTTTTAGCGAGATCTGTGATCAATTTTTTAAAAGATCAGTAGGCTAATTTTTAGAAAGATCTGTGACCAGGTTTGGGAGAGATTTAGCTGAGGTGTTGCCAGCTAGTGTAGAGGTGTGGCCTTAAGTTCCGGCCGTACTCTAACGCCCACCGCATAGTCATAAATTAGTGTAATCTGGACACCACCAAGATAGCAAAAATGTTCAGACAGAAAGCTGACAGGCCTGAAGGTAACAAGAGATTGTTAATTGATGCAGAATTGCTTGACAAAATAACGCAGATATTGCTATTAGAAGGATATATTGAGGTCAAAGATGAAGATGAGCAAGGGAATGATGTGTTTTTCTGTAGGTTACCCAAGTCTGAGGATGGTTTTAGGGGCACTCGAGAAGGTTGTTTTGTTGCTACTTCACAGCTTGATTCTGGACAAGTTCCGGAGTTATTCACAGATGCTGCAGTCCCACCCACTAGCCAGAATTCCTTAACTCTTTCTGTACTGCCCACTCCTGCCTCTATCCATCCAGAAGTACCAATTGAGAAACCGCCCCAATACGACCCAGCCAGCTGCACATGTTACCAGTGTGGCTACCAAAACACAGACTGGAGAGATGGTTGTAATAATTATTCAGCTCACCACCCACATCTGAGTTACGGCCATAAGCCTTTCCCAATCCTCCCTGTTTTAACTCCCGGAGGAGGTTACTATGTGTCTCCTCTACATCAGAGAACAACCGAGCAGACTCAGGAGCTGTTATCCACACCCATACCCCTGGCCCCTCCCGTACCTGCAATACCGTCTCACCCCCTACCGGCCAGTCTGACATCACGCTCCCCAGTCACCGATCCCCTCCCCTTGGATCCCCCTCCTTCCTCTAGGACACATAGTGAGCCTTACCCCAAAACTGATGAGGAACAGCCCTCATTCAAATATATCCCTTTCAACCCCACCCAGTCAGCTGCATTAATCCACTGCCTGCCAGATCCTGAAATTAACCCCATGCTATTTTATAGAAAGATGCTACAGGTCCACCAGTTATATTCAGCTGCTCAGAAAGACCTGGTTAATCTCACTAAGGTAAAATCAGGAGAAAGTTTTTGACCCTTAATGGCGCCCCATCTCACAGTGCCCCCAGGCACTGATGAAACCACTTTCCAAAGTGGTCAACAGTATTGTGCCACTTTAAAAAGATGGGCTCAAGATCAATTGATGTATACAAATGCGCCGGTGCAGCCCCCACCACAGCCCATGCCCCAACAGGGCCCAAACCCCGTATACCTAGCTCCCAATCAACAAAACCAGCAAAGCCAGCAATGGAATTGTTGGCATTGTGGTCAGCCCGGTCACTATCAAAGAAAGTGTCACACCCCCAAATCTCAGTGTTTGGCCAGGTACCCTCAAAACCATAACTAAAACCTGCAGCATATAAATCCACAATGAAGGTGTGGCCAACCAGATTCTACCATGATGGTCGGTTCAAACCAGGGGTTTTCTACATTTGTAACTTACTAGGGTGGCCAATTCTATTGTTAACATATTTAATATAACACCTGATTACACCCTGCCTTTTTAAATGACGTCCTTACCCTGGTGGGCGTAGGTGGATTACCCACTACGCATACTCTGACCATTCTTCTACCGGTAGGATCTTTCCCAGTAATTTACAACCAGTTTGTGTTGTCAAAAATTCTGTCCAGTCAATTTACCAACATGTGATTTGTTAAATAAATTAAAGGCCGCCATAAATTATGATGGAGAAAGAGGTATTACTCTTACCCTGACTCAACTAAATTTCCCAGAAGGGCGTGAGGAGACTTGCCCCCTATGGGCACTTTTTACTGTGATGCTCTCTATGCCATGTGCTGATGAATCTGATGTAGACCATTATGGTCAAAGGGGCCTAATGATGTGGATAAACTCCCTGTAGATCCAGTAATGATCTACCTGAAGCCAGGTGTGCCTTTTCCCAGAGTATCACAGTATCCCTTTAAATCAGCCCCAGGAGATCTCCCAAGATACTGCCCACAGTCTGGGCTGCACCCACAAGACTGTCCCAACCTTCCCTAATGACACAAAGGGGAGCCCTGGACTGCTTGCCCCCTTGCTGCAGTGATCCCGATCCCAAGCCACCTGTTCTAATGATGCTTTCCATTCCACCCCATCAATCTGAAAGCTTCTGTGATATATGTTTCAGTAGTGGTTTTATCTCTACTTGTTAATACAGTACAGAGATATATTTTACATATTTCTGTAATGAAAGTTTTCCCACCAGTCATTCTAACATCGCGCACCCTGAAGGAGAGGTGGGGGCCTATATAAACCCGCAGGGACGTGTGGGAGAGGGTGTACAGTAAACTGCTGCTTATCATAAGTTGTAGACAGAAAAAAAAAAAAAACTGCCGAAGTAGAAAGAAAAGAAAAAAATGACTTCTGCAGAGATTTGCAGGACTGCATGTGTTTCATTCCTTACTGATAAGTGCTTTTCGCGGCTGGTAGGGTGGGTTTTGTTTAACCATTACAGTTCTAAATTACACAGGAAATTATCAATAGTATCCTGCTAATACCTAAACGATTAAATTAATTTTGCAGGAAAATTATATTTCTTGAAATATAGAAAATTAGTTTTTTTGTTTTTATGGTTCTGTTTTTGTTTTGTATTTTTGCATACAGACTGTCAATATTTTATGAATTAGTTTCTTTTCTTTTATAGATACAGATTATATACAAACTGTGTTGACTATTGTAAGGTTTTAAAATTTTCCAGTAGTGTATAAGTTTTATTCATCGGTTGGTTAATCATATTGTCTGCTGCTATAAAACTATACATTTTGCCAAAGTAGTACATAAAAACAAAAAATAAGGGGGAAGAAGATATCTATTATATTATTCCAGTAGTAGAAGGCGCAGCAGACATATTGGATAGGCTTTAAAGCTGGCTTTTCTTTTGCAACAGTTATGTCATGTTTATTAGATTACTATGAAATATGTCTGTTATAAGAATGATCTAATGCATATTTCTTTTAGTTTTTGTTTTTATAGATAAAACCAGATGCTGGTCGATTCTGCACTGGATATGCTACTGTTTACACAACATGAGGTAGTCTAAATTTGAATCACTCCCTCCCCTCCTATTAGAACAGGAGGAAGTGACGTAAATGCCTCTCTAAATGGGTGGAGCAGTAGTAGGTAAGAGTCAAAATGTGTATGTAGGATATAGATCTTTTCTGTTGTCAAATGAGCTAGGTATGCTGAAAATATAGTCAATATCTGAGCTGATGGAATCGGATGGAGATCCCCACACAGGTGCAGCTGACCAAGAAGCAGTGAACGGGCCTAGAGTTGAAGAGTCCTTTGCCAATGCAGACCAGTACCATATTTTGGTGGTACCTGTCACGTCAGTGACTTCAGTCACTCCTTATGTTCTTAAATCCCTACAGGAACAAGCGAATCAACAAAGAGTGGAGTGCGAGACGCAGGGAGCCAGGTGACTGAGGAAGGTCTGTGGATAAAGGGCAGTTAGCGTTCTCTGCCATGTGATCTCTTCTTAATGATGGCCCAAGTAACATATGGACTAAAATGTGTGAAAAATAAATATCAGTGTGCGCTTTGGTGACACCAGGGTTCAGTACCCAGGTAGGCAAACTCACCCGGTCTTGTAAAACACGTTCTTAAAACAATAATGGAAAAAACTGTAAAGAGTCCGCAGAAACACTCTGCACCTGCTCTACCCATTTTTAGAGACTGCAAACTGATTATAGATGTATATCATGAGCACGTTGTATGCAAGTCTGTGCGTGTTGTGTAGATTTCTTTCCAGGTTTGGTCAGAAGCATTCCAGTGCATAAAATGACGTCATTGCTGAAAATGCACATAATGCAAGTGGTATGTGAAAAAAAAACAACTAACAAGTTGTGAACCAATGTGTATTTGGTTTCCCTTTAGTAATAAACTGGTTTTTATGTAAAATGTTTTTTGGTTTAGCACAAAGCACGTAAAATTTTCATATTATTGACTAAATAGTGAAATAAACAAGTGTATTTTCTAATTCAAGATCCTAAATCAGAGTTAGTAGTATATGGCTTTCAGTCAGGAGACTGATTAATCCTAAAAGGACAAGCGAGAATGAGCCATGAGTCAAGATTAGATGAGATGATCCAGCTTGTCCCCACCACAGAAATTTCGATAAAGCTCAATGGCAGGACAGTATGGATTCACGCCTCACATTGCAGAAGGGTGAACCCACCGGAGCTGCACTGAGCGTCCTGCTCATATTTATCCTTTTCAAAAAGACCTGTACAGTCTCAGACCATCATTGCCTAAACAGTTAGAAGAGAGGACTTAGAGAGCCTTGAGACATGGGAAAGTCCAACTACAAAGAGTAAGGACTCGCCTAGGGGTCCTTGGTCTCAAACCGGTGAAAAAATCCCTTTCCCCTCTCCACCCATGCCTCAACGTTCAGTCAGGCAGGCTTTCCCAACAGATCTTTCTTCCTCTTTTCCTAACGGAACGGAACTTAGTATTTAGAAATGGCAGAAGTGAGTCAAAAGGGGACTGTTAAGGGTACGAACTGAGTAATCTAAAATACTTAATTCAGCCATTTCATAGACCCAAAAATGTGGTTTGGTTAATGTAACCTAACAATTTATAAATGTTTTTGTCTCCTACTAACTCATATATGAATATATTCAGTGATTTTCCTTAATACAAAATACTAGCTATGGACTCTTTCATCTCGGAAAAAGTTTTGGAAGAGCCTATCCCATTGGGCTGATGACTCCCCGGCCTAGTCTGCTGAACACTGGCAGTGACACGCGAGTTAACGTCACATCTCAGAAACCAACGGACCTAAAACAACCGAAGCAGAAAGCGGCTGCTATTCTATCCAATATTCCAGAAGGTTTATCCAAGTCAGCGCCACAAACTGTTTACATGAAGCCTCATCATGTTTTGTTTTTTTTATCAAGAGCAGATTTTCCAGGTTCACGAAGTGGCCTTAAGTGGACTAGCACTGACCAAGCATCCTTCTTTTTGTTTCATATCCGGAAAGAAGAACCATGAACAATTTGTAGCAAATGTTTTTTGTTTTTTTAGTTATGTGCTAATTTTAGGATAAAGTCTAGATTCAATTTTCCTTAGTCAAGATAATGTGCCCTAATAAAAGTAATTACGCCAATTCTAATAGCCCCTATAAATCATGAAGTTATTTTTAATAAATAAAATAAGTACTTAAGGGGGGGGAGTTAAAGTTTGTAGTGTTAAATTAGACAATAATCACATAGAAATCCCACATATATAGATATAGATATAATTAGTCCCAGGGGAGGGTAGGCCGCAAATAAGTTCCAAATAAAATATATCTAAATGGGGAAAAATTTAAAATTTAAGGTTGATAATATTCACAAATATTTTATTAAGGGGGGACTGTGGAGGTGGCCTAAGCTATAGCTTGTTTTTTTAAATGTAATCAGAATATCTGTGTATGTTAATAATCAAAATATAGATGTAGTAGCATAATTATCTGTGTGTCTATGTAGCTATTGCACAGACCTATAATATGATTCTAAGCTGTATAGTCATGAAGGGGTTAACCAAAGATATAAGAAGCCAGAATGTGAAACGTGCAATGTCTTATCAGTAGATTCGCACAGAAAGAATGTACAACAAACAAAGATGTGTTTCATAACATGCTGGGAGAAATTGGGGAGTGGAACACTTCCTTAGACTGTGTGTTTTATTTTCAAGGCCGAAGTTGCATTCTGTATAATTACGTTTTTTCCAAATACATGAGCTCAGTGGGTGACGCTGGCTCAAGGAGAGTACATGGTCTTGTGTGATCATTGTTTGATTCATTAATATCGGCACTGATATACAGCTAATACGGCACCGGTCTCTGATACCCTGTATAAAGATACCATTAGCTATCTTTACCCAAATTTCTCCCTTGACACAATGACATAAACATGAGTTAACACACCAATGGGACACATGCCCGGCCAAATTAAGAGCATTAACCCCTGACAGACATTGAACACCGCTATGTCTTCACAGTAAGTTCTTCTTGATACTTTCTCCTCTTGTTCATTTGTGTCTGTGTCTCCAGCCACACTCCTGAAACATCCACAGACTGTTCCAGACCTAAAATAGGTGTGTAAACATCTTAATTCTTAGTAAGTAATTCTTAGTAATTTGGATATCTACAAATTTATAATCTTCAGTTTCCGAGAACCATTTTGTACAATCTCTTAAGATGGCTGGAATTTTTCCAAGGATGCTATGTCAGTTTATAACAAAGAAGATAAAATGTTAAGCGTTTGAATTCTTTCATTGACAGGAAACATTTGGATAGTATGACGTCAATATTAAATAATAACATTTTTAACATATTTGAATAAAATGGGAATTATTTTTTTCTTCAAAATTCCATATAGTTACTTGAAAACAAAATAGGAGTCAAATGTGAGCGCATTTCCATTGTCATCTTGTTGACTTTCAAATATTTACCCAATGTAATCAAATGTAGATGTAAAGTAATGACCCTTAAGGATTTCAGCTACACTTTTCTCTACATATTATCATTTTCTGGTTGGTTAAGAAACATCTTCAGATAATCCAATAAAAAATTCTCACATTTTATTCCAAATTTATGAATATTGAAGGTGATGATTCTATAATTCTAGGTTCTAAAATACTGCTATACTGAAAAGATCCTTGCACGCTCCAAGATCAAAAGATGGTGAAAAAAAGAAATCAACCAGCAATAGAAAACAAAAACTGGATACGTCAAAGGTGCAAGTTCCCAAAAATTTGATCCATAGATTTTTCACTTGAAATTCAAAAATAGGAGACAGAGGCGGCACGCTCAGTCAAATGTTTAGCTGTTAAATCATTTCAGTTAACAATAGGTTTTCTAGCATAACAGTACATGAAGTGGCATTTTTATATCCTTACTTGTGTATTACACATACTAAACAATTAAATCATTAACTCCGTACAATACGAAGGTGTTTGACCTGCCTGACCAGTCCAAATTTTACATTCTGACCAGTGTCACTTTATTTGGTGATTAGAGATGGGCGAATGTGCAGATATTCAGGTCTGGCGGGTCCAAACAGATTTCTTTTTAAAAAACCCAGTCTGGGACCAAAATTAATCCAGAATATCTGCCCGGATGCCAATACTCATATAAGTCTATCTAGACCAAAATATTGTGCTTTGAAATGATGGTAGAAAGGGCTAGGAGGAATAGAGCAAGAGCATTATACTTACTGAGTTTCACGCATGGCTATCACACTACTTCTGTTGCCGCTCATTACCCTCATACATATTCACTGCTTCCCCTGCCCACCAACAGTTCTAGTATGTCTGGTTGCAGTCAGTACGCCCCCCACCCTATATGACAGCATGCATGCTTGATTGGAACCACGCAAGCTGTCTGTGTCTCTGTAGTGGTGTAAAAAAATAAATATAAAAATTGGCGTAGGGTCCTCCTATACTCTGATACCCAGCACAGAAAGCATACGGCTACAGGCTGCAACCTCAGCCACGTGCTTATCTTGTAGGAAAATAAGCGGGCCCTATGCAACGTTTATTTTAAAATTATTTAAATACATCATTTTAAAAAACGGCGTGTGGTCTCACCTAATTTTGATACCCAGCCATGATGAAATTGACAGCTGGGGGCTTGTATTTTTTCACTCGGGAGACCCATGGTTAATGGCTCCCCAGCCTAAAAATAGCAGCCTGAAGGTGCCCGGAATTGTAGTATCCTTTAGATGCTCACAGCTACCACTAAGCCCTAGCTTAGCAATGGAAAACATCTATAAGACCCCCAATTACTAATTCTGTGAGTGAAAAGAAATAACCACAAAACACAAAAAATCCTTTATTTAAAATAAAATGCAAAAGAAACGTACCCTCTTTCTCCAATTTTGCAGTTTTGATGCAACATTTTCCCAGGAGATGCAGATTTGATGCTGAAATGTATACACCAAATTCCTGCACCAAATCTGCATCTTTTGGCAAAAAAGCATCTAAACATAATGTGGTTGTGATGTGATATTGATGCATTTTTTTTTTTGCCAGAAGATGTAGATTTGGTGTGCTAATCTGGTGTATAAATTTCAGCACCAAATCTGCATCTCTTGGTAAACAAAGCACAAAATTGGTTTTGACGCTGTTTTGGTATGGTTTTCTGCCAGGAGATGTAAATTTAGTGCTGAAATGTTTGCACCACATTTCTATACTAAATGTGTATTTCCAGGCAGAAAAAACATATTGAAACAGCGTTCAAACTGTTTTTGTGTGAGTTTTTTTGGCCAAGAATTGCAGATTTGGTGCTGAAATTTATACACCATATTCAGGAAATAAATCTGCATGTCCTGGCAAAAAATTGCAACAAAACCACTTTTGCTAGAAGATCCAGATTTGTTGCAGGAATATGGTGTATAAATTTCAGCAGCAAATCTACATCTCTTGGGAAAAAAAAGTGTTTTTCTGCCAGGAGATGCAAGACTGATTGAACTCAGTTCACCTGAGGTGAAGTCACTGATCTCAATGAGGTCACCTGAGCTCAGTTTACCTGTGATTACAGGTGGGGCACCATGGGAAGATCCAGCAGCGACCACACATAAACTCAGTGATGTCACTGCTCACAGCGGCGGCTAATTCAGCAGTCTCTGCCTGTAGCCACAGGGGGCTGTTATGTTCTGTGTGTCCACACACTGAGATTGCAGGATGTTGCAGAGTCAGAATCATCATGAGACCTCATGTGGATTACGTCAAACCTGGGTATATTGGGGGTTAGTAAAGGGGTGAAAGATGGTTTTTTTTGTATTTTATTTCAAATAAAGGATTTTTTTGGTGTTTGTGTTTATTTATTTCCACTTAAAAATTAAAGGGTTCTCATAGACGCCTTCCATTAATAATCTATGGCTTAGTAGCAGTTGTTAACTCTTTATATTACCCCGATTGCCACCACACAAGGCAATCGGGATGAGCCAGATAAAGTGCCAGGATTATTGCACCTAATCAATGTGACAAATCTGGGTGGCTGCAGGCTGCTAATTTTAGGTTGGGGAGCCCAAGAACCTTGGGTTTCCCCAGCTTGAGAATACTAGCCCCCATTTGTCGGCTTTATTATGGTTGAGTATCAAACTAGAGGGCGCCGTTTTTTAAAATTATTGACTTAAATAATTAAAAAAAAAAGCCTCCTGGGTCCCTTTTATTTTGATACACAGCCAAGATAAGCATATGGCTGGGGCTGCAGCCTGTAGTCATCTGCTTTTTCTGTGCTGGGTATCATAATTAGAGCGACCCTACTCCAATTTTTTTATTTATTTATCTTTACACCATTTTGCCTGGAAAACGTTGCAGTAGCCATGTCACATTTGCAAAGCTGATGTACCAAAATTGCAGAATCCCCCCACAAGTGATCCTATTTTGGAAACTACACTCCTCAAATAACTCACTTAGGTCTGCAGTGAGCATCTTGAAAACACATTTTGTTCATGGAATAGTATAACACTAGGCTGTAAAAATGATTTTTTTTTTTTCTCAAAAATGTTGCTGTAGCTCCAAAGTTTATTGAACCACACAACTTGTGCAATTTTTCCTGAGTATGAAGATACTCCATATGTGGTTTCAAACTACTACTTTGCGCATGGCAGAGCTTGTATTGGTAGGATTACAACTTTAATTTTGGAGTGTCATTATGGATGGAATAGATTGTGAGCGCAATGTTAAATTTGAAGACCTTTGACTTGCCGAAAAATCAGAAACTCCTCACCAACCCCCATAAGTGAACCCATTTTGGAAATTATAACGCTTGCAGAATTCATCTAGGAGTGTAGTGAGCATTTTTAACTCTCACATGATTCACTGAATTGTATAACATCGGATTATGAAAATGAAAACTTACCATTTTTTCCCACCAAAATGTTGCTTTAGCCTTAACATTTTTAATTTTCAAAAAGGCTAATAGTAGAAAATGGACAGCACAGATACACAATTTTTCCTGCGTTACTCAAACCCAAACTACTTTTGAGTCACAATGCAAAGCTCAAAAAGGATGGAGTACCATATTGAAGTTCAGATTTTGCTGGAATGGTTTGGGAATGCCAAATCACAATTGAGGAGCACCTAAAGTGCCTGAAAAGGAGAACCCCCAGTAAGTGACCTCATTTTACAAACTACACCCTTCAATATAATCTAGGGGCGTAGTGAGCATTTTGACACCATACGTGTGTTACAGAATTTTATAGTATTAGGCGATGAAGAAAAATAATTACATTTTTTCACTAAAATGTATTAGCCCAAAGTTTAATTTTTATAAAGGCTAATTAGGAAAGAATTCCCTGTACAGATTGTTGTACAATTTTCCTTACATGTAAATCAGAAGCTACTTTAAAGGCACAGTGCATAGCTCAGAGAGGAAGGAGTGGCATATTATTGTGGAGATTTTGCAGTAATGGTTTGCGGGAGTTATGACATTAACTAAGCCCCCGTGGTGCCAGAACAGTAGAATCCCCAAAATCGACCCCATTTTATAAACTACACCCCTCAATGAATTCATTTAGGGATGCACGTTCATATGGACCCCACAAGTGTTTCACCAAATGTTACGTTTGGGCATTGAAAAAAGAATTACATTTGTATCATAAAATTTTTGATTTAGCCCCAGATTTTACATTTTTAATTGGGAAAAATATCACTAAAATTTGTTGCACAATTATTGCTAAATGTGACAATACCACATATGTGGCTGTACAGTTCTGTTTGTCAACACGGCAAGACTGAGGGAAGAAGCGCTGTTGACACTTGGAGCACAGATCTTCCTAAGAGTTTGCGGACTCCATATATAAAGCCCCTGATTGTCAGAGTAGCAGAATCCCCACATTTTGAAAATTAAACCTCTTTGAGATTTCATCTTTTGGTGTAATATCAATTTTCACTGTGAGTCTTTTCCAAAAATAAGCAGCAATGGATGTTGCTGAGTGTAAATTGGAAATCTGCCATTGAATTGCCATTGCATTGTATTGTCCATACATTATAATGCCTGTACATTGTATTGCCTGTACATCGTATTGATCATACATCGTGACCACCTTGTTCTTCTGGTTCTGTCCTCCTGTTGAGTTTCAAATATGTACCCAATGTAATCAAATGTAGATGAGATGTAAAGTAATAGCCCTTTAGGATTCCAGCTACAATGTTCTCTACATATTATCATTTTCTGGTTGGTTAAGAAATAATACATCTCCAAATAAACCACATAAAATTTTACTCACATCTTATTCCAAATTTGTGAAAATTGAAGGTGATAATTCCATAATTCCAGGTTCTAAAATACTGCTATACTGAAAATATCCTTGAACGCACCAGGATCAAAAGACCGTGAAAAAAAGAAATCAAGCAGCAATGGAAAACAAAAACTGGATATGTGGTGTCCCTGGGGCTTCAGTCGCCACAGGGTACTGCACCTCACTTAAGGTGCAGTACTTATCCTGGATCCAGAGGCGGTCGGTACCGGTTCCACCACATACACACCAAACACACAACCAGGATGCCCTCCCCAATGGGGACCGGGCTAGGGTCGGGTTTTAAGCCTGCCACTAAACATGGGAGGAAGCCACTCACTAGTGACAGGGACCTGGGGCAGGAGCAGCCACCAGGGGGAGTTAGGAGCCAACACAACAGTTAGGAGTTCTCCAGCAGGAAAGGAAGAGAGCAGATGGGTTAACTGGTGTCTCTGGTGGGTCACAGGAGTCAAGACGGTCACTTAATTGCTCCCTTGGGACCAGTGCAGCACAGGGTGCAGAACCCTAGGGTAAACTATACTTTAGGTTGGATCACCAGAATCTGCAGGCCAGGGGGATTGCATGTAACCCTGGTTACCAAAGTTCCCGGAGCACAGTGCTACATAGGGTCCGGAGTTGAGAACCAAGTCCGGCCCCACCGTTGGACCCACAGAACCTGCATACGGGACGGGAGACAACAATTCAAGAACTGGGGTCCCCAAGCAGCTTTAGGCCACAGGGATCCATATCCAAAGACGCAAGCAGGAAGGGCCAACTGACCACCGTACCGGGTCTGACCTCCAACGGATCTGGGATTGACGGGACACATCACAGCGATGATCAGTATCTCCCACGTAATCTAAAGAAAAGTAAGTAAACCACCTGGATCCACAGAGACTGTGTCAGCCTTTTGATTGCCGGTACCGTCGCCCCATGCTTCAACGCTGACGGCCATTAATCTCCCTCACCCTCCTCCCCGGGTCCCGCTCCACCTGTGGGGAGCAGAAACCATCTTTGCTGCTATTACCATCTACCCAGGAGGACAGCGACAGTAGCAGCGGCTAATCCCTGGCCGTGTACCGCAGGTAGAATAAAAAAATCATCCCATTCATACCCATCTCCCCTTTCCGTGTTCACCTTGGGGTCTCGAAACCGGGCAGGCCACCCGTAACATCCACCTGCCCGTGACGAGTAACCCCCCCAGGCTTTGTGGGGCAATCAGGATGAGCCAGAGAAGGTGCTCGTATTGTTGCACCTAATCAATGTGACAAATTTGGGCAGCTGCAGGCTGCTAATTTTAGGTTTGGGGAACCCAATAACCTTGGGTCTCTCCAGCTTGAGAATACCAAACCTCAGCTGTTGGTTTTATTATGGTTGGGTATCAAAATGGGGGGGCGCCGTTTTTTTAAATTATTGACTTAATTAAAAACAAGCTGTCTGGGTCCCTTTTATTTTGATACATAGCCAAGGTAAGCATATGGCTGGGGCTGCGGCCTGTAGTCATATGCTTTATCTGTGCTGGGTATCATAATATGAGGGACCCTAGTCCAATTTTTTTTATTTATCTTTACACCATTATAGACATGCAGACAGCATGTTTGATTCCATGCAATCACGCACGCTGTCACACAGTGTGGGGGCACGGTGTGACTGCAACCAATCACTGACACCAGGACTGCCGGTGGGTGGGGGAAGCAGTGAATATGTATGAGGGTAATGAGCGGCCATGGAAGTAGTGTTACAGCAATGCGGGAGACTTGTAAAGTATAACATTCCTTCTTTATTCTCTATTTTTTTTTCCTTTGTTTTTTTATTATTTTTTTTTTTTATCCAGGTGGTTGAATCCGGATAGTGAAAACTCTGTGTTTCGGGTCTGTGCACGGATACTAGGTATCCGGTAAGGTTCCTGAATTTTACAGTTCGGGTTCATACACCACTATTACTATTGGTGATGACTCTGAAATACTTCATCATATCCCAGTGATTTTGAACTTATTTTTTATGACAAATTGTACTTCTTGTTATTACTAAATCTAGTTGAATAGGATTTGAATTTATTTATGAAAACTTGGAAATTTGATGAGAATCATGAACATTTGCAATTTAAAACAGATAAGTATACCACGAAAATTAAATAAGTAACAATTTATACATCTACTTTACATCAGCATGATTTTGAAACTTTTTTTATTGCAAATATGGAAGATTTAAGATTGTGCAGCATTTTTTTTATCTTTCTCACAATACTTACACAATTTGTTTTGTTAGTAACCACTCTACATTTTATATGAATTTTGGGGGCCTACAAGTAAAAAAATGACCAAAAGTGACACAATTTCAAAAAGTACATTTGTCAAGGGTATTCAAATTCCCATTAACAAACTGTAAACCCTTCAGGTGGTTTATGTGGATTAAATCAAAGTGGGAACACAAAATGAAAAATTAGTTATTTTTCAGAAAACTGTTGCTTTAGCTCCTTATTTTTTCATTTTCAGATAAACAACAGTAGAAATTGGAACCATATGATTTGTTATGCAATTTGTCCTGAATATGATGATAATCAATATGTGGTGGGAAACTACTGTTTGGGCACATGGGAGAGTTTGGAAGGGAAGGAGTAATTTGAATTTTAGAGTGCAATTTTGACAGGAATAGAAACAGAAAGCCCCCCCACAAGTGAACAAGTGAATTTTGGAAACTGACACATCTCAAGGAATTCAACAAGGTGTGTGATAACAATTTGGAACTCTTAGATGTTTCACAGAACGTTATAACTTTGGTGCATTGAAATAAAAAATTACACTTTTTACATAACAAATATTACTTGAGCCACAAATTTTTACTTTTTCCAAGCGTAAAAGTAGAAAATGGAATGCACAAATTGTTGTCCAATTTCTCCTGTGTACGTGGCTAGCCCATATGAGGTCAGAAAATACTAGTTGGGCACACAGTAGGGCTCAGAAGGAAAGGAGGGCTATTTGAATCTTGGAGTGCCATTTTGGCTCTAAAAGATTGTGGACCCCATGTTGTATTTGCACAGCCCCTGAGGACCCAAAACAACAGAAACACCCACAAGCGAAGCTATTTAGGGAACTGCACCATAGAAATTATTTAGGGGTTCAGTAAGAATTTCTAACCCTCTGATAATTTAAGGAATTATATAACATCAAACTGTGAAAATGAAAGTACAATTTTTTTCTATTAAAATGTTGCTTTGCGCCAATTTTTTAATTTTCAAAAGTTAGAAAATGGACATTACAATTTGATGCACAATTTCTCCTGAATTCACCAATAACCAATATGCAGTTAAAAGTTCAAAATTGAAGGAGTTCAGATTTTTCTGGAATAGATTGAGAGATATCATGTCACATTGATATAGACCCTGAGGTGCCTGGAAAGTAGAACCCCCATAAGTGACCACCATTTTACAAACTACACCCCACCACCACACCACAGGTTTGTCCGCAGAATGTTATACGATTGGGTACATTTTGTTCACTAAAATTTTGTTTTAGCCCCAAGTTTTAATTTTAATAAAGACTAATAGGAAAAAAATGGATGTCAAAATTTGTTGTGCAATGCTTTCTGAGTACGCAAATAGGCACAATCAGAAGAAAGAGATGTATTAAAGTGCAGATTTTGCTGTGATGGTTTTGTAAAGTCACACTGAAGTTCCAGAACAGCAGAAACCCCCATAAGTGACCCTCATTCCACAAACTATATTCTTCAGTGAATTCATCTATGGGTGCAGTGATTGACACCATTCCTGTTTCACAAAAATGTATACCAATGCAAAGTCCGTGTTCAGCATAGGCCATAGCATAGCCAATCAACAAGCTTTTTAGCTGTGGGAACTTCTGCCACCATCACAGCCATGACAAGTACTGGAATAGCTATGATTGCCTGGCATTCCACATTACCCGGCCTGTATAACAGCCAGATCATGGGAGGCACCGCCATTTTGCTGTGACTAGCATAACAATAGGACACCAAGCAATTTAGGGAAAGTGTTAACTCCTCATAATCTTCTCTGCATAATCATAAAACAGGCTCTATGTGGACCGACACTCTGGCCCAATCTCTGTGGACGTACTCTTAAAAAGTGGTCTGTGGTGGTACACTTAAAAAAAGGGTTTCCAAACCTACTCATTGCAAAAATGGTAAGATCTAAAATATAACCTTTATTATTAAAAAATAAAATTGCAGTAAGATAAGAAACAAGAATTGTACACTAGGTGGCAGCAGATAACAACATGAGGAGATGAAATAGTCATAGGACAGGAAGGAAAATAAAGGCAGAAAGATTTCCCACTAAGTTTTTACTACATTTAACACCAGAAGTCCCAGAAATTTCGAGCTCCCCCCTGAAGTCCCGAAAGAGGGTCAAATGAACTGAATAGAACTGACTAGAAACTAAATGGCTAAACTCAATGGAAAACGACAACCTCCTGTGGTGCGACAGTAATGGCCTTAATTACAAAACAAAAGACGGTGATTATAGGATGTTCGCTAAAATCCTTCAGGTCATTCGACCCGTCTCTGGGTTCCAAAGGTAGAAATGTTAAATGACCCCTCTCTGGGACTTCTAGTGTTAATGTGTGTTTGTACATATGTAATGTACTGAAAGTATACTAATATACTCACCTACTCACCTACCACTGCCCAACCGCAGTCTAAAAGGCAATATTTCCAGGGCAAGCAGTCTGGAAATATGCTTGAACCTTTGGGTGGCTGCCTAGTTATTTACATTTTTGTTCCATGGCCTGGGGTAGGACATCTGAAAGCTGCACTAGGACAAATCACAGTAATGTCAGTAGCCAACATGGCTATGGCATTACCGTGTAAGGCAGACCACCCTCATAAGTTGATTTGCTGTCTAAAAGCTGTATAACATGCATGGTGGGGAAGTGAGCATGACGCTCGAACACCTGCGATGCTTGATTAACTAATCAAAGTCTCGAGAACACCGATGCTCAGTCAAGTATTGAGCAGTTGCAAAAAGCATGTTGGGTGTGGACGACAAATGGTCACATTATTTCCGTTACCTTCCTTCTTTTGACCCCTTAATGAAAATTACGTCCGAGCGGTCATAGTGTAAAGGGGGTGATAAACGCAGTGATATCGCTAGCGATGTTGCTGGTGAAAGCACCCGCCCCCGTCGTTTGTGCGTCACGGGCAAATCGCTGCCCGTGGCACACAATATCATTTAGAGCCGTCACACGGGACTTACCTGCCTAGCGACGTGGCTGTTGCCGGCAAACTGCCTCCTATCTAAGGGGGCGGTTTGTGCAGCATCACAGCGGCGTCACTAAGCGTCCGCCCAATAGAAGCGGAGGGCCGGAGATGAGCGGGACATAACATCTAGCCCACCTCCTTCCTTCCGCATTGCCAGTGGCCGCAGGTAAGCTGCAGTGCGTCGTTCCCGAGGTGTCACACGTAGCGATGTGTGCTGCCTCGGGAACGACGAACAACCTGCAAGATCAACAATCAACGAGTTTTGAAAAGGAACGACGTGTCAACGATGGACGATAAGGTGAGTATTTTCCATTGTTAACGGTCTTTCCTTGCTGTCACACGCAACGACATCGCTAACGATGCCGGATGTGCGTCACGGAATCCGTGACCCCAGCGATATATCGTTAGATATGTCGTTGCATGCAACGGGGCCTTTAATCTTCCGCGGCTGCTGCTGGCAGCAGAGGAAGATTGGCGCACATCTCAGCTGATTTATACAGCTGACATGTGTGCCTGCTAGGTACGAGCGGACTCGTTATCGGACCGTGCCGTTTAACCCCTTAAATAAGTGACAGCGCCATTATAATCGTGATCGCAGTAAACGTTTACTCACCTCCCTATACCAGAAGTCATGTTAAATGATCACGTGATTTCTGGTGGTTGTCATGGTAGCACAGAGTCATGTGATAACTCCTGTAGCTCCCATGACTCACTTACTGTTTCACCCGGCCGAGAGCTGGGTGAGATAGCAAATGAGCATACCTGGTGTTCACAGCTGCGTAGCTGTGATCAGCACATATGTAAGAGTGATCAGACAGCTGATCCATATAGTCCCCTAAGGGACCTAGTAAAATAAAAAAAGTTTAAAAAAGCTTTTATAAAATTTAAAAAAAATAAAAAAATCTAAAAGTTCAAATCACCTTCCTTTCGCCCCATTGAAAATTAAAGAGTTAAAAAAATTAAACAATATACACACATTTGGTATCACTGCGTTCAGAAATGCCCGATCTATCAAAATATAAAATCAATTACTCTGATCGGTAAACGGAGTAGCGTCAAAAAAAATTCCAAACGCCCAAATTATGTTTTTTGGTCGCCACAAATTTTGTGCTAAATGCAATAACAGGCAATGAAAATATAGCATCTGCGCAAAAGTGGTACCATTAAAAATGTAAGCCTGAGATGCAAAAAAAAAGCCATCACTAAGCCATAGATCCCGAAAATTGAGAATGCTACGGGTCACAGAATATGGCGTAAAACGTACGCCACTGTTTTCGGACAAACTTCTGATTTTTTTTAAACCCCTTAGATAAAAGTAAACCTATTCATGTTTGGTGTCTACGAACGTACACCAACCTCAGACATCACACCCACACATCAGTTTTACCATATGTTGAACACAGTGAATAAAATATCTCAAAAACAATAGTGCTATCGCACTTTTTTTGCAATTTTTCCGCATTTGGAATTTTTTTTTACATTTTCCAGTACACTATATGGTAACACTCATGATTTGATTTTAAAGTACAGCTCGTTTCTCAAAAAATGAGCCCTCACATGACCATATTGACTGAAAAATAAAAAAGTTACGTCTCTCGGAAGAGGAATGGCGAGAAAACAAAAAACACAAAATTGGACTGTCATGAAGGGGTTAATATTAGTAATGTTGTTAGGCTATTTTACCATATGTCAGAATGTGTATTTGACTTCTGATACATGGTGTAATTACACGCTGTATTCGGTAACTGTACGTATTTTATTATAGTCATTCACATCCAGGGCTGTATTTTGCCTTCATGCTGCCCTAGGCACTTTAAGTGGTCGCGCCCCTTAGTGACAACGTAAAACTATGAGTTTTCGCACACGACATCTGTTTAAGGCAGATCTACTCTGTAAAACACTTGAAAAAGTATAAATGAGAAATGAAGGGCACTAACCACCCCAATGGGGATCACCACGGGCACATCAAAACATAGCATGAGTATAAAATATTCCCACCACACCGTCCCCACTTATATACTGTGACTGTCACACTGCCGCATAGGCTATGTGCCCACGGGCGCTCGTACCTGCGGATGTATCCGCAGGTACGAGCGCATGTTTCCCACAGCTGCCCGCCAGCGTCCGCAGCTATTTTTAGCTGCAAGATTCCAGCGAAATAGCTGCGGGAAACATGCGGACATTCATGCGGCTTACCTGCGGACGTCCCGGCCTCTATCTCCATAGCGGAGGTAATTCCGCATGAATAATTGACATGCTATTACATGCAATTACGTGCGGCTGCGGGACATCTGCAACATGTTCCGCAGCCGCACTTTCCGCAGTGTGGACACAGCACTCCCCATGTCCCATAGGATAACATGGGGAGTGTCTGTACATGCTAAAACCTGCAGATTTATCTGGAAAATCCAGAAAAATCCGCAGGTTTTCCACGGCAAAGTCCGCAGAAACAAGCTCCCGTGGGCACATAGCCTAATAAACTAAAACACCACACTGTCCTCACTTATAAACTACTGTATACCCACCACACCTTCCTCAATTATGAAATATGTTCTGCACATTGTCCTCACATCATGGTGCCCCCTCCTCACAATGTCCCATGCATGCTGCCCCCTCCTCACAATGTCCCATGCATGCTGCCCCCTCCTCACAATGTCCCATGCATGCTGCCCCCTCCTCACAATGTCTCATGCATGCTGACCCCTCCTCACAATGTTCCATGCATGCTGCCCCCTCCTCACAGTGTCCCATGCATGCTGCCCCCTCCTCACAACGTCTCATGCATACTGCTCCCTCCTCACAACGTCCCATGCATGCTGCTCTCTCCTCACAATGTCCCATGCATGCTGCCCCCTCCTCACAATGTCCCATGCATGCTGCCCCCTCCTCACAATGTCCCATGCATGATGCCCCCTCCTCACAATGTTCCATGCATGCTGCCCCCTCCTCACAATGTCCCATGCATGCTGCCCTCTCCTCACAATGTCCCATGCATACTGCTCCCTCCTCACAATGTCCCATACATGCTGCTCCCTCCTCACAGTGTCCCATGCATGCTGCCCTCTCCTCACAGTGTCCCATGCATGCTGCCCCCTCCTCACAATGTCCCATGCATGATGCCCCTTCCTCACAATGTCCCATGCATGCTGCCCCCTCCTCACAATGTCCCATGCATGCTGCTCCCTCCTCACAATGTCCCATGCATGCTGCCCCCTCCTCACAATGTCCCATGCATGCTGCCCCCTCCTCACAATGTCACATGCATGCTGCCCCCTCCTCACAATGTTCCATGCATGCTGCCCCCTCCTCACAATGTCCCATGCATGCTGCCCCCTCCTCACAACGTCCCATGCATACTGCTCCCTCCTCACAATGTCCCATACATGCTGCTCCCTCCTCACAGTGTCCCATGCATGCTGCCCTCTCCTCACAGTGTCCCATGCATGCTGCCCCCTCCTCACAATGTCCCATGCATGCTGCCCCCTCCTCACAATGTCCCATGCATGATGCCCCTTCCTCACAATGTCCCATGCATGCTGCCCCCTCCTCACAATGTCCCATGCATGCTGCTCCCTCCTCACAATGTCCCATGCATGCTGCCCCCTCCTCACAATGTCCCATGCATGCTGCCCCCTCCTCACAATGTCCCATGCATGCTGCCCCCTCCTCACAATGTTCCATGCATGCTGCCCCCTCCTCACAATGTCCCATGCATGCTGCCCCCTCCTCACAACGTCCCATGCATACTGCTCCCTCCTCACAATGTCCCATGCATGCTGCCCCCTCCTCACAATGTCCGATGCATGCTTCCCCTTCCTCACAGTGTCCCATGCATGCTGCCCCCTCCTCACAGTGTCCCATGCATGCTGGCCCCTCCTCACAGTGTCCCATGCATGCTGCCCCCTCCTCACAATGTCCCATACATGTGTAAGGGGTAGTCGGACCCCTGGTAGTGAAGGAGCGGTTTTTCACCCCTGAAAACGCCACAGTAGTATGGTGGCAAATTGTAAATGTTGATGGTAAAATGTTACCTGTCATAAACTGTTTCCCACTAGGTGCCAGTGTAGAGCAGTGGTTCCCCTGGTAACAGTGGCAGGGAAGGAAGGGGCAGGGCAGCCTAGGTGGGGAAGGAAGGGTTCTGAATGCAGAGTCGAGTGTGCAGTGAGATGTGAGAGGCAAGCAAGCTCGGTCTGAGGTGACGGGGCAGAGTGTGGGAGTGAGACGAGGCAGTCAGCCTGAGTGAGTACTCTTGGCTAGAAAGCAGAGGAAACCCATGAGAAACGGTGGAAGAGTTGGGACTAGTCCGGAGCCGGTGGTGTGTACTAGAGTGGAGTGCAGCTATCAGGGGGATAACAAGTGGCCCCTGCAGGCGAAGGTTAGTGCCCTGACAAAGAAGTGGAGAGGTGAGAACTTATCCAGAGCCGGTAGTGAGTGCTGGATCTGCCCTACAGTAAATCCGGGTTAGAGCGCAGCTACTAGGGGGTTAACGTATGTCCCCTGCAGGCAAAGGAAAGTGCCCGTAGAGAAAAAGGAAACCGTTTTTGTAGAAAAGGACCTGTAACTTGTAACATACTAAAGTAAACCTGCTGCAAACAAAAAGATGGAAGCTTTGTTTAATAAATCGGTGTTTGGTTTATCTGCTGCCTGCAATTGTCTCTTTCCTGAAAGTGAAGAAGGAGCTGGAGAGCACAGAAAGAACGCTGTCATGAATGGGCCCCATGCATCCACACTCTGCCCCAACAACACACCTGTTTTGCAAGTAATGGCCGGGCCGGGGTTCAGCCTGCGGCCCACAAGGCGAGGGGACCCGACTACACCCCCTGAGGCGCCCCCTGCCCCCGTTACATTTTGGCGTAGTCGGCAGGATCAAGCCCGCAGAAGAGAAACCCCGAGCAGAGACCAAGTGGTGCCTGATGTACTGAACAGGCCACAAGATGGCGGCAAGATGGCGGCCGTCCTCATGGATTTAGTGAAGGCGCGAAAAGTGGGCGCCAAACGAAAAGCGCTGGGCTGGCCTGTAAGGAAGAAGCCCGGAGTGCACCGCCCAAAGAGGGGAGGTGCTTGCCCCGAGATACTGCAGAGGTCTAGAGACGTGGGCGGCGCCGCAAAAAAGAAGAAGCGTCGCAAACGCTGTGCCGACCTGGTGGGTGAGGCCGGGGGCGGAGTATGGGCAGAAGCGGGAAAAGAAGAACCGCCTCCACCTTCCCCGGCGCGATTGCAACCCCGGCAGTGGAAGAAGAAGCAAACTCCAATACCTGGACCAAGCAGAATGGAGAACAGAGCGTGGCGTGCTCAGTATAAGCAAGCGCTCGCTGAAGCCTGTGGGCTGAAAAGTACCCCGATGGTCACGCCAAAAGCGGCCACCGAACCAACGGCTGGAGACAAGCCAAGAGAAGCATCGGCATTACTGGTGATACATCAGAGTATGGTGTCGCACCCGGTAGTTGTTGTCGGCAGCCCACTGCAGTCCCGTCCAGCTACCCCCTCACCCCCGCAGGAGGCTGAAGGGCCTGAACCGGAGAAGGAAGTACCGAAGCCACCGGGTTATGAGCCGTTTCGTAGGCTACCCCGCTTACCTGGACAGTCCCTCTCCGACCATGTGAGGGCCCAGCGGGCCGAATGGCTGCGTGCATACCACCCAGCGTGAAGAGGTGGTCATCCGGAAGAGACGTCTGTTTGCTGTTAGGAGCCAGCGAATGTTACAGCTCAAGCAACGTTAAAAGTACTGAACCCGGGAGGAGCTTAATGCAGAACTGTGCGTGGACTCCTTCCGTGACTGTTAAGAAGGAATCTTGTTGTCCTGTTGTTTTCTGCCCACCCAAAGACCAGGAGCGCTTGGAAATAGCCTCCGGGCAGAAGGTCAGCTAAGACCAGGAGCGCCTGAGGAGGGCCTCCGGGCAGATGTGCAACTAAGACCGGGAGCTTCCCTGGAGGGACTCCGGGCACCAAACTTGTGTGCCAGTCTGTGTGTTTTAAGTATTGTGTTTTCCTACATGTGTTGTTTTGCAGGTACGAACCTCGCCAGGAGGCTGAGGTTAAAGAGGGGAGGAATGTAAGGGGTAGTCGGACCCCTGGTAGTGAAGGAGCGGTTTTTCACCCCTGAAAACGCCACAGTAGTATGGTGGCAAATTGTAAATGTTGATGGTAAAATGTTACCTGTCATAAACTGTTTCTCCACTAGGTGCCAGTGTAGAGCAGTGGTTCCCCTGGTAACAGTGGCAGGGAAGGAAGGGGCAGGGCAGCCTAGGTGGGGAAGGAAGGGTTCTGAATGCAGAGTCAAGTGTGCAGTGAGATGTGAGAGGCGAGCAAGCTCGGTCTGAGGTGACGGGGCAGAGTGTGGGAGTGAGACGAGGCAGTCAGCCTGAGTGAGTACTCTTGGCTAGAAAGCAGAGGAAACCCATGAGAAACGGTGGAAGAGTTGGGACTAGTCCGGAGCCAGTGGTGAGTACTAGAGTGGAGTGCAGCTATCAGGGGGATAACAAGTGGCCCCTGCAGGCGAAAGTTAGTGCCCGGACAAAGAAGTGGAGAGGTGAGAACTTATCCAGAGCCGGTAGTGAGTGCTGGATCTGCCCTACAGTAAATCCGGGTTAGAGCGCAGCTACTAGGGGGTTAACGTATGTCCCCTGCAGGCAAAGGAAAGTGCCCGTAGAGAAAAAGGAAACCATTTTTGTAGAAAAGGACCTGTAACTTGTAACATACTAAAGTAAACCTGCTGCAAACAAAAAGATGGAAGCTTTGTTTAATAAATCAATGTTTGGTTTATCTGCTGCCTGCAATTGTCTCTTTCCTGAAAGTGAAGAAGGAGCTGGAGAGCACAGAAAGAACGCTGTCATGAATGGGCTCCATGCATCCACACTCTGCCCCAACAACACACCTGTTTTGCAAGTAACGGCCGGGCCGGGGTTCAGCCTGCGGCCCACAAGGCGAGGGGACCCGACTACACCCCCTGAGGCGCCCCCTGCCCCCGTTACACATGCTGCCCCCTCCTCACAATGACCCATGCATGCTGCTCCATAATAACAACTCCATGCTGCCCCACTCATCATACTAAGATCACCACACTAGAGCTTATGCTGAGACACCCCCCCACACACATACACTACCCCACTCTTGATATTGACTCCCCTACATTGCTCCACTCCATACTGAGCCCACACATGCTGCCCCTTCTCCATAATGAGCTCCCAATGCTGCCCCCCTCTCATTCTGAGTCCTTACACTCCTACTCATCGATTTTGTCATTGCACTATCCCTCAACCCTTGTCCTCTGTCTCTAGCATTGGCCTCTCTCTCCCACTCCACCAGCAGCAGCCTCTCCCCCAGCATCAGCCTCTCTCCCCTGGCCTCCAGCAGCAGCCTCTCCCCCAGCATCAGCCTCTCTCCCCCCAGCCTCCCCCAGCATCAGCCTCTCTTCCCCCAGCATCAGCCTCTCTTCCCCCAGCATCAGCCTCTCTCCCCCCAGCATCAGCCTCTCTCCCCCCAGCCTCCCCCAGCATCAGCCTCTCTGCCCCAGCATCAGCCTCTCTCCCCCCAGCCTCCCCCAGCATCAGCCTCTCTTTCCCCAGCATCAGCCTCTCTTTCCCCAGCATCAGCCTCTCTCCCCCAGCTTCCCCCAGCATCAGCCTCTCTCCCCCAGCTTCCCCCAGCATCAGCCTCTCTGCCCCCAGCATCAGCCTCTCTGCCCCCAGCATCAGCCTCTCTGCCCCCAGCATCAGCCTCCCCCCTCCCAGCCTCCCCCAGCATCAGCCTCCCCCAGCATCAGCCTCTCTCCTTGCAACCTCACCCAGCATCAGCCTCCCCCAGCATCAGCCTCTCTCCTCCCAGCCTCCCCCAGCATCAGCCTCTCTCCTTCCAGCCTCTCCCAGCATCAGCCACCCCCAGCATCAGCCTCTCTCCTCCCAGCCTCCCCCAGCATCAGCCTCCCCAGCATCAGCCTCCCTCCTACCAGCCTCCTCCAGCATCAGCCTCCACCTCCCAGCCTCCTCCAGCATCAGCCTCCCCCTCCCAGCCTCCCCCAGCATCAGCCTTCCCCTCCCAGCTTCCCCCAGCATCAGCTTCCCCCCTCCCAGCCTCCCCCAGCATCAACCTTCCCCAGCATCAGCCTCCCCCTCCCAGCCTCCCCCAGCATCAGCCTCCCTCCTCCCAGCCTTCCCCAGCATCAACCTCCCCCTCCCAGCCTCCCCCAGCATCAGCCTCCCCCAGCATCAGCCTCCCCCTCCCAGCCTCCCCCAGCACCAACCTCTCTCCTCTCAGCCTCCCCCAGAATCAGCCGGTCTCCTTCCAGCCTCCCCCAGCATCAGCCTCCCCAGCATCAGCCTCCCTCCTACCAGCCTCCTCCAGCATCAGCCTCCACCTCCCAGCCTCCTCCAGCATCAGCCTCCCCCTCCCAGCCTCCCCCAGCATCAGCCTTCCCCTCCCAGCCTCCCCCAGCATCAGCTTCCCCCCTCCCAGCCTCCCCCAGCATCAACCTTCCCCAGCATCAGCCTCCCCCTCCCAGCCTCCCCCAGCATCAGCCTCCCTCCTCCCAGCCTTCCCCAGCATCAACCTCCCCCTCCCAGCCTCCCCCAGCATCAGCCTCCCCCAGCATCAGCCTCCCCCAGCATCAGCCTCCCCCTCCCAGCCTCCCCCAGCACCAACCTCTCTCCTCTCAGCCTCCCCCAGAATCAGCCTGTCTCCTTCCAGCCTCCCCCAGCATCAGCCTCCCCCAGCCTCCCCCGGCATCAGCGTCTCTCCTCCTAGCCTCCCCCAGCATCAGCCTCCCCCCTCCCAGCCTCAGCCTCCCCCCTTCCAGCATCCCCCAGCATCAGCCTCCCCCAGCATCAGCCTCCCCCCTCCCAGCATTTAATCGACTTTCTAACAGAGAGGGAGAGGATGTGTAAAAAAAAAAAAAAATTTTTTTTTTTTTGCTGCCAGAAGGTGCCGCCCCCCGCAACCTGCCACCCCAGGCACGGGACCAAGGGTGCCTAATGGTAAATACGGCCCTGTTCACATCTCATATGATCGACTGTTGTCTGACTTTATTTTAACTATACACAGGTTCTTTTCTGTTCATCTGTGTGGATTTATTCATTTATTAAGGATATTTTTAAAACTATTTAGTGATACATTTTTTGTTTTTAGATTTTTTTCTTGACGGAGTCTTATTTATTTTGCTATTTTGTGGCTTGGCCTTGTGTTTCGGCATGGGACCTTTACTTTTTGGGAGTTATATTATAGGTGTTAGTAAAAGAAAAAAGCCTAATATAAAGATACAGTAATAGAACCGAGCTCACTACATAGATACAGTAACAAAATCCAAACTAGACTGTAAAGATATTTGTAAATTGTTGGAAAAAGAGAGTGTGTGTATTGGAGATTACTGAGTTTACATTGTGCAGCATTCAAATATTGTATGTTATGTTGACAAAAACGGCAAAGGCTACAGTATGAAATGCCCCAGAACACATTGGTTTATTTATTCACCAAAAATATTGATTACAAAGTACTGTATACATAAGGCAGTGATGGCTAAGCTATATCACACATGTCAGAGGTGACACGCCGAAATGTTTTTGCTGATACATGCAGCTATGACTTCACTAACTCAGGTATGATGGCGCTGGTCGTGACTCGCTCTCAGAAGGAGAGTTGACCCGTCTCCGGATGCTGATGTTGTCTGGTAGTGAAGCCAGAGCAGCAAGCAGACAAGGTCAGCACCTGGAGGCGGGACAACTCTCCTACTGAACGTCATGAATGGCGCCATCTTACCTCTGTTAGTGAAGACAGAGCTCCCTCCCCGCAGACTTGTACCTCCTATAATCAGCAGATGGCTCATTGGGGATAGGAGAGACCTCACTGTACCCCACCACAGTTACCACTCAGCAATACTGGGGTAAGAGAACACCCCATCAGAGACAGTTAACCATGCCAAGACCTCACTGTATCCCACCACATTTACCACTCCATATTACTGGGTAAGACAACACTCCATCAGAGACAGTTAACCATGCCAAAACCTCACTGTACTCCACCACAGTTACCACTCAGCAATACTGAGGGAAGAGAATAGTTAACCCTGCCAAGACCTCACTGTGCTACCACTGTACCCCAACACAGTTACCGCTCAGCAATACTGGGGTAAGAGAACACCCCATCAGAGACAGTTAACCATGCCAAGACCTCACTGCATCCCACCGCAGTTACTGTTGAGCAATACTGGGGTAAGACAACACCCCATCAGAGATAGTTAACCATGCCAAGACCTCACTGTACCCCCCCGCAGTTACCACTCAGCAATACTGGGGGAAGAGAACAGTTAATGCTACCAAGACCTCACTGTGCTACCACTGTACCCCAACACAGTTACCGCTCAGCAATACTGGGGTAAGAGAACACCTCATCAAAGACAGTTAAGCATGCCAAGACCTCACTGTACCCCACCACAGTTACCACTCAGCAATACTGGGGTAAGAGAACACCCCATCAGAGACAGTTAACCATCAGGTAAAGAATTATTTGTTTTTGCTGTATTAATAAATACAGTACAGATATTAAAATTACAGCTTTTTGTTATTGAAGCTACAAATATCACAAAATTAAGGCTTTTTCCAGAACTGACACCACTTGAGTTATGCTTGTTTTTTTTACGAATTTTGACACACTGAGCTCAAAAGGTTGGTCATCACTGACATAAGGCATTCATTGAATTTGATGACAGGTACTTCAAAACATCAGTGATTACCGTATATTTGCATAATCTGCATTTAATCACATTGGAATAAAAACATACCCACTTCCGATGTTAAATAACTAATTAGAAAAATACTTTTTCACATAAAACAGCTAAAATTAACTTGATATAAAGTTTTTGTCAGAGTTTTACATCCATTTTATAATGTTGATGTACTCTAAAATGAAAAAAAAAATTCCAAGGGCAGCAAAAGAAAAAAAAAAACAACTAAACTCTGCAGTTGTTTTTTTTTTTATTTACAGCATTCGTTTTATAGTAAATATGACATTACAATGTGATTCATCAGGTCAGTATTAGTACACAGATACCAAATTTGTATATTTTTTTTTAATTTACGTAGTGAAAATAAATTCTGAAATTTGTTAAAAAAAAAGTTCTCGTGTGGCCATGCCATTTTCTGAAAGCCAAACAGTTTCAATTTTCAGAATATGGAGCAATATGAGGGCTTGGGTTTTTTTGTGCCACGAGCTTTTTATTGATATAAATTTGATGTTTTGGTCAACTGTTATTAATTTTTTTTTATTATTGTTGCCTCTAACTGAAAACCACAACTCTGTTTTTTTTATTTTTTTTTGTAACACTATTTAACCAATCGGAACAATTTAATTATGTTTTGATACATTGGACGTTTACGAATGCAGCGATATCAAATATCTGTACTTTTTACAATTTTTTTTTCTTTCTTAGTTTATAATGCGGGAAAAGGGGTAATTTGAAGTGTTATATTTTTTTCATTTTTCATGTTTCATAACATTTTTAATAAAGTCCCTTAAGGGATTTGAAGCTGCGATCATCCTGTCATTTGTGTTCTACATAGCAGTGCATCAGCAGTGCTATGTATAGCAAAAATCATGGTCTCCTATGAATGTTACTGGCTTTCAAAGGAGACGTCATAATAAGCCTGGGGCCTTCAGTAGACCCCCAGCTGTCATTTCATCATTGATTCATCCAAAAAAGTCTGAAAGCTGCTACTGCACAATGGCAGCGAGTATGGCTCACTGACTGGAGGGAATTCTGTGCACTGGAGGGAAATCAATGAGAATTTAGACTTTATTTTCAAGAAACCTTATTTACAAAGATCAAGGTTGGTCAAAATGTGGAGATCTGTTAGTTCTCTCTTTGCTCCTTGGGCAGCAAGGATGATACACCCTTTTTGTGTGAATGGGACAGCCAGGATAGGACTCATCACTGGAGCCAAAAAAGTTGGCTAACGAGAACATCTTTGTAACCTGGACTCATGAACATAGTTGCAGAAAGATTAGTTGATCCCCCTAAAGTTGTTATGCCACCACTCCACTTTAAGTTTGGACTGATGAAACAGTTTGTGAAAGCTCTACCAAAAGAAAGAGTGACTTTTAAGTACCTTTGTACCAAATTTCAGAGACTGTCCAAAGAAAAACTGAAGGAATGGATTTTTGTGGGATATTCAAAAACTCATGAACGACGATGTGTTTGAAACAAATATGGAAGTTGTTGAGGAAAGGGCTTGGGATTCTTTTATAAAGAAGTTTTGAAAAAAATTCTAGATAACAAAAATCCAAAATTTAAGTCCATTGTGGAGAACATGCTGAAATGTTTCAAAGCCTTGCGTTGTCTGACAAATTTAAAGTTCTAATTTTTACATTCCTATTTGGACGACTTTTCTGAAAACTTTGATGCTGATAGAAAAAGAGCACAGAGAAAGATTTCATCAGGATATCAAGGACATGGAATGACAACACAAAGGAGAGGAAACGAAGACACCAAGTGGAGGGAACGCCGAAACCAAAGAATAGGAACGACGACACCAAGGAGAGGGAACGACGACACCAAGGAGAGGAAACGACGACACCAAGGAGAGGACACCAAGGAGAGGGAACGACGACACCAAGGAGAGGGAACAATGACACCAAGGAAAGGAAACAACACCAAGGAGAGGGATTGACAACACCAAGGAGAGGAAACGACGACACCAAGGAGAGGGAACGACGACACCATGAGAGGGAACGACGACACCAAGGACAGGGAACGACAACACCAAGGAGAGGAAACGACGACACCAAGGACAGGGAACGACGACACCAAGGAGAGGAAATGACGACACCAAGGAATAGGAACGACGACACCAAGGAAAGGAAACGACGACACCAAGGAGAGGGATCGACGACACCAAGGAGAGGGATCAACGACATGTGATACCAATGTGATATGACTGAAAGAATGAGTGTGATTAGATAGGGATCATAATCAAAAGATAGTGATCACAGGTATTATTTGATCCATCCAAAATTCAGTATCAGAGAGATGTCCTCTGGCTGACCCTATTGCACTATGACCAAGCGTATGTGTTAGATAGGTCTTGAACAAACCACGATTATGAGGAAGGAATGTTTACAGTTCAACTTACAGGAAACTCTTGGTTAGCTAAAAACATGTGTAAGGAAACTGGCATGTAAAATTCACAGCTCATTGCAATATCTCCAGGAAACTGTGGTCGGCCAGTGGTCAACTAATAAAATGTGCAGGAAGCTACTGGTGCCCACAGCCGCGTGTGGTCAGGTTACATGACCATGACTCAGCAATCACATGCTGGTCACAATTGCAATACTGCATTTGCAGACGACTACAAATTTTGTATAAAAAGACAGGGCTCACTTAGTGAGAATAGGGACATTTCCAGGATGCTGAAGTGGACGCACTGCTCCTGTAATGCAAAGGCCCGGTTGTTTTCCTTCTCACTAATCGAGTCCCTCCGATGAGAAAGGATTGCTACAACATAACGGTAATGTTGATGCATATTTCTGTTATTGTATAAGATTCTATGACTATAAAGTAGTTCTAATGCCTTTGTACCATTGACTATTCATGTGCTATTAAAATAATTAGTATCTTGCTATAAAGAATCTTAGTATTCGTGCCTGATTAGGATATCAGTGAGCGCTTTATAAGTACGGGCTTTCAGCCCCCTTTTTAGTAGAATTTAGCAAGACATAAATTAATAAGTTGGCAGGATTACTTCTATAAGAAGTAATTAACGAATTTTTGTAATTGAGAAATTAAAAACATATATTTGACAAATTTCCAAATTTGTTCTCAATCTTTTTGCATAGTGTCAAAATGTTCAGAAAACATAAGGATAATGTTAAGGAGGTTATTGTGGAGATCCCCGGCTGGACTGAGGCTCCCTACAATCTTATAGCACATGAATTGGTCAATTGTGAATTAGCAGAACAATGGCAGGATAGGCTCAAGGGTAGTGAACCTACTGATGTTGTGAATGTACTCAGTAGTGTCCCTGTGAAAGCAGGTGATGTAGTGTCTTGTGGATTGGCAGAACAATGGCAGGATAAGCTCAAGGGTAGTGAACCTACTAATGTTGTGAATGTACTCAGTAGTGTCCCTGTCAAAGCAGGTGATGTAGTGTCTTGTGGATTGGCAGAACAATAGCAGGATAAGCTCAAGGGTAGTGAACTTACTGATGTTGTGAATGTACTCAGTAGTGTCCCTGTTAAAGCAGGTGATGTAGTGTCTTTAGGACGGCACATCTGGATTTTGGCAAGTGCATATCGCACGATGCATGAGTATAATCTAAAAATGCAGAAGAAATGTTCCCAGATGAAACAAAAGATGATAGAATTAGGTGGCCAGAAAACAGTTCTGGAATATAATACCCGACTGTTGAAGGATAAATTGGAACATTATCAGAATGTGGCAGAAAAAGCTGCCGTAAAAATTGCTCAAAATAAGTACAAGAAAAGAAGAGGAAAAGTAAATAAAACCAAAGTACATAAAAGTATTGCCTCAGCTTCTGTAAACTGGGATCCCGATACTTGGGATGGGGATGTGTGGGATTCATCTTCATCATCTGATGAGGAGGATAACCATAAAGGGAAGATTCAGGCTAACCCAGTAAGGAGGCGCCTAGAGAGCACAGAGAATGAGATCATCCGGGAACATGTTCGGGATGGTCAGGGAAATCTGTAATATGAGGAAGATTGTAATGCCATCACAAATGAGAGAACGATTCCTCATGCAAAAAAATCGAGTAACCATTGAAGATTACTCTCAGGGAGAAGTTGATAGCATTTTAACACAGTTTAGACAAAAACCAGGAGAAGGAGAAATTCCCTGGTTAGTCAGGGTGCACGATCTCGGAGGAGGTGGAGTGCGCTTTGACGCCGGAGACGTGGCAAAATTTGTCACCATGTCTCGAGACCCAGTAATTCAGAGATCAATAAAAAATTATTTTGTTGATCATAATGAGCAAGGCACTCAAAACTTAATCAAGATCTTAGCCCATGCTTTTCTGGACAAATACCCATCAGAAGCAGACTTTCCTATCAATGATAAACCTTAGTATACCTTAAAAGATGGTATGGAACGGCTGAAGGAAGAAGCAATGAGGAATGCTCTTCCTCTTTTGGGAATGGATGATGATTATCTCCAGTACCCATTGACAGCCAGCATAAGAAATAGGCTGGTTAAACATGCTCCTCCAGCATACAAAACAGTTATTTTAACCTTAACTGTAGCGCTGACTGGAGAATCAATCGGTGTAGTTCTAGGGAGGATGAGGGAGTTACAGGATATGGGACAGTGGGATAAATCGTCCCCTGGAGGCCATCTTGGTAACAGTAAGTCAAACAATCCTGATTGGAAAGGGAAATCAGTAGGGGAGGCCCCACAGGTGTCTCGCAAAGACATGTTCCAGGCTTTGCTTAAAGCTGGGATCAGTAATGAAAAGATTGATGGAAAGGAGACAGAAGAATTATGGAAGTTGTACAAACAGAGTTCTATCCACAAAGAAAGTGACCACTACAAATGTGGAGGGGGACTCAAAAACCCCCAAGGTAAAGAAATCAGAAGGAAAAGGGGAAAAACCCCCAAAGAAAGTGTCTTGGGAAGATTTTCAGTCAGTTTATCCATGGGAAGAACTGGCTGCCGCCGTGGCTGAAGCCTGTGTAAATGAAAGTTCAGAAGGAAGTGATTTACCATAGGTAGCCAGCCAAGCCCCCCTTTTGATAAAAAGGGGCGAACGTCCCTACATCAATCTTAAACAAGAAAGCTGTGGACAAACAAGCGCAAATAGGGTCTTACCCAAAAAAATGTAGGGAGAGGAGGGGGGAGTAATACTACTCACCAGATGTGGTTGTGAGAGTCACAACCACTATATCAGCATAAATAATCGATCCACGGCTGCAGCCACCCAGTGGCAGATAACAGAGGACAATAGAGAGGGGTGTTTAATGCCGCACCAAAGGATCACTTGCTCAGATAGTCAGACCAATGTCACTTTATTTTCATCCAGGTCTACGTGTTTCAGGAGCACCTGCTCCCTTCCTCAGGACCGTCAGTATACAGATAACATCAAACATCAGAGATTTGATGTTATCTGTATACTGACGGTCCTGAGGAAGGGAGCAGGTGCTCCTGAAACGCGTAGACCTGGATGAAAATAAAGTGACATTGGTCTGACTATCTGAGCAAGTGATCCTTTGGCGCGGCATTAAACACCCCTCTCTATTGTCCTCTGTTACCTACATCAATCTTAGCATACGTTGGAAAGGGGGAAATGTTCAAAGAGTCCCAGCTTTGATTGACCCGGGGGCGGAGGCTACTTTAATTCATGGAACCCCAGAAAAAAATAAAAGGACCTCGAGTAAAAATTGCTGGACTAGGTGGTCAAGTGATCACCGGGGTTCAGACACAGGTAGCTTTGAAGATAGGTAATTTACATATCAAGAAGTATACGGTGCTGGTAGTTCCTATGCCAGAATATATTTTGGGAATTGATGTCCTAAAAGGGATGACTCTTAATTTAACAGAAGGAAAATTCTTCTTTGGGGTTAAGTCTTGTCATAAGGAAATGCAACCAGTGGAGGTAGGCAAAGTCAAAATGCCCCCTGTACATGTGCCTCCAGCTACAAAAATGGTAGCTATGAAACAATATCGAATACCAGGAGGTCACAGAGAGATAGGAGAAACCATTAAAGAATTGTTAGAAAATGGGGTAATACGCTCTACTACTACCGCATGGAATAATCCTGTCTGGCCAGTTAAAAAGAGTGATGGCTCCTGGCGCATGACAGTTGATTATAGGAAGTTAAACAAGAATACTCCTCCTTTGACAGCTGCAGTTCCGGATACAATAATGATTGGGGAAAATATTCAGACTCACTCCGGAACTTGGTATGCAGTAATTGATTTGGCAAATGCTTTCTTTACTATACCTATAGAACAGAAGGCTCAAGATCAATTTGTATTCACTTGGTTAGGGAGACAATATACCTTTACCAGGTTACCCCAAGGATGGCTACATCACCCCACAATCTGTCACCGGACGGTGGTAGAGCATTTGAATGGATTCGATCTACCATCAGAAATGCAGTTCTCACATTATATCGATGATATAATGATACAAGGACAAGATGCCAAAGGATCATTATGGTCAAATAGCCACTCGTTCTAGTTTAGCGTTAAAAGGAGCCATAGTGGTGGGAGGGGTAATAGCTGCAGAATATCAGGGAGAAATCAAGGTACTGATGCTAAATTTGGGAAATGAACCTTTGATGTTGGTGAAACACCAGAAGGTGGCTCAGATGTTGATAATTCCAATAAACTTGTCTGAGATAAGAGAAGGAACTTCCCCAGCAGAATTAACAATACGGGGTACTAAAGGTTTTGGATCCTCTAATATTACAAATGTAGAAGCAAAAATATGGATTGAAAAACCTCCAAGGACCGCCCTCAGAGGCAGAGGTAATAGCGGTCGGAAAAGACCGTACTCTCCTGATAATGAGACCAGGTGTGGAGAAGTGGGAATATGCTCCACAAGAAAAATGTTATTTACGAGAATAATAGTGTATCTTTATTTGCAGATGGTGTTGTAAATAAGCGGGATCCATGGTATTGGTTACTGGGAAGAGCTCGATAGTGATGAGATGGAGAAATTCCTGTGTTTGATGTTTGCCTCTTTGGTCGTTGGATGGACAAGTCTACATCAGGAGGAACCTATGGCGAATAAATTTCTGATGCACCATCACATTTAACTGATGCGCTGAACAGTAGCCAGCACACAGATTGCTGGATCTGTACATATTCTCCGGTTACAGCCACCAGTATCCCTTATCTGGCTACCCCGGTATTGATGGAGGAAATCTTAAAGTGGAAAAGGTGTTCTTATCATCTTGCTGATAAAGACACTCGAAATTTTCATTTATGGAATACTACAGTACCCATTCCCGTAGTGGGATGGATCAATCTTCAATGGTGGAAAGGCAATTTGAGTGGAACAATCACCAATTTATAATATCTGGCTTTTAAGGGAGGAATTTGGGTACCAAGAAATAAGACTGGACTGACTAACCTGGGATTCATCCCTATGGAGAATATAAAAATAAGTTTTGGGACAGTTATAAATACTGTAGATGCTTTTAAACCCAGTTTAGTGGAAAGGACAATTCATGATATGTTATGGCCTTATGCCAATATGTTCATAAATGGGACTAGTGAAACTTGTAGTAACATATCGGGAAATTTAATGTGTAATGATTCCTCTGAATATCGAGCAAATGCCAAAACACATGATATTCAAGAGAGCTTTTCAGATAATATTGCTTTTAGTTTTAATTTACATAGTAGTGAAAGTGATTATATTTGTGATTCAACGTTTATCCAAACAAACCAAGAATTCAAAATTTGTGGCAAACTCAATGATAGCGTCCTATTAAAAGCGATGCCTCTTGGTCATGGTATGGTGTTTTCCGAGTGATCTTCCTCTAGTGGAATACTGATGATGGAAAATAATCCCTGGGATCAAGGACTGATTGTGATACCAATGTGATATGACTGAAAGAATGAATGTGGTTAGATATGGATCATAATCAAAACATAGTGATCACAGGTATTATTTGATCCATCCAAAATTCAGTATCAGAGAGATGTCCTCTGGCTGACCCTATTTCACTATGACCAAGCGTACATGTTAGACAAGTCTTGAACAAACCACAATTATGAGGAAGGAACGTTTACAGTTCAACTTACAGGAAACTCGTGGTTAGCTAAAAACATGTGTAAGGAAACTGGCATGTAAAATTCATGGCTCATTCCAATATCTCCAGGAAACTGTGGTTAGCCAGTGGTCAACTAACAAAATGTGCAGGAAGCTACTAGTGCCCACAGCCACGTGTGGTCAGGTTACATGACTATGACTCAGCAATCACATGCTGGTCACAATTGCAATACTGCATTTGCACACGACTACAAATTTTGTATAAAAAGACAGGGCTCGCTTAGTGTGAATAGGGACATTTCCAGGATGCTGAAGTGGATGCACTGCTCCTGTGATGCAAAGGTCGGGTTGTTTTCCTTCTCACTAATCGAGTCCCTCCGATGAGAAAGGATTGCTACAACATAACGGTAATGTTGATGCATATTTCTGTTATTGTATAAGATTCTATGACTATAAAGTAGTTCTAATGCCTATGTACCATTGACTGTTCATATGCTATTAAAATAATTAGTATCTTGCTATAAAGAATCTTAGTATTTATGCCTGATTAGGATATCAGTGAGCGCTTCGTAAGTACGGGCTTTCAGTCCCCTTTTTGTAGAATTTAGCAAGACACGACACCAAGGAGAGGAAACGACGACACCAAGGAGAGGGACGGACGACACCAAGGAGAGGGAATGACGACACCAAGGAGAGGGATCGACGACACCAAGGAGAGGGAACGACGACACCAAGGACAGGGAATGACGACACCAAGGAAAGGAAACGACGACACCAAGGAGAGGGAACGACGACACCAAGGAGAGGGAACGACGACACCAAGGAGAGGGAACGACGACACCAAGGAGAAGGAACAATGACACCAAGGAGAGGGAACGATGACACCAAGGAATAGGAACGACGACACCAAGGAGAGGAAACGACGATATCAAGGAGAGGAAATGACGACACCAAGGAGAGGGAACGACGACACCAAAGAGCGGAAACGACGACACCAAGGAGAGGAAACGACGACACCAAGGAGAGGGAAGGACGACACCAAGGAGAGGGAACGACGACACCAAGGACAGGGAATGACGACACCAAGGAGAGGGAACGACGACACCAAGGAGAGGGAACGACGACACCAAGGACAGGGAACGACGACACCAAGGAGAGGAAATGACGACACCAAGGAGAGGGAACGATGACACCAAGGAGAGGAAATGACAACACCAAGGAGAGGGAACGATGATACCAAGGAGAGGGAACGACGACACCAAGGACAGGGAACGATGACACCAAGGAGAGGAAACAACGACACCAAGGACAGGGAACGACGACACCAAGGACAGGAAACGACGACACCAAGGAGAGGAAATGACGACACCAAGGAGAGGGAACGACGACACCAAGGAGAGGGAACGACGACACCAAGGAGAGGAAACAACGACACCAAGGAGAGGGAACGACAACACCAAGGACAGGGAACGACGACACCAAGGAGAGGGAATGACGGCACCAAGGAGATGGAACGACGACACCAAGGAGACGGAACAATAACACCAAGGAGATGGAACGACAACACCAAGGTAGATCGAACGTGAACATGATGGAACCTTCACAGAGAAGATCTGAAGCCTTTAATATGTATTGAAGTTTAATATGTATTTTATATTTGGTATTATATACATTTTTTACTAAAATAAAGGTTTTTTGCTTCTTCATTTTGCATGTACGTAATTTCACACAAATTTTGTTAAAAATCTATAAGTGATGGTTAAAAATAGATTTTTTTTTAAATCAGGAAATAAGAAAACATAAACATCAGTGATTAGATTTGAAAAAAAAAATCATAAACCCAAATTTTGCATAACTGCTATCTGCATAGAGACCAATTGTGTACTGTTTGTCACCCACATGGATTCTAAAGGTGTTATAGTTTTCACAAATGATTTCTACTAGAGGTTCCATAAGACATCTAAAAACTAATGGTGAGAATGGACAACTTGAAGATTCAACCGTAGCCAAAAGTTTTCAATGTAGTGCATTATGTATAATTTGTAATGATCACAAAAGTTGCGAGTGGCAGTGGATCTATTGGACGACAGGGGGAACCCGGGCTAGTCCTGACATAGGAGGGGCCTAACTAATCACCTATTGGGTATAGACCAGAGACACTGATTGTGAGGATAGGCTTTAGCTACCAGTAGATGCCAGGTGCCATTCGCAGGGCAGTGTCCGGAACTCTGGCAGCTGAGCGAAGCAGGGTGACTGCAGGAAAGGGCAGACATCAGGCACAGAACATAGGAACGGGTGCAAGATACAGGCTGGTACCAGTATACATGAACACAGGCAGGACTGGTCCAGGAACATGAACAGGGTAGACACAGGAAGTCCAGATGAACAAGTTTAGGACATTAGACAAGTCGGCTTCAGAACACAGGCTGGTCACATTCAGGAAACTCTAGCTTGGCCAGTACTGATATACAAGGCTGCACACTTCCAGGAACAAGTGTAGGACCATTCCAGGAACATGGGTTGGATGACGAGAAACTTGGACAGGAAAAACACTTGTTCACAGGCTGGACTGGATCAAGGTATTCAGCACACCCAGTACTGGTTCCAGGTATGACTGGGACTGGATACTGACAGACCAGAGCAACCGGCTTGATCAACACACAGGTAGGATATAAACCTAATGAGTTGCTATTGCCCCTCCCAAGTGGGGAGGGAACCTTAAATACCTGGAGCCTGCCATTGATAGCCTCGGGGAACCTTTGCAAGGTGTGCACACTTCTTCTTAAAAGGATCAGTACAGGATAAGTTGTGTAATGCATGTACATAGTGACTGCACCAGCAGACTAGTGAGTGCAGCTCTGGAGTACAATACAGGATGTAACTCAGGATCGGTACAGGATAAGTAATGTAATGTATGTACACAGTGACTGCACCAGCAAAATAATGAGTGCAGCTCTGGAGTATAATACAGGACGTAATTCAGGATCAGTACAGGATAAGTAATATATGTACTGTATGTATACGGTGATCCCACAAGCAGACGTATTATAGTTATTATTTATAGTTCTGATTTTAATCTTATACAGCTACTTTTTTGCAATCATTCAGGACAGTGCTGATGTTTGTGCAGTTGCATATCATTCATGGACAGGATCAGAATATGTAAAGTGATAAATATTTACTTCTACGGTATGACTGGTATATTAAACGATCACAGGTGTTTGCTCAAAATTTAGCCCTTAAGTATAAAAAGCATAAAAGCTTCAAAACAAGTCATAATTCAATAGTTGGTAAATGTTTTGGAAAGAAAAATAACAAATAGCCTTATCATGTGTTGTTAGTATGTTCATTACTATGTCTCTATTAGCAAACACAGTGAAATCTGAAAGCCTGTGGAAAAATGGTGTAATTTCAGAAGGATTTCAAAAAAGTTCAAGCAAGTGTAAGGGTACTTTCACACTTGCGTTAATTACCTTCAGTCACAATCCGCCCATTTGGAAAACAAGCGGAATCCGTTAACGGAGTCTGCTGTTTCCCATAGACTTGTAAGGATGACGGATTGTGCCAAAAGTACCTGCGTTGCTTCCGCCGGGCGGAAGGAACGCAGCATGTAACGTTTTTTGAGCGGCGGAATCCTCTATTTTTCACTGCGCATGCTCATTTTTTTTTTTTTTTTTTTTTTAATCACAGAAACTTTATTTTGTCTTTCGGTAGCCGAACGTTCAGCTGAGCGCCCGGCAGCCGGCTTTTGAGAGTGTTCAGCTGAGCGCCCTGAAGCCGGCTTTTGAGAGCACTCAGCTGATTGCCCAGCGGCCGGCTTCTGTGAACGATCAGCTGAGCGCCCAGCAGCCAGCTTTTGAGAGCGCTCAGCTGATCGCCCTGTGGCCGGCTTCTGTGAACGATCAGCTGAGCGCCCGGCAGCCGGCTTTTGAGAGCGCTCAGCTGATCGCCCGGCGGCCGGCTTCTGTGAACGATCAGCTGAGCGCCTGGCAGCCAGCTTTTGAGAGTGCTCAGCTGATCGCCCGGCGGCCGGCTTCTGTGAACGATCAGCTGAGCGCCTGGCAGCCGGCTTTTGAGAGTGCTCAGCTGATCGCCCGGCGGCCGGCTTCTGTGAACGATCTGCTGAGCGCCTGGCAGCCGGCTTTTGAGAGCGCTCAGCTGATCGCCCGGCGGCCGGCTTCTGTGAACGATCAGCTGAGCGCCCGACAGCCGGCTTTTGAGAGCACTCAGCTGATCGCCTGGTGGCCGGCTTCTGTGAACGATCAGCTGAGCACCCGGCAGCCGGCTTTTGAGAGCGCTCAGCTGATCGCCCAGCGGCCGGCTTCTGTGAACGATCAGCTAAACACCCAGCAGCCGGCTTTTGAGAGCGCACAGCTGAGCACCCGGCAGCCAGGTGATCAGCTGATTGTTCACAATAGTCTACTGCCGGTAAAACTGTAAAGAAGAAGAAAAAAAAAAATCTTTCCATTGTTTTCTACGATCCGTTGCATTCGTTGTGCCATTATATGCAATGCATCCGTCACACAACGCAATGCAACAGATGCCGTTCAACGCAACTGTGAAACTAGCCTAAAAACAATCTAAACGTTATTTGTAATATGTTAAACTCATAGTGCAGCCACGCTGGAAAACTCATATATGGTATATGCTTAATTTCCCATCATCTCCCACCTCCACAAATGCAACGTCTTCCTCTCTGGAATCTCATCTGACCCTTGTTTCTATTCAGTGGACCCTTAGCTCTTCTGCATGACTCATCCACCTCTCTCCGCTTTACTCCTCCTCTTCTCCTCTATGTAATTCCCATGAGTGGCTTCCAATTCCCCAACAAATCCATTTCAAACAGCTACCATTGATTTTCAAGACCATCCATAATCTGTCTCCTCCATATATCTCCAAACTAACCTTTGGAAACTTTCCAATACATAGTCTCCGGTCTTTCTAAGATCTCCTTCTCTCCTCTTCTTTAGTATGTTCCTCACCAACTCACCTCCAAAAATGTTCCCGAGCATCCCTCTGGAATTCAGTGCTCAACTCATTTAATTGTCTCCTACATTTGGATCTTTCAGATGCAACCTGAAAACTCAATTATTCAGAAATGCCTAATGCCTGCAATGACCCCACTGGAATTTGACTACAAGCGGAACTGCTGCAAGCCCCCAACTTAAAAACGGAAAAATATAGCAAATCCAGCACGTAAAAAAGACTAATCCTTTATTCCAAATGTATGATAAAACCTTCAGAAATGGAGACATACAGATATATGAAACACCAGGTCTAGTTGGTCTGGTTTACACGTTTCGAGAGAAATCTCTCATGACCTCTCGAAACGCATAAACCAGACCAACTAGACCTGGTGTTTCATATTCACACCATGGTCAGAGGTATTCAGACCAATGAAGTTTAAGAAAACAGAATAGTTTAAAAAATATTAATTTGTGTTCATAATTCATTATATTAAAAAATATAAGTAAAAGGTTCCACAATATAATAACCGGGGACATGGAGGTAGGCCAGAATAGTTAGGTTTGTAAGAACAGTGACATAATTACGATTGCACTATAAAAGGTCTCAATTGGCATAGAAAAATAATATCAAGAAATTGGATCACAAATGGTGCATAAATAGATCAATAAATATCAAGTGCTCTATGCTGTTCTAACTGATCAATATAAATAATCTAACTTGCCAGGGGGCTAAAGCGTTGAGACCCTGACTGAGACAGCAGGTTATGAGAGAGGTCTAGGAGGAGTTGATGGCCCCGGCTGGTGGGCTGAGGTTGGTAACGCAGGCAGTCATCTAACCCTCTACCCTTACTAACCCCCACTCCCACCCCCCAACCCTACTTTCTTCTCCTCCCCCCTTTGTTCTTATTCCCCCTTACTTGAATGAAGTCCCCATCTTTCCTCCCCCCCCTCCTACTTGCCCATGTTGTTGTGTGGTTAAAGTGTAAGGCAGAGGAATTGTAACCGGATTGTCTTGGAGTATTCTAATGTTTGGAGCCCTTATGTGTGGGTGGTTGACAAATGTAATCTTCATTTACCACGTATGATTTGGTATTTGCCGTGTTTTCAATAAAAACTAATTGGATTAAAACATATAAATAATCTAAGGATATATAAATACAACCATTAAAACTTTGTTTTTACAGTTAGATGCACAATATTGTATGACATCTGTGTTTGCACACGTATATGGATTATAAATCACAGTATAATGCTACAATCTATGCATAGTTAGATGGAATTAAAGTGCCCTGTGCTGTGCAATATCGCTGACACTTGTAAATCACTCAAATAGTAAGATGCGCATGTCTAATGCTGCTCCTTGTCTGAGGCTGAATAATCCGGTCATAAACGACCATATGACCACAAATGACCATATGACCAAATGACCATACTTTTCCCCACTTCTTCTTCGAGGGGCGAAACGTACGTTAGGGTAGTGGGACGTGGATCTAGTGGCCAGCAGTAAGTATTGTGTTATTCTATGTGTCTCCTATAATCATATGGTCGTTTATGATCGGGTTAAAATATAGTGCATCTAACTGTAAAAACGAAGTTTTAATGGTTGTATTTATATATCCTTAGATTATTTATATTGATCAGTTAGTTAGAACAGCATAGAGCACTTTATATTTATTGATCTATTTATGCACCATTTGTGATCCAATTTCTTAATATTATTATTTTTCTATGCAAAATGAGACCTTTTATAGTGAAATCGTAATTGTGTCACTGTTCTTACAACCTAACTATTGTGGCCTACCTCCATGTCCCCGGTTGTTATATGGTGGAACCTTTTACTTATACTTTTTAATGTAATGAATTTTGAATAAATATTTACATTTTTTAAACTATTCTGATTACTTAAGCTTCATTGGTCTGAATACCTTTTCAGACCATGGTGTGAATTGTAGTCTGTTGAAGGTTCACCACTTTCGTGGGGAAACAAAAGCAAACTGTTTAGGCATATTGTGATTTACTGGTGTTTCCATATATCTGTATGTCTCCATTTCTGAAGATTTTATCATAATTTTGGAATAAAGGATGTCTATTTTTACGTGCTGGACTTGCTAGATTTTTTCGGTTTCCCCGGGGTGATGGTCCTTGCACTGTGACAGGTGAGCTGTTTTTTTGTTTCTAAGCCCCCAACTTACTGTCTCCTTACCCAATATCTTATAGACTGTAAACCCTAAAGGCAGGTTCCTTGCCCTCTGTACCTGTCTATCACTGTTAATTTGTTAATTTCCATTTATAAGTCCAAGAAAAATATTCCAGTAATCCTTTTAAAATTTAAAATTCATAAAAACATCATTAGAGGTCAAGAAAAGCCGTCCACGTTGACGGGTTTCGACCTGTTGGTCTTAATCTTAATGTAGGTCGAAACGCGTCAACATGGACTGTTTTCCTTGATCTCTAATGATGTTTTAATGAATTGAAATAAATTTAATTTTAAAACGATTACTGGAATATTTTTCTTGGACTTTTACTATTACCCAGCTGTGGCCGATGGGTTTTCCGGTTTCCCGAAGAAGATTCTAAGAGCGGTAACGAACAAAGTGGTGAGTTTTCTCTGGATTTCATTTCCAATTATATTTTTGTTTTGAATGCAAACCCCCTTCTCAGGTATAGCACCATGGAATCAATGGTGCTTTAATAATAATAATAATAATAATAATAAATAATAGTAATAATTTCTCTTGGGAACGCACTGCAGGGAAAATAATGCCAAGTTCCCAGCCACTAACAACTGTTCCCAAAGGTGTACTTACATTTAATTATGCATTTGATATGTACACAGTCGTGTAAACACATCTATTGCTCACATCATTACTGTCATTCATATCTCCAGGGTTTTCTTCCCCGGGTAACCATGTATAAATTCCTCCCTGTTCATTCCCTATGATCATCTCCTACAGTGCACAGAGCTTTACATTATGTCCGGAGTTGCCGCGCAGATCGCCCAAGACAGGGCCAAGGCTGCGGGTCTTGGCTCCACCAAGAACCCTGTGAAATTCGCAGATCAAGACTTTGAGAAACTGAAGGCAGAGTGCCTGGCATCTAAAACATTATTTGAAGATCCAGAATTTCCGGCAGCTCCGTCCTCAATGGGCACTAATAAGTTAGGTCCAGATTCCAAAAAAGCAGAAGGACTTGAGTGGAAGAGACCGAAGGTAAAAATCTGTTCCATTATAATGTCCATTCTCTGGTTAGAAGGGATGATGATAAAAAAAAAGTATCTTAAATGTCTAATAACTTTCTTTAGGATACATTCTCAAATTAGGGATTTCCTAGTTCTGAATCCTTTCCAAATCTGCCTCATGGAAAGTTCTGTCACTTTCCCATGTGTTTGTGGTGTCTTGGGAGTTGTTTGTCACCTTTTGGACACATTTGAAGGTGTTTTATATGTGTTTGTGTTTGCCTGCCATTTTTTTCAATGGGGTTTGAGTTGGTTCGTCGAACGTTCGACGAACTTGTCCACCGTTCGACGAACTGAACCGAACTCGAACTCTAGGGGGGGTGGATCATCTCTAATTGTAACATTTGAAATCCTGTAAAGACATACGAGTTGCCCCCCCATTCCCTTAATTATGTAGTAATGACCCCCCCTGTCCTGTACCAATCTCCCCCATCCTGGGCCACTTCCTTGGACCTGGTAAATATGTCCCCCATCCTGGTGTATGACCTTATCATGACTGTATGCCGGTATATGGCTCCAGCCTGGTATATGTGTCCCCATCATGGCCTATCCTAGTATATATACCCACCTCATGGCCCCATTCTGGTGTATGTCTGGATCATGGTATATATTGTCCCATCATGTCCCGATCCTGGTATATATTGCCCCATCCTGGCATATGTCCCATCCTGGTATATATGACCCCATCATGGTATATATGGCCCCCTCATATCCCCATCCTGGTATATATAGCTTCATAATTTCCCCATCCTGGTTTATATGGCCTCATCATGTCCCAACCTGGTATAAAGCTAGCATATGTCCCCATCCTGGCCACATCCTGGTATATAGCCCCATCCTGATATATGTCCCCATCCTGGTATATAGCTTCTTTATGTCCCATTGTGGTATATAAGGCCACATTATGTCCCCCATCCTGGTATATATCGCCACATCATGTGTCCATCCTGGTATATAGGCCCACATCATGTTCCCAACCTGGGATATAGGGCCACATCATGTCCCCATCCTGGGATATAGGGACACATCATGTCTCCATCCTTGGATATAAGGACACATCATGTCCCCATCCTGGGTATAGGGACACATCATGTCCTCATCCTGGCATATAGAACCACTTCATGTCCCCAGCCTTGTATATAGCCCCATCCTGGTAACTATGAACCCCCAGCATGCAACTCAGTAAAAAAAAAACAACTAAATAATTACACTCACCTTCCTACCGCTCCCCTGGCGTCCTCCTCCAGCACTGGCATGCTGGCAACTGACCAGCATTGTAAGTGGCACAGTATATGACGTCAGTATCATGTGCGTCCATTTACAGTGCTGTCAGCTGTGCCGGCATATTCTCTGCTCCTCCGGGATTATGGTCGTGGGTAGCAGTGAATATTCACAGCCTTAATCGGCAGCTGGCACATCGCAGTGCAGGGACCTGACTGCACCCTGTGCTGCAATGTATTTCATCTGGCTGCTAGGCCCGGGCCCGGTCTAAGTTGCGACCCCTGCAACCGTGGTTCTTACGCCCCTGTTTCTACTGATACGTCTTCTTGGTTGGGTTTGGCAATTATTCAATATTTAGACAGTAATATAGGTTGTTTTATACTGATATTTGCTAACTGAATAAATGTTTAATTTTTCAGGATATAAAGAAAAACCCTGTGTTTATTGTAGGAGGAGCAGAGCGTGAAGATATCAATCAAGGGGGATTAGGTGAGTGGATTTGAATTCATAAAAATATGGAAAGCTAAAGATATTTAAAGAAGACCTCTCATCAGGTCGAAAGTGGCCAATTTTTGCTCTTATTTTATTCCTGCTGCTTCCCCGCGTATTCTGTATTTTTTTGTGTTTTGGGGTTTTTTTTAATCCCCCTTACAGTTCCAGAGATATGGGCCTTTTTTATTTAGTACTAAATGTTATGATCTTTGCCAAAAGGGTGTTGCCCACAGGGTAATTATATACAAGGAAAAGATGTCGGAATTCCAGGTCACCGTGTATTGAAAAGTCCAGCATTCACGGGCCCGCAGTGTGACCAAGCATGCAATATTCAGAGAAGTTTGGTTCCAGTGTCTAAATAAAATGATTGTTCTTTATTTAGAATTACAAAAATGTTAAAAACTCACATATTGTGGCACCCGGTGAAAAAACATGGAAGGCTACGCGTTTCGAACACTATCCTGCGTTCTTTATCGAAGCATAATCAATACATCTCCCATGAATGTTACATATTCATATTAAACCAATAAAAACACAGCATGGTGAACACATGACAAACACATGATAATATACTAATTAACCCCTTAATGACCAATAACGTACATAGCACGTCATGAGCGGGTGTCAGTTCCCACACCATGGCTTTGAGCTGTTACAGAGTGTAAAAATGTCATGACAGTTCCGTGCCAACAGCTGTCACTGATGGCTTACCGGCACAGGAAGAGTTGTGGGGATCGATGTCGGCAGTCTACGCACTCAGAGTGATGTGATTGGTCAGTCAATCTGACTGACGGATCACAGCATGATCATGCAGGAATGCCCTGGCAGCCGAGTCCCTGCAGTAACAGCCAGGGATGGCATGTGTACTGCCCCTGGCTGATCAACCCTCCAGATGCCTTGATCGATAGTGATCGTGGCATTTAGAAGGTTGTGGAAGGGAGTGGGCTTCCTCTCTGACCTCCATTGGCACCCCCAATGAATCACAGGGAGCAGACAGTTATCATGGCACTCGGAGGTGAAACAATGACCTCCTGCTGTGCAAGGTATGGTAGCCTGTTAGTGTAATCTGACAGGTCTAAGGCAATACATGTCTATTGCAATACATGAGAACAGTGATCAAGGAAGAAAAGTTACACATATTTGGTATTGCTGCGTCCGGAACAACCTAATCTATAAAACTCTCTTGGGACGCCCCTGACTATCTGAGGGTGTCACAGGGGACTGCATCCTCTCTTTCTAGGATGCAGAACCTACCCTCCATGGTTCCAGGTTCCTGAAAACCGGTATCACTTCCATCAGCACCACAAATCCCAACCACACCTTACATAATAACCTGTCAGACACACCAGTGGGTTGGTCTGGCTGGAAAAGGGCCACCCACCTAGGGGTCAGGCAGACTGGTGGGAGGGAAGTAAGTCAGTTAGAATTTCAGTTGAGAGAACAGTAGTAGCCCTCATGGAGTGAGGAGCTGGGAGTTGTAGCTCCCTGGAGTGACCTAGGTTGGGTTGCAGACGGTGGTCCGGGACCAGAGGAGTCAGAGACCTGGTCGCAGGGTATTGGGAGAGGGTGCCCAGACTTAGTCTTGCAGGACGGTCGGCACCGGGAAGTCCAGTAACTGGACCGGTACCGAGCACGGCGGAGTACAGGTCCCTAGATCAGGGAAGAGCTTCAGGCACCCTGATAATTAACCTGTGGAGGACAGTCTATTTATGAATATTCCCCAAGAGCTCAGAGATCGAAGGCACCAGCACAACGAGGGGGATGGGGTTTTCCAGCTGATGCGACCCACTGAGATCCCAAGTGCCAGCCATAGAGAGCACAGCTCCAATACATATAGGGAGCGGGACCCCGACAGCTTCAGGCCAAGGGATAACAAGAACAACTAAATTTGTGCATGGAGGCAGGCTCCGGACCATTAAAGTGATACCAGTGGAAGCAGACACCCGGACGGGCTCCCCAAAGTGGCAGTGGTACCCAGAGACTGCTTCATTAGCTGCATCTAACATCACAACAACCTGAGTGAGTACACTGCCCCTCTCCCTGCATTCTGCCTGCCCAGCAAGCCTGCACAGCACCATCCACCAACCCTGCAGAGTCCCGGGGCCTCTCTACCTGCGGAGGGAACTGTCACCTAGCTGCCCCCACGTCATCCGCCCAGGTACACCCCTCTTACCGCAACTCACAGGTGGTGTCACAAACTAATCCCCTGTAAATACCCCCCCTTTCAATCGAGTGGCCGCTGGGCCCCGGGTCCGGGGACCCTCGAGACACAACAATCCCGGATCCGAGCAGTTCGCCGGCTTAGGGGCAGCACACTCTCACAATTTAACCCCTACAAAATAATACCTATGAAAAAAAAGTGATGCAAAAACTTTTGTTTATAAAAAAGCATTTTTTAGTCTGATAGTAGTCAAGCAGAAAAAAATATATAACTCTGGTATTGCGCAATTGTGCTGACACAAAGAATAAAGCTGCCCTATCACTTAAATCACGTAAAAAATAAAATAAATTCTTCACCTGCTGTTGGTTTATTCATTCTACCTCCCAAAGATCACAGTACTGCAAAGCTCACATTTATCCTGCGCTCTACATTGAGCACTTACACTGGTGTTTCCATGTAAATCTCTGAAATACGGGATCCAGACGGAACTCCTGAAGGAACATTCCCTATAAGGTGGCAGGGGTCGTCACCGTGGACTCTCTCTGTCCTATGATCCATCCATGGCCATCTTTTTAGGCATCCATAAAAGTGCGGTTTACCACGTCTTCTGTGCGCATCTTACCACTGAACAGAAGCCACCTAAAGTCCAGAGTGACTCTGCTGCCTCATTATACAAGCACTGCAATGGCAGATTTCCATTTTCACTGTACAACACCCATTGTTGCTTGTTTCTAGAAAACATCCATGGAGTCAAAATCATCACTACACCATAACATGAATTTCCATAGGGGTGTAATTTGCAAATTGAGGTCACTTGAAGAAGGTTCCTGCTGTTCTGGCTGTAAGACTCCACAAACTATTCTAGGAAGCTCTTTGCTCCAAAAGTCAGATGGTGCTCCTTCCCTCCCAAGTCTCGCCGTGTGGCCAAACAGTACTTTGCAGTCATATATTGGGTATTGTCACGTTCATAATAAGTTGTTTAATAATTATGTGGTAATTTTTATCTATTTACCCTTATGAAAGTATAAAATCTGGGGTTAAAACAACATTTTAGTGGTAAAAATTTCAATTATTTTTTTCTTCACCGCCCAATGGTATAACATTTTGTCACCTGTGGTGTTAATATGCTCACTGCACCCATAGATAAATTCATTGAGAGGTGTAGTTTGTAATATGGGGTCACTTGTGGGGGTTTCTGCTGTTCTGGCACCTCAGGGGCTCTGCCAATGTGACATGGCACCCGTAAACCATTCTAACTAAATCCGCACTCCGATAGGGTGCTCCTTCCCTTCTGAGTTTTGCACTGGGCCTAAAAAGTAGTTTCTGATCAAATATGGAGAATTGTCGTACTCGGGAGAAATTGCATAACAAATTTTGTTGGCCATTTTCTCCTGTTACCCATGTAAAAATTATTTTTTTTGCCATCAGCATAATTTTTGTTGATATATCATTTTCAATGCCCAATATTATAAAATTCCGTAATGCACTAATAGGTTCAAGATGCTCACTAAATTCTTAGATACATTTCTTAAGGGATGTAGTTTCCAATGCGGTTTCACTTTTGGGATGTCTCTGCGGTGGCTCTGCAAAAGCAATGTGGCATCCACAATCTATTCCAGATAAATTTGCACTCCAAAAATCAAATGGTTCTCCTTCCCTTTTGAGCCCTGCTGTACGCCCAAACAATAGTTTTCCAAAACACATGGGATATTGGCATACTCAAGAGAAATTGCACAACAAATTGTATGCTGCATTGTTTCCTGTTACCCCCGTCAAATTGCTAAATTTAGGGCTAAAATAACATTTTGGGGGGAAAATTAGATTTTATTTTCACAGCTTCAACGTTATAAAATTCTGTGAACCACCTGGGGATTCAAGGTGCTCACCATACATCTAGATAAATTCCTTGAAAGGTCTTGTTTCCAAATTATGATGACATGTGGGGAGACTCTCCGAATCAGAGACTCTCTGAATGCCCCATAGCGTCTTCTTCTTACGATTCCTGCAAATTTTACATTCCAAAAGTCAAATGGTGCTCCTTCCCTTCCGAGGCCTGCCAGAGCCAAAACAGTAGATTTACACCACATATTATTTTTTTTTATTATTATTATTATTATTATTATTATTATTATAGCGCCATCTATTCCATGGCGCTTTACATGTGAAAGGGGTATACATAATGGGGACAAGTACAATAATCATAAACAATACAAGGCACAGACTGGTACAGGAGTGTTACGAGGGAGACCCGGGGAAGCGTGCCAAGATGGGAAATGGACAGCTTCCGCTGGTCAAGGTCCACTGTGCGGTGTAAGGGACCGCTGCTATGGTCAGGAAAGAGTGAGCGGGTTGCTACTAGTGATCGTCTGGAATGTCACAGACGATCTATGTACACCGGTCCGCCCTAACCCGTGAGGGTTGTATGGCTCGGGGCTTCTCGATCGGTGTACGTGTTGCACGGGGACGCACAGAGGTGCCTACGCACGTGTGCCAGCGGGAGTCACTAGATATGGCATGAGGGTAGCACAGAGGTGCCCTCGCACATGTGCTTTCAATAACCAGGTGAGTCCGGTGGAGACTTGAGGAGCTCACCTGGGACAGGGACACGGCCTGCCGAAGGAGATACTGCCAGAGCAGCAAGGCAGGAACACGGCCTGCAAACCAGGTGCTGCCTAAGCAGCAAGGGCCAAGCCCACAAAGGACAATAATGCCTGAGCAGTGGCGTGGCAGCACGCTGCCAGACATCCAAACATAGAAGGACGGTCGCGCACTGCCATGATGGCAGGGGGAGCTTTTAAGGAGGTGTAGCTCCACCCAAGGGCGGGCGCGAGACGGGCGTGACCCAATCAGGGTTCGTGACGTCCTTGCCCAGCCAGTCAGGATTCAGCTCATCACCAGCCTCGTCATGGGGCCGTGTGATATCAGTGAGCGAATCAGAAGACGTCACGTGGAGCACATGCTCATCCTCCTGCCTCTGGGTCATAAAGGCGGGATCCTCGGTTTCACAATGTGCAGAGACATGGGAAGTCTTGCTGCTTCCCTGAGCATCTATTCTTTGCACACTGCGCAACCTCCCAAAGCCTCCGTGATGCTGAGCAGTAGAGCTCGTGGCAGGCAAGGGATGAGAGACCGCTCCATTCCTTGCAAGGGGAGAACCACTAGGTGTCACCCTTCTGCTGTGTCTCTGAGGAGGCAACTCCTGCAGACTGCGCAGTCTCCCAGACCTTTGGCGCTGCTGAGCAGGAGGGCTCGTGGCAGACAAGGAATGGGGGACCAGCTCATTCCTTGCAACAAGAGAGCCACGACGTGTAACACAGGAGGATAGAGGTTCCTGCCCGCGAGGGCTCACAGTCTACAAGGGATAGGTGAGGATACAGTAGGTGAGGGTGGAGATGGTCATGCAGCGCTGTATCAGACTGAGGGTTATGGCAGGTTGTAGGCTTGTCGGAAGAGGTAGGTCATCAGGTTCCTTTTGAACCTTGTCAAGGTAGGTGAGAGTCTGATGTGTTGTGGCAGAGCATTCCAGAGTATGGGGGAGGCACAGGAGAAATTTTGGATGCGATGGTGGGAAGAAGAGATGAGAGGGGAGTAGAGAAGGAGATCTTGTGAGGATTGAAGGTTACGTGCAGGTAAGTACCGGGAGACTAGGTCACAGATGTAGGGAGGAGACAGGTTGTGGATGGCTTTGTATGTCATGGTTAGTGTTTTGAACTGGAGTCGTTGGGCAATGGAAACCTAGTGAAGGGATTGGCAGAGAGGAGAGGTTGGGGAGTAGCGGGGGGACAGGTGGATTGGTTAGGCAGGAAAGTTTAGAATAGATTGTAGAGGTGTGAGACTGTTAGAAGGGAGGCCACAGAGCAGGAGGTTTCAATAATCCAGTGTCTGTGCACAAGGAATTATACAGTGCAAAGTTTGGGGCTAAAGTAACAGTTTTGTAGGAAAAAGTAAAATTTTCATTTTTTCCTTCCACATCACTTTAGTTTCTGTAAAGCACCTAAATGGTTAATAAATTGCTTGGATGTGGTTTTGATCAGTTTCAGGGATGCAGTTTTTAGAATGGGTATTTCTGTCAACTATGCCCCTCAAAATCATTTCAAATGTGATGTGGTCCCTAAAAAAATGTTTTGTAAATTTTGTAAGAAAAATAAGAAATTGCTGATAAACTTTTAACCCGTCTAACATTTTTTTTTTTTTTTTTTTTTAAATGGTGCTGATATAAAATAGACCTGGGGAATTCTATTTACTAGCTATTTTGTATGGTAACTAGTTAAAGGGCATAAAAATTTCAAATTTTGAAAATTGTAAACAGTTTTACATTTTTGCCACATTTTCAATATTTTCATAAATAAATGCAAATACCATGAATCAAAATTTACCACTAACATGAATTATAACATGTCATGAAAAAACAGTCTGAAAATCACTGGGATCCATTGAAGCTGCAGAGTTATAATTTAAAGGGAACCAATCACCAGGATTTTCTTTTATAACCTAAAGCCAGTGCTATACTGGCACTATCAGGCTGATTCTATACATACCTGTAGTGGTGGTCAGCTCAGATGTTCAGGTTTTGAAATCCAAAAATGTAAAGTTTATAAAATTAGCTGCTTGATGAGTGACAGCAGATAATATCTGGGGGGGGGGGTTGTATGCAGAGTTATCCCCTCCCCCTGTTAGAATTTGCACAATTATTATACAAACAATTTACTTTGTCTGTTGCAGGACCTGTGTGAAACAAAGCTGGATACCAGGTCATATGGGTATGACTTCACACAGATCCTGCAACAGACAAAGTAGATCGTTTGTATAATACCTATGCTAATTGTAACAGGGGGAGGGGATAAGTATGAATACCCCCCAGATATTATCTGCTCCTCAGCTGCTGTCACTCATCAAGCAGCTAATTTTATAAACTTTACTTTTTTGGATTTCAAAACCTAAACATCTGAGCTGACCACTACAGGTATGTATAGAATCAGCCTGATAGTGCCGGTATAGCAGGTTATATACGAAAATCCTGGTGATTGGTTCCCTTTAACCTCATAAAATGGTCTGATTTAAAAAAATGAGGCTTGGTCATTAAGGGGTTAATTAACACAGATGTGTGTATGAACAAAATATTGAATGTTCTCAGTGAGAGGCACAAAATTATAACCTTGTGATACCTTTTAATGGCTAACTAAAATAAAGTGATGTTACTGTGGCGCCCTGGACAAGCCAGGTCGTCACAGAACAACACCAACACACCCCACACTCCCGGTCAGGCACACCGAAGTCAGACAAAAACCCTTGTTGCCTTCCTCCAGGGGCTGATGTCCACACCAGGGGGGTGGGCCAGGCGGTTGGCCCCGCCCACCAAGGAGTTCACAGTCCTGGAGGCGGGAAAAGTAAGGAGTCGAGTGTTGGAAGTGAAAGTGGAAGGAGGGAAGTAGCAGTTGAGCAGACAGAAGTTGGTCCGGGTGTGTGGCCCGGACGGATCAGCAAGGTTGGCAGACGGTGGTGACCGTCTGCAGGAGTGGCCTATTGGAGCTAACCGTAAGGACCGTGGACGGGTGGTGGCCCGGCGGTACCGGACCGGTGCGCAAAGAGAAGCCAGCACCATCCGGCAGGGGCTTACGGACCCCGGCAAGGCTAGGAGTCGCCGTGAATTTGCCAAATCCGTTAGCGAAGGGAACCTCCTGGGTTTCCCAGCAGCCAAGTCCCGACAGAAGGCAACAGTCCAACCGAGAGAGGGAAACACAGTCACCGCCAAGGCTAAAGTTTCCAGGGCCAGAGCCTGCGGGCAAAAGGGGCTCCTTCAGCACCCATCCAAGCTGGGGAGCAGGTTACCGTTGGGAACCCATTGGAACCGTACACGTTACACAGGTGCAGGGAAAGGCAGTCACCATTAACCTGCCGGGAGGAGAAACACCGCAGCCGTCTGTGGGACCCGTCCATCCAGCCATGTGTTTTACCGAGAACTGTGTCCTCATCATTGGCTGAGTGAGTACCACCGTGCCGTGCGGCACAGCGCTGCCCCCGCGACCCTGCACCTCGCCAGGCCCCGTAACCCGCCTGCCATCCATCCCTACCCCATCACCAGGCCCCGGGACAACCAACCCCCTACCCACGGAGGGGAGAACTAACATCCAGGCTGTTCCCAGTCATCGCTCCCGGGATCCCCGTCCAGAGCAGCGGTGGTGTCACTAATATCACCACAGCCATGGGTGGCGTCACGGACAATAACCAAATCCCCACAATCCAATCACCACCCTTTTCACTCACGGGCGAGGAGCGCCGCTCGAGTCCCCGGGATCCGGCCCACCGCTCCAGCCACCACCGAGCAGCAGCAGCCGCAGCAGCGGCCGGACTCGAGCAGTGGGAGAGCGCAGCGTCCCCTCCTCCGCCTGCAACATTACAAAGCAAGCTTTCGAGACATCTCAGGTCCCTTCATCAGGGATGGTATGACAAATATCTGAAGAAACACAAATATATGCACAAACAGAGCAGAGGGATGGCATAATAAAAGACATTTAAATAAACAAACACTGAGCTTAGAAAGTGAAGCCTTAATTAGCTTTGATTATTTGTGTGAGAGTTTTATTGTCCCAATATCCATGTAGGATCAGAGGTCTCTGTTGAGTCTCTGGAATAGACTGCTCAGATTTTGTAATGGGCCATAAATCCTCCTGACAGGTTGAGTCCTGTGTCCACAGAGTTAAACATTTTAATGAATTTGTATTCCCAGACAAATTCCTTCAGATTTTGTGTTATACCATGCCTGATGAAGAGACCTGAGTAGTCTCGAAAGCTTGCTAATATTACCATCTTTTCAGTTAGCCATTAAAACGTATCAACCACTGAGGACTCTCAGTTGTTTTAAACAAACTTTTTTTATCTCTACTGGCTAACACTGTACAAAGATATATTTTACCTATTCCCAGACCCTGCGATGGCTCTGTGATCTGAAGTTGCCTTTTAATATGACAACTTTGATATGGTTTATGTTGTGTCCTGAAGCACAGAAATGTTTGGCCACAGGTAAATGGATTTTTTTGTCTGTAATTGTGTGGCGTGTGACATCTCATCCTTGCTCTAAGGGCGGCTTTGCACGTTGCGACATTGCACGTGCGATGTTGATGGGGTCAAATCGAAAGTGACGCACAACCGGCATCGCAGTCGATATCGCAACGTGTAAAACCTTTTTGATACGATGAACGAGGGCAAAAGCGTCGTTATCGTATCATCGCTGCAGCCTCCGACATTTCCATAATGCCGGTGCAGCGACAGGTGCGATGTTGTTCCTCGCTCCTGCGGCAGCACACATCGCTGTGTGTGAAGCCGCAGGAGCGAGGAACTTCACCTTACCTGCCGCCGGCTGCAATGAGAAGGACGGAGGTGGGCGGGATGTTTACATCCTGCTCATCTCCGCCCCTCCACTTCAATTGGCCGCCTGCCGTGTGACGTCGCTGTGACGCCGCACGACCCGCCCCCTTAGGAAGGAGGTGAGTCGCCGGCCAGAGGGACGTCGCACGGCAGGTGAGTGCATGTGAAACTGCCGTAGCGATAATAATCGCTACGGCAGCTTTCACTAGATATTGCACGTGCGACGGGGGCGGGACTATCGCTGCAGCATCGGTAACACATTGTTACCGATGTCGCAGCGTGCAAAGCCCGCCTAAGTCTCTGTCCTGTTTCTCCAACATAGAGGCCCCCAATAGGACATATAGTGCACAGGATTAAGTACACCACGTTGGAAGAGGAACATGTGACTGTCCCAGGAATTTTATAGTCCTTCCGTGTGTTAGGGATCTGTATCTGGTCTTTGGTCTCTACATGAGTACAGGTTTTGCAGATCTTTTCACTGAGAACATTCAATAATTTTTCAACTGGCTAACACGGTACCAAAACCTTTTCACTTGTGTGAACAAAATAATGAAAGTATGTAAATGAAGGCAACTTAATGATGACATATGATTTCTCTATGTAAATTGAGGCAATTGGGAAATCACCACCTCCTACAGATAGATCAATGGTTTTCAATTGCAAAGACTTGTAAAGAAGATGTTTGGCGCGTGTGTTCTGAAATAAAATGTTTAGCAGCCGATGAGAAATTGCAATTAGATGAATTAACATTAGTAATAATAATGATAATAATAATAATAATTTTATTCATTTATATAGCACTATTAATTCCACAGCGCTTTACATACATTGGCAACACTGTCCCCATTGGGGCTCACAATCTAGAGATAATATAATCTAATATAATCTAAATCTTCACAGAAGCCAACTTTTAATTTTCTTATGGTTCATACAACATAAAACTTGTCACATAAAGTGCAATTGATAAAAGACAACATTCTGTGACGTACAATTAATATATTGCTTAATATTATAAAAACAAGACGTACCGGCATTATAAGTCTGAGTTGATTGCAAAGTGTGACTACAGCTTTTATATTTATTGGATCCACATTTTTAAAAACCTTTATGTTACAGACGTGTTGGTTTTTTTATTGATTATTGAAAAAAGTGGGAGATAAAATAATTCCAAGTGATGGAGCTTTTTTTAACCACTGTATGGCAACCATCATGAAGAAGACAAGCCAATGTATCATCTTCAAACAAATCTGGCAACTTTTTGTTAGTAATACTTTTTTTTTATTTTAAATTGTGTGCTGTTTTGTAAAGATAAATCCGGCTTGGATTAATTAACCCTTTCATGACCGGTCGATTTTGCGCTTTCCGTTTTCTTTTTTTTTCCCACCATTCTTCTTCCGAGAGACGTAACATTTCTTTTATTTGTCAGTCAATATGGTAATGCGAGGGCTCGTTTTTTTGCAGAACGAGCTGTACTTTTAAATGACTCCATGAGTTTTACTTTATAGTGTACTGGAAAACGGCAAAAAAAATTTCAAGTGCGGAAAAATTGCAAAAAAAAAGTGTGATTGCACTATTATTTTTTAGATATATTATTCACCGTGTTCCCTATATAATAAAACTGATGAGTCAATGTGATGCCTGAGGTCGGTGCGAGTTCATAGACAGCAAACATGTATAGGTATACTTTTATCTAAGGGGTTAAAAAAAATCAGACGTTTGTCCGAATAAAGTTGCATACATTTTGCGCCATTTTCCAAGACCTGTAGCGTTCTCATTTTTCGGGATCTATGGATTAGTGATGGCTTATTTTTTACGTCTCCAGGCAGCGTTTTTAACGGCACCTTTTTTGCGCAGATGCTACGTTTTGATCGCTTGTTATTGCATTTAGCGCAAAATTTGTGGTAACCAAAAAACTTTAAAATAGCAACAAAAAGAGGAATAAATATCCTCCAAAAATTAAGCATCACTTACAGCAAAGAAGGGCAGCAGTTGTACATCGCCCAGGCCAAAAACTAGTACTCTAGCAGGATGCAGCTAAACCCCCACTAACTGGAGGCATCACTAGTGCAGGAGGAGCAAATTACACACACATTTCCAAAACATGGAGGAGCGATTGCTGGATGATAAAACTGCACACTGATGGCTTGCATAGAGCGCTGTTCACACATGCCAAAAAACTTAATTTTGGCATTTGGAATTATTTTGCCGCCACGCCATTTAGCGATCAGATTAATTGCTTTTATTTATTTTTTTTTTATTTTTTTAAAACTTTTTTTTATTTTACTAGTTCCCCTAGGGCGCTATATTGACCAACAGTCTGATCGCTCTTCCATATCTGCTGATCACAGCTACACAGCTGAGACCAGTAGATATGCTCATCTCTTATTTCACACAGCTCTGGCTGTCTGAGACTGGAAGTGAGTCATGTGAGCCAGATGAGGCATCACATAACCCTATGCTACTATGACAACCATCGGATCCGCGTGATCACGTCACGTGACTTCCAGTATCGGGCGGTGAGTAAACGGAACACCTACCGCTATTATAATGCCGCTGTGACAGTTTAAGGGGTTAACAGGTATGGGCAGATCGCAGATCTACCCTTACCTGGTAGGCACACATGTCAGTTGTATAAATCAGCTAACATGTGCGCGGATCCCCTCCAACTGCCCGCAGCAGTCGAGGGAGATTAACACTATGACCGCTAGGACGTAACTTTACTGCCTGCGATCATTAAGGGGTTAATAAAATGATCTCTGGTGGTTCCTCTTTCAATTTGTGCAATCAAATCAATGCATTATTTTAAATAAGCAATACAGTTTCTTCTATTTAACCCTTATACGTACCTATACTTCTAAGGCCATGTCTGTTCATTTAACGCAGGCTCACGCAGCATTTTTCACAGCACATGTCACAGGGCACCGATTGCTTGTCATAACAGCTAATGTACCTCAAGGGATGAAAACGGGGTACTTCACCTATTATTCACTAACAAAACCCCATAAAATTCAGTACTTTATTAATCAAACCAAAACAAGTGCAAATTAAAATCAATATAGTTTAGAATGCATATTCAGGTCACAGGGATGATTCTGGACAAATTCCCTATTCTCCCCCTTCCTAACCGTGGGGGTTGGCACCCTATTTTGGTATACGTAGTGGCGCCCCCGCTCAACGTGGACTGACCCTTCAGGCCCTATCCTCACAATCTTATGAGTGCTGCTGATCTCTATATGGGCCTTCACATAATATCTCAGTGAAATTCTCACACACCCATTCAGACACTTCCAAGAGTCCTATGTAGGATAGGTATTCCAGGTTATACCCTTGTCTATGTGAGATTCAATGATATATGAGACACGTAATCAGATTCTCCAGCCATAGGGCACAGTCCATGTAGGCTATGCACCAAACTTCTAGATGTCAATCTTGAATGGTGTAGCCAAATGACTACTGCTTCGCTCCTGCGCGTAGCTCACTGCCCGACGCGCCATTATACTCCACACCATCTGACTGCATCCTGTCTTCATATCCAGTGAGACATCTCACTAATAACAGCAACTCACTGGAGGATCGATTTATGTTTGGTGGCACAAACAGAATGTGTACAATTGGGCAGTGATATCTCTAACCAGGTACTGCACCTCATTGGAGGAACAATTGACTATTTGTGGCACAATAACAATTCTGCCATCTATGCGATTACGCTATGGACAGCCCCTGATGAACCTCCGTTCGATTTGGGGTTCGGAGGAGAAACGCGTCGGGCAGTGAGCCACGCGAAGGAGCGAAGCAGTAGTCATTTGGCTACACCATTCAAGATTGACATCTAGAAGTTTGGTGCATAGCCTACATGGACTGTGCCCTATGGCTGGAGAAACTGATTACGTGTCTCATATATCATTGAATCTCACATAGACAAGGGTATAACCTGGAATACCTATCCTACATAGGACTCTTGGAAGTGTCTGAATGGGTGTGTGAGAATTTCACTGAGATATTATGTGAAGGCCCATATAGAGATCAGCAGCACTCATAAGATTGTGAGGATAGGGCCTGAAGGGTCAGTCCACGTTGAGCGGGGGCGCCACTACGTATACCAAAATAGGGTGCCAACCCCCGCGGTTAGGAAGGGGGAGAATAGGGAATTTGTCCAGAATCATCCCTGTGACCTGAATATGCATTCTAAACTATATTGCTTTTAATTTGCACTTGTTTTGGTTTGATTAATAAAGTACTGAATTTTATGGGGTTTTGTCATAACAGCCTAAGGTCAGCCCATGACTTGTCTCTGTCATGAAGAAGTTCCTATGAATGCCGGCTGAGCGCCAGCATTCGCAGGAGATCAGCACTTCTGCTGATCAGAGGGATGCTGAAGCATCGCTCTGAACAGCAGAACCGATTGGACAGTGCAGGCTTTAAGGGCACTAGTAAAATCATTAAAAAATGTAAAAAAACGTTTTTGAAATATGAACCAATAAAAAAAAAACAAAACACAAGTTCAAATCACCCCCACATGTCTCATTGAAAATAAAGCAATAAAAAAAACAAAACATATACTCAGTGTTACCAAGTTTATAAATGCCTAATGTATCAAAATATAAAATAAATTAATTTGATCGTAAAGGGCGTAGAAAGAAAACGCCAGAATTATAGTTTGTTCGTCGCCACAACATTGCATTAAAATGAAATAACAGGAGAGCAAAACATTGCATCTACCCAAAAATGTTATAATTAAAATTCTAGCTCAAGACGCAAAAAATAAGCCATCACCCAGCCCATGAGGCAGAAAATATTAGAATGTTACGCATCTTGGAAAATGGTGACAAAAGCGCTACTCTTTTATTTCTTTTTTTACAAATTTCACAATTTCTTTGCTATTTAAAGAAAAGCAAAACTTCACATGTTTGGTATCTAAAACCTCATAACCAGAGAAGTGTTCTGGATTTTTATGTTAGGTTCCAGATTTCTCAGTAGCCTAAATTTTTATAGAGAAATCATGTATCATCATTGATCTTTCTTGATTTACATATTTTCTATTATTTTGTTCATAAACATGTGTTAATTAATTAGTATTTTATCATATTTTGTGTTAAAAAGACATACAACTCATTTTTTAAAGTATGGATGCTATATAAAGATAGAGGTAAGTAACCATGAATCAATAATTAGAAGTGCAAAACATGAAAAACAAAAGAAACTCCTAAAATTCAAATTTTAATGTTATCCGATTAAAAGGGAAGGGAATCTTCCAACACCAAATCATAAATTTCCTTCAAATTTGAATAAATATCAATATTAAGAAACTACAAGGGAGGGGAAGGGGGTTTGACCGTTACAATGCCCTAAATTCACCCCTTCCTTGCCGCGGATGTCGACGCCCTAAGAACCTGCGCAATTGGCGCCCCCGCTCTACGTCGACTCTCCCTCCTGGCCCTAATATAGCCCTAGGAATTGTGAGGTGATGGTACTGTGAAGGATAAACACATTCAAACGAACCAAATTTCAAGATATAATATAGATGATATCAATAACCTATGGCCAATGTAATTAATTGGAAACATAAAGGGGTACAATGACCCAGAAACCCACTCAAATAACTCCAGCGGTCCCTAAACGAAACCACCCGACGCGTTTCCCCTCATCTAGCTGAGGTTCTTCAGGAGTGGAATGAAAAGTTAGTTCATAGAAAAAAGAGGTTAATGAATGCTCGTGGTCCCAAAAAGCACTAGAATCAGAATAATGCTAGAGTCTGTATAAAACAATAACGGTGGGACTAAATTTAATAGCTGGATAAGCCTCAAACCGTGCAATACAGATACCCTGATTACCACCAGGTAGCAGGGGTTAACCACAAGTGCAAATGCATATACTCGTAAAAACAGACTCCAAATATATAAGGCCAGATTAGAACCAAGGCTTCAACCACTTATCTCATAGGCCTTGGTGTTCACCAGATAAGGGACCTTCCTCGAGGGATTCCCTGGATAAAGAACGGACCCAGCGTCTCCAGAATAGCGATCATTCAATCCCTCAACTCCTCATCCTATAGCCCAGATGCGGCCCGCAGCAATGAGGATGTAGGTTCAAGGGGCAAGAGATATAAAGATAGACTTAAGATTTAAAAATAAATAGTTGTATTTTATCTAGAATTAGGCTATGTGCGCACTGGGAAATGAAATTTCCTTGAGAAAATTCTGCATGCTCTCAAAAATTACCGCACCCACGGTAAAAAAACGCGGGAAACCGCACCCGAAAACCGCATGCGGTTTGCCGCAGTTTGCTGCGGTTTTACCGCGGTATTATTCGCGGTATTGCCGCGGTTTTGCCACGTGCGGGTTGGGATGTACTTTATTGCATTCAATGCAATAAAGCACATTGAAGGAAAAAAAAAAAAGTAATTTAATTCTGAGATAGTAGATAGATAGACAGAAGAATAGATAGAGGGATAGATAGACAGACAGATAGAGGGATAGATAGATAGATAGATAGATAGAGGGATAGATAGATAGATAGATAGATAGATAGAGGGATAGATAGATAGATAGATAGATAGATAGATAGATAGATAGATAGATAGATGGATGGATAGATAGATAGAGGGATAGATAGAGGGATAGATAGATAGACAGACAGATAGAGGGATAGATAGATAGATAGATAGAGGACAGATCGCTGCATTTCCCGCGGTCGGCAGTGAGTTCACATTACCGGCCGTGGGAAATGACCGGTAATTACCTCTGCTGTCTGCTGCTTTCATTCAGCGCTGTGTCTGTGACAGTCGCGGCTGGATGGAAGCAGCGCAGGACCTGTGGATTACGCCGGAGCGGTGGATTACGCCGGAGCGGTGGATTACGCCGGAGCTTTGGTGCGGGAGGGGTTAATAAAATGGTGAACGAGGCTTGTTTGTTTTATTTAAAATAAAGGATTTTTCGGTGTCTGTGTTTTATTCACTTTACTTACGGGTTGATCATGTCAGCTGTCACATAGACGCTGCCATGATCAAGCCTGGAGTTAATGGCGGTGGTCCCCCACCATCATTAACCCCTTGTATTACCTTGCTGCCACTGCTACACGGCGGCAAGAAGAGCCGAGGACACGCCGGTGCTGCCGCATAATGCATGCGACAGTGCCGGGGCAGCTGCGGCTGATATTATCGGCTGCGGGAGGTGGAGTGAGGCGGGGGACATTAACCCTGCCCCTCTCCCTCCCCAGCCTGAGAATACCGGGCCGCCGCTGTGTGCTTACCTCGGCTGGACGGTAAATATACAGCGGAGCCCACGTTCTTTGTTTTCTATATTTCCGTTTTCTTTCTATGTGTGTTCTATGTGTCTGTGTCTATGTGTTCTATGTCTGTGATGTCTATCTGTGTCTGTGATGTGTTTGTGTGATCTGTGTGTTTACTCTCTGCACGGCTTCCTCTTCCTGTAATGACATCACTTCCCTGCAAAACCGCAGACAAGCGATGCACATTACCGGAGGTAAAAATACCGCAGGGAATAACGCAGGAAAACGCAGTGAACCGCACAGAATTTGCTGCCTGCGTTATTCCCTGCGGGATTTCATGATTAACATTGGAGTCAATGGAGTGAAATCCCGCAGCGATGTGCGGAAAAGAAGTGACATGCACTTGTTTTTGCTGCGGGATTCCCGCAGCAAAACATGCAGCTGGCAAATTCCGCCTAGTGCGCACAGGATTTTTTTTCTCCATAGGATTTGCTGGTGATTCACTGCAGAGATGTTATGAACATTTTCTGCAGCGAAACATGCAGCAAATCCGCGGCAAAATCCGGTAAGTGCGCACATAGCCTAAAAATGATTGACAAAAATAAGAGTTTTTTTGTACGTTGATCAGTTACAGAAAAGGAAAATAATAGTATCACTTATCTTATGTGATGGATACTTTGAGATTCTTGTGGATAATAGTCAATTTCTCTATTTAAGCAATAAAGTTTGTTTCTTCTTTTATTTATCCTTGCTTGAATACTTTAAATGGTCTAAGCCAGTGTTAGGAGGGGGGTATTAACCTCCCGGACCCAGACGTTCATGTCCCATAGGACATTGAGACCGGGCATTGAGCATATCTTAGGTTGCGTCTTTGGACACCTTTGTTCACCATGTATCATAATATCTGAGTTTTTAACAGTTTGGTAATTCTAAATAACGAACTATCACTTTATTCAGAAGCTGGAATCAAACGTCTTTGATTTTTTTTCCATAGGGTAGTTATGCAGGGTAACCTAAAGACATGCCATGAAATAATTCTTAGAGCCACGCCCCATTAGTAAAGACTGAGAACTTAACAGAAATACCTAAATCTCTGGAACTGTATGGTGGGTTTAGAAAATAATTGATATTTAAGGGAGCAACAGACTAAAATAAGAGTAAAGACTGGACACTTTTGACTTATTGACAAGTCCTCTTTAAAATTATACACATAAATGAAGCTATAGATCAGTGCTCCTCTCCTCCATTACTGAAGTGCCACAAAGGGAACCCTACCCTAGTGTTGCACAGTATGCAATAATTACTAGTGAAATGCTAAGGAAATCATGAAAACATTACTTTTTGATGGCTCTTGAGGACTGGAGTTGGGGAATACTGCTATAGATACTGCTTGTCTTCCACTTTCAGTCCTTGGTCACTTAGAAATGTATAATTTATTTTGACTCAAATACAAAATTTAGCACTTGTACACAAATTAGGTGTCCATAAGTCCAATCTTCCTGTGTCTTCCAGCTAGAAGGAGCGATGGCCACTTGTGTGCGCTACTGCTATTTTTGAAGTGGTTGTCCCACAAACAAAGTACAGTACATTTTAATAAATTAGATCTTAGAAGAATGCTAAGTTCCACAAAAGGGTGTGTTAAAAAGATGTTCCTGTGCTGAGATAATCTTATATATGTGCCCCTGCTGTGTACTGTGTAATGGCTGTGTCTGACCGTACAGGGATATGGTCTTATCATACCACATCTCCTCGGCAGGGGAGGACGCAAAAGAGTATACAGTGGAATCTTGGTTTACGAGAACAATCCGTTCTGGGAGGGTGCTTGTAAACCAAGTTATTCGTCTAACAAAGCAAGATCTCCCATAGGAAATCATTGCAATGCAGACAATTCGTTCCACAACTTGTTAAATGTCCCATCCTGGTCCCCTATTCTGTCATTCCACACATGCACAAACACACAAACACACACACATTATGCTCACCTTACCTTTTGTTCCATCGCCGGCCTCCCGGTTCTTGTAATTCTTTGCTACAGGATGTGTATCGGGTAACCATTGCGGCGAGGGAGGAACTTCCACTGTCAGCCGCTACTCAAAGGCAGTGCACTGACCAATCAAAGGCAAGCGTTTCATGTCTTTGACATCAGCGCGCTGGCAGCAGAAGTTCCTCCCTCGCAGCGATAGTTACCCGATGTACATCCTGTAGCGGTGAACTACAAGAACCGGGAGGCCGGCGATGGAACAGAAGGTAAGGTGAGCATAATATGTGTGTGTTTGTGCGTGTTTCTGTGTGTTTGTGCGGACTGCAAGAGCGGGTTAGAGCGCGGTGGAAGAACGGAACCAGAAGTGTGTGCAGTGAGTATTTGCTCATACGGCAAAGCTTGCTAGTAAACTGAGTTACTTATTTACAGCAAGCTTTGCTCATACAGCGAAATACTCGCAAACTGGGTTACTCGTTAAACAAGGTTCCACTGTACAAACATTACAGCACAGGATCACAGCTGAGTCTTTCTGTAAAGTAATGACAGGAAGCAAAATAAAGTTGAGAAGTTTGCGCTGCTGAGAAAGTGAATCAATGGTGGATTCCCTGACAAATAAGGGATGATATGCTGCAAAACACGTAGAAGTAAACCACCTTTGTTAAACTACATACAGTGCCTTGCGAAAGTATTCGGCCCCCTTGAATTTTTCAACCTTTTACCACATTTCAGGCTTTACACATAAAGATAAAAAAATGTAAATTTTATAGTGAAGAATCAACAAGTGGGACACAATTGCTTATTTTAAATTCTTGTAAAAAAATAAAAAACTGAAAATTGGGGCGTTCAATATTATTCATCCCCTTTACTTTCAGTGCAGCAAACTCACTCCAGAAGTTCATTGAGGATCTCTGACTGATCCAATGTTGTCCTAAATGACTGATGATGATAAATATAAGCCCCTGTGTGTAATCAAGTCTCCGTATAAATGCCCCTGCTCTGTGATAGTCTCAGGGTTCTGTTTAAAGCGCAGAGAGCATCATGAAGACCAAGGAACACAACAGGCAGGTCCATGATACTGTTGTGAAGAAGTTTAAAGCCGGATTTGGTTGCAAAAATGTTTCCAAAAGTTTAAACATCCCAAGAAGCACTGTGCAAGCGATCATATTGAAATGGAAGGAGTATCATACCACTGCAAATCTACCAAGACCCGACCGTCCATCCAAATTTTTATCTCAAACAAGGAGAAGACTGATCAGAGATGCAGCCCGTGATCACTTTGGATGAACTGCAGAGATCTACAGCTGAGGTGGGAGAGTCTGTCCATAGGACAACAATCAGTCATACACTGCACAAATCTGGCCTTTATGGAAGAGTGGCAAGAAGAAAGCCATTTCTCAAAGATATCCATAAAAAGTGTTATTTAAAGTTTGCCACAAGCCACCTGGAGACACCAAACATGTGGAAGAAGGTGCTCTGGTCAGATGAAACCAAAATTGAACTTTTAGGGCAGAATGCCAAACGATATGTTTGGCGTAAAAGCAACACAGCTCATCACCCTGAACACACCATCCCCACTGTCAAACATAGTGGTGGCAGCATCATTGTTTGGGCCTGCTTTCCTTCAGCAGGGACAGGGAAGATGGTTAAAATTGTCGGGAAGATGGATGGAGGCAAATACAGGACCCTTCTTGAATAAAACCTGTTGGAGTCTACAAAAGACCTGAGACTGGGATGGAGATTTGTCTTTCAACAAGATCATGATCCAAAACATAAAGCAAAATCTACAATGGAATAATTCACAAATAAACGTATCCAGGAGTTAGGGCCCATTTACACACTGACACATCGCTAGCGATATCGCTGTAACGTCACCGGTTTTGTGACGTAATAGCGACCTCCCCAGCGACATTGCAGTGTGTGACACGCATCAGCGACCTGGCCCCCGCTGTGAGGTCGCTGATCGCTACAAATCTTTCAGGACCATTTTTTGGTCCTTTGTTTCCCGCTGCGCAGCATGCATCGGTGTGTTTGACACCGTTACAATGACATCGTTAGCGACTTAGAACCCAGCCCGTAGACGTGCTATAGCGTTCCCTTTCCTGCCCCCTTACCTCCAATTGGCAGTCGCTGTTGCGTTCTGATTGGGCGGCTTTCACTGAAAAGAAGGCAACTTTAGCGCTTCCGTCCTTTGTTTCAAAGCTACCTTGTTCCTGAGCATGCTGGTTTGCGGATCATTAGGGAGTTCTCCAGTCTGCAATAATATAAAGCCTATACGGTAAGCGTCATTTGATTGAAGCTGTATTGATGCTGTATAGATAAACCAGTGTGGAGTCGCCGCACAGAGAACTCTACAAACATCCGCTAAGCAACAGAAGCTCAGGAACAAAGGATATACAAGCGCGACTTTTGCCAATCTTTCCAAGCTCGGGGTCACCAATAAGAACGCACTAGCGATCAGCAATCGGAGCTGAGGGGGGCGTGTACAAAGGACATCTAGGTGGCTTCAGCGCCAAACACCACGCCCCTAACATAGGTGTGAGTCGTCAAATAGCTGCTGTGTGACATGTCCCCAACGACCAGCGAGGTCGTTCTGCAGGTCCGTATCGCTGCTGCGTTGTTGGCCAGATCTGCCTGTTTGACAGCTCACTAGAGACTTTCCAGTGATCCCGGCCAGGTCGGGATCGCTGGTGAGATCGCTGGAAAGTCTCAATGTGTAAAGGGGCCTTTAGAATGGCCAATTCAAAGTCCAGACCTGAATCCAATCGAGAATCTGTGGAAAGAGCTGAAAACTGCTGTTCACAAACGCTCTCCATCCAACCTCACTCAGCTCCAGCTGTTTACACAGGAAGAATGGGCAAGAATTTCAGTCTCTCGATGTGCAAAACTGATAGACACATACCCCAAGAGACTTGTGCTGTAATCGCAGCAAAAGGTGACGCTACAAAGTATTAACTTAAAGGGGATGAATAATATTGCATGCCTCAATTTTCAGTTTATTATTTTATAAAAACGTTTAAAATAAGAAATATCGTTCAACTTTACAATTGTGTCCCACTTTTGTTGATTCTTCACCAGAACATTAAAATTTTTAACTTTATGTTTGAAGCCTGAAATGTAGGAAAAGGCTGAAAAATTCAAGGGGGCCGAATACTTTCACAAGGCACTGTAGCTCTTTGGATTTTTGTTTATTCACTGCAGCACAGACTTATTCCACAACTTTATTTCGGTTCCTGTTTTTGTGTCTGCCTTAGTGCATGTGGATTCTGTAGCAGCTGTGTTACGTTTTTACTACTGGTTATGTATCACGCAACCATACATGGTGAGCACATGGTCCTTACCACTTGAATGTTATTTTGGTAAGACCCTATTGCACTTTCTATCCACAGCATTTATTTTCTGTAATGTTAAACATTTCCCCTGTCTGTTTTATCACAGGAGTATTTCCTGTGATTCATGTGTCCTTGGTAAAGACCATAAAATTTGCATAAGATAATAAGGTCCATATCTCTTGAACTGTATGTTGTATTTAAAAATAAATGAATACTCAGGAGAGCAGCAGAAATAATAAAATGGCACAAAACTGGACACTTTTGACCTGATGACAGGTCCTCTATAAGTTTGAAAACTGTTATTAATGGTGTAAGCTAAGCTCCTGAGCCCAATCATAAATGTGTCGTATATGCCAATTGTAGGAACATGTTTAGTGTCATGGGAAGGGGTCATATAGATTAGATATTTCTCTCATGAGTATTTCTTTACACAGGTAACTGCTGGCTCCTCGGCTCCATCGCATGCCTCACAACGAATAAGGATTGTTTGTCCCGTGTGATTCCAGCAGACCAATCTTTTGAAAAGGACTACGCCGGGATCTTCCATTTTAAGGTAAATTATTTATGAAAAAAGCATAATAATAATAATAATAATCTTTATTTCTATAGCATCAACATATTCCGCAGCGCTTTACAATTCAGAGTTTCATATATAAACAAGCATTCATAAGTAACAGTTATAGAAGGTACAATAATTAAAGCAAAAATAGAGACAACCCTTCTCGTAACAGGTCACAATCTACAATGGGGTGCGGTGGGGGACACACAAGGTACAGCTGCTTATTTACATTGATGGTCTACCCATCTAAGAAATGGGGGATAGATAAAGGCTGCATGAGCCGTCACCAGCCAAACTTTATTATGCTTTCCGGTATGGTGGCGTTTGATAGAGAATTATGTTCTGAGAAAAAGAGGGAATACTGTATATATGAATTGACTTTGATCAGGGAGGGTAATAGGCCTCCCTAAACAGATGTGTGTTTAGGGAGCAACTGAAGCTAAGCTGTGGATTGTCCTAGTGTGGATCGCCACTACGTGAGCCCGCATTAAAGGGACACACATGACCAATGATGTACCGATACGTCATAGGTCAGGAAGGGGTTAATTACTAAACAGGCAATCACGCAATCTGTTTTATCATAACATGGTCCTGTATTTGTAGTTTGAGCATAGACTGTGGCACATATTGAATTTTCATGTAACTAATCTTAAAGGGAACCTGTCACCCGATTTGGCGACTGTATGCTGCGCCCACCACCAGTGGTCTCTTATATACAATGTGACGCCCCTGGACTATCTGGTCGTCACAGGGTATTGTACAATCTGCCCTCCCGTGCAATATCCACCTCCTTCTTGGTTATGTGTCCCCAACTAAATGGTGTTGAACACCAGTGGATGGCCTGAGTGGAATAGGGTCGCCCACTTGGGGGATTGGTTAGGGGAGGTCAGGAGTGTCAGGAGTGTCAGTCAGAAGAAAGAAGTAGTTTGGAAGTGAAGGAGGGAGGAGGTCAGGAGCTTGGGCTCCTAGGAACTATCTAGGTAGCAGACGGTGGTCTGGGCCTAGAGGATCTGGACCCCCGGTCACAGGGGATCGTAACAAGGGGCACGGAACTGTCGAGGAGGAAAGCCGGTGGCCTTGTACCATCACCGGGCTGGGACCAGGGCACGACGGGGTACATAGAGCCTAGGTTAGGGAGTAGCCTCAGGCAACCTGAAAATTTACTGGACGAGAATGGAGCCTTCAAGATCCGCTCTCCACCCGCTCCAAAATCAGGGTACTAGCGCAATGAGAGGGATAGGACTTTCCACCAAAACGGTCCAGAAAATCCCAAGTGTGAACCCTGAGAGCAAGCTCCCACAGTTAGCCACACTGGGGAGTGGGACCAGACAATTTCCATACTACCGGGACCAACAGAGAAGTAAACTTAGTGCCAGAAGGAAGGTCACGGATCACCAAGCAGCACCATTGGGACCTGAACTAAGCTCCCTTCAGCGGCAGCGGTATCCAGAACTTTGGTTTACCCAGTTGTCAGTGTCAGCTTACTGGACTGAGTGAGTACAAAAGTGACCCCCTTTGCAACCAACGGCACTTCCCCCTCATCATCACCGAGTCCCAGGGCATTCCCCCTACCCGTAGAGGGTTCAACACCTGGCTGCCCCATTCCAGAGCACCCGGGTACTCTCAACTGCACAGGTGGTGTCACAAACTCTAAACAAAATCCCCTGTAAATACCCCCTTCCTTTGAGTGGCCGCACGATCCCCGGGTTCCTGACACACCTCGAGCCACCGCAGATCTGGATCCGAGCAGCCCGGCTACTGGCACGGGGCAGTACAATAACATTCTAGAATACTGTATATAAGAACCCAGGGCACTGTGTAGAACAGAAAAATCACTTTATAATACTCACCTAAGGGGCGGTGCGGTACAGACCGGTCGGATGGGTGTCGCCGTTCTCCAATACCGGAGCCTCCTCTTTTGGTCATCTTTGTCCTGCTTCTTCTGAAGCCTGAGTGCATGACGCGTCCTACGTGATCCACAATAGCCATCATTGAGGTCCTGCACAAGCGCACTTTGATCTGCCCTAAGCAGGGCAGATCAATGTATTGTAGTGTGCCTGCGCAGGACCTCAATGTCAGCTATTGTGGATGACGTAAGACATGCGTGATGCATCCAGGCTTCAGAAAGAAGGAGGACAAAGAGGAGGCGCTGGTACCGGAGAACGGATACACCCATTCGACAGGTCTGCACTGCCCCTTATGTGAGTATTATAAAGTGATTTTTTTATGTTCTATGTTCGCCTGGGCTGTTATATACAGCAGGTTAGAATGATGTATATAAGAGCCCACTGGTGGTGGCCGCAGCTTATAGTTCTCAAAAATTTAGACCCCAAAAATTTACAGCAATACAGCAGAATCATGTGAGCCTATTGTAGAGATTAATTTTCTATTTTATCACAAAAATATCTAATATGATACAAATATTTTTAGAAAAATGTTCTAAATTTATACAAAATGCCTTTTCTCATTGACACAACTTCCTCCTTTTAAACTTTACACTCAGTGACGCTAAGCCGATTAACCACTATTCAATGAACATTATAGACGGATTCCATCGCTTGGGATGTCAAATGATTGGCCAGAAAGAAAAGCATTTCTAAATGTAAAACCACCGGCCAATTCCAATTTCCCGTAATAAAAAGGTTTGGACCATGACAACATGATGTAAATGTGTCACTGGAAACATCTGCTTTTTTGCAGTTTTGGCAGTACGGAGAGTGGGTAGATGTTGTTGTCGATGACAGGCTTCCCACCAAGAGCAACAAGCTCATGTTTGTGAAGTCCAAAACGTCTAATGAGTTCTGGAGCGCCCTCCTGGAAAAAGCCTATGCTAAGTAAGTGCAATGAAAAAAAAGCCAAAAATAGGAGAAAATGAGTAGATGTTTCAAGTCATAGCTGAAACCTAATTGGAAGTCTAAGATGCTCCAGAATGTGAAAAGCTGAGGAGAACCAACCTAGGTAATGGATTTGGGATCTAAAAGAGAACAACATCAAAGTTTTCCATATATTCTCATTATTCCTCCCCATTCCTACAAACACATTGAAGGATCTACCCAGAAAAGGAAATGTAGGGTGGCTGAATTTATTTTGCAGTTTCAATGACTATGATTGGGATTTGAAGCTTTTGAAATAATTTCTTTCCACAGTGCAAACAATAAGACTTTACTGAAAAATAACTGGAAACAATCCAAAGAGAGTACTATATATTATAAAGATCTTCCATTGCTTAAGGCCCCTTTAACACACTGCAACATCGCTAGTGTGGCGCCCTGGCCTAGCCAGGTCGTCACAGATAACATACAAACACCCCACCCCCAATACACTGTGTTCCAAATTATTATGCAAAAAATATGTTTTCATATTTTCCTAAATTAACTTTATGAATTGCAGTCATTCTTATTTTCCAGTCATCTACTATTCGAGCATAATTGAAATGTTTTTGATCAAACTGCCTATGAAAACAGTATATTTTTAAAAATAATAAACACTCAAAATGCACTCAAAATGCATGTTCCAAATTATTATGCACAGCAGAGTTTTCAACCTTTTTATTTTTATTTTGAAAAACAAAATGGTGAATTGTGAAATTCTAAGCATTATCAGCTTATTACAAAATGAAATCAATCAAGTCCAAACTTAATTCTAGATGATGTTACATTTGCACATAGGACCCCTTGTTCGAAAGAAGCGTCTGAACTCTCTCGTCCATTGAATTTGTCAGTTTTTGGTTGGTTTGTGCTTCAATTGTTTTGCATGTGTACAGAATACCCTCCCAGAGCTGTTGCTTAGATGTGAACTGCCTCCTGCCATCATAGACACTCCTTTTGATGAGGCTCCAGAGGTTCTCAATGACAGCAAGGTTGGCAGACGGTGGTGGCCGTCTGCAGGAGTGGTGGAGCGACGCGGAACCGTAGGACCGGGGTCGGGCGACGGCCCGCCGGTACCGACCGGGGAGCGAAGTGAAGCCAGCACACACAGGCAGGGCCATCGGACCCCGACCAGGCTTGAGCCGCCGATAATAGTCAGATTCGAATGTGACTGGAACCCCAGGGGTTTCATAACAGCAAAAGTCCCGATTGAAGGCAACCGCCCACACCGTGAGGGTATACAGCTACCGCCTAAGGCTAGAGACCCAAGGGCCAGCGCCTGCGGGCAAACGGGCTCCTCCGGTACCCATACACCGGGGAGCGGACTACCGTTGGGGATGCATAGTAGTCAAAAGGAGAACATCAAGGTGCAGGGAAAGACAGCCGCCATCACCTGTCCGGGGAGAGACACTGCAGCTGGCTGCGGGACCCGTCCATCCAGCCGTTTGGTTTACCGAGGACTTTGTACCTTTCTTGCTGAGTGAGTAAACCCGTGTCATCAGGCACAGCGCCGCGCTGTCCCTGCAACCCTGCACCTCACCAACCCTGCCTCCCCGTCACATCATCAGGTCCCGGGACCACCGACCCCTACCCACGGAGGGGGAAAACAACATCCCAGCTGCTCCCTACCATCGCTCCCGGGATCCCCATCCTCAGCAGCGGTGGTGCCCATCTTCACCATGACCCGTGGGTGGCATCACGGACTAAATCCCCCAAACCAATCACCCCTTTCACTCACGGGCGAGGAACGCCGTTCGAGTCCCCGGATCCGGCCCACCGCTCGAGCCACCGAGCAGCCATTGCAGCAGCGCAGGACCCGAGCGTTAGCGAGAGCGCAGCAACGACGGCGTCCTCCCCGCCCGCGACACTAGCGATATCGCTGTAACATCACCGGTTTGTGACGTAATAGCGACCTCCCCAGCGACATTGCAGTGTGTGACATGCATTAGCGACCTGGCCCCCGCTGTGAGGTCACTGATCGCTACAAGTCGTTCAGGACCATTCTTTGGTTCTCTGTTTCCCGCTGCGCAGCAGGCATCGGTGTGCTTGACACTTTTACAACAACATAGTTAGTGACTTAGAACCCAGCGTGCCAGCACTCCCTGCTGTGTGACACGTCCCCAACGGCCAGCGAGGTCGTTCTGCAGGTCCGTATCGCTGCTGCGTCGTTGGCCAGATCTGCCTGTTTGACAGCTCACCAGCGACTTTCCAGCGATCCCGGCTAGGTCAGGATCGCTGGTGGGATCGCTAGAAAGTCTGTGTGTAAAGGGGCCTTTACTAACTAAACAAGTCCATGAATGGATCATTAAAGGGGTTATTATCTCACCAACAGGAACACAGAATAAGGGAGACATGTAGGATGTGCACAGTTCTGGGGTCTGGCACCCCAAACAATCAAGAAAATATGTCTCACATGAATAAAGTGGTAGTGCTATTACATGACCACCACTGCAATCACTTTTGTGTGTCTGTAGCAGCAGTAGCGAGCATGAGTGATTACCATTCCAATATTGGAGTAGTGGTCATCAGAGATGAGTGAACCCGAAGTTCGGTATTTGTACCAAACACAGACAAGAAAAAAAAAAGTCCGGCTGAACCCACCGAACCGAACTTACATGGGTTCACTCATCCCTAATGGTCATGAATGAGTACTACAGCTCCATTCACACAGGGAACACATAACCCTTGTAAACCCACTGAAAATATATTTATCACTCATACTGTGGATAGGTTATATTACCTTTATATAAAATAGAAAGAGGACTTCTACTTCCAAGGTCAAGCTGTCATACAGCAGGATCCACCAGTTCGCCCAAGCTCTGAAATAATAGACATGACGCATCTATAAGGGATAAGCAGGTTATCCTGCAGAAACACCTCCCCGTACTATATCTCCTTAAATAAATACGAGAACCACGACTTTATTGCAGGAATGGCCACAGTTTTATTTTTACCGTATATATGTATACCAAAACTCGTGGCCCAACATGCCACTCAATTGTTCAACTTAACCTTATACATATATACCCGTATATCCAGAAACACCGATAGATCCGTCCGAGAGGCAAACCATCATTCCTAACCCCCCGGCCGTAACCTCCAAACCGGCCCAGAGGACCACCTCGACCGTGATCACCCGGCCCAAGGTGAGGGGTAACAACGTTCCATCGTTAATTACCCCTACCCAGAACCTGCGGGACCTCCGCCCACAAGTTCCCATCCACTCCGAAGCCACTCCCCTTGAGCGACTTCGTACCAAACAACCGACTGTCAGTACTCCCAACCTCTCAGACGGACCTATCACCCCGCTGTGACAACAATAGATTAGCAACTCAACCTTGTATTCACCTTTATTCCTTTTTTTTAAATTTTTTTTTTTTTTTTGAAAAACCATCACCGTTTAATTTTTTTTTTTTTTTTTTTTATAAACATATACATAAAAATTATATATCAGGGCGGGCGGGTGGGACACAGATCAATCGACGAAAGGGGAGGTGATCAGTACACCCCCCTCTCTTATACCTCTCACAACACCCCACCCCATCCTTGCTCCCCCCCAATCCCCTTACAGCTCCTTTCTACCAATCCTGTCCTCCCACACATCCCCCATCCCATGCAAACCCCATTAACCCTTTCCTAACCTTGCACCCTCCCGATCGTCATGGGTTCATTCACCCCTATGGGGCTCATTGCCCTTCTTGACGCATCTATAAGGGATAAGCAGGTTATCCTGCAGAAACACCTCCCCGTACTATATCTCCTTAAATAAATACGAGAACCACGACTTTATTGCAGGAATGGCCACAGTTTTATTTTTACCGTATATATGTATACCAAAACTCGTGGCCCAACATGCCACTCAATTGTTCAACTTAACCTTATACATATATACCCGTATATCCAGAAACACCGATAGATCCGTCCGAGAGGCAAACCATCATTCCTAACCCCCCGGCCGTAACCTCCAAACCGGCCCAGAGGACCACCTCGGCCGTGATCACCCGGCCCAAGGTGAGGGGTAACAACGTTCCATCGTTAATTACCCCTACCCAGAACCTGCGGGACCTCCGCCCACAAGTTCCCATCCACTCCGAAGCCACTCCCCTTGAGCGACTTCGTACCAAACAACCGACTGTCGGTACTCCCAACCTCTCAGACGGACCTATCACCCCGCCACAGGCCGGCCAAGTGACACCCTTACTTGGCCCGAGCCCCCCACACCCCCAGTGCTTGCTCTAGGCCATCCCTCAAACCCAACATCCATAAATCCAGACCCACATCAGTCAGATGAACCCCATCTCTCCTCAGATACTGCTCCGTGGACTCCTCCAATTCTCTATGCCGCACCACCAACCCCCCATTTCTCGCCACAAACCTGCCAATAGCCCGGTTCAGCTTGCTCCGGGCCCTATTAATACGGTCTACCGACCTCCCAAAACGCCACTGCGCCCAAGCTATAATGTCTGACCAAACGATAACTATGCCCGGGAACGCCCTCCACAAATGCAACAGGTCCAGCTTAATATCCCTTTTCAATTCCCTCGCCGACCTCACTCCCAAATCGTTCCCCCCCACATGCAAAATTAACACATCAGGGACCCGATCCATCCGGCTATAATAAGCCACCTCAGGGCGCACTCTACCCCAGGTCATGCCCCGAATACCGAGCCACTTTACTCGAGCTTCCGACACCGACACTCCAAGCTGCCGACCGTCACGTCGCACATCCGCCCGTAACGCTCCCCAATACACATAGGAGTGCCCGAGGATCCACACAAGACAAGGACCTAAAATACAAAGACCACGAATAAAAACAGCAACAGAACAAGAAATTGCCCCACAAAACCGGCATCAAACACCAACCTTGAGTCCCCCACCCCTGACCATCACCTGACCAAGTGAGGCCTAATGTACAAACGGAACCTGGAAGACTCCCACCTCCCAATCCGCCGGATACAGTCCTCACTCAAACCCCACCTGGCGGCCTCCGTTGCCGCCCCAATCCGGAAAGAGTGAGACCCGTACTCACGTGGCTCCTCCCCCACCCTTGCTAGAGCCATCTTCAGCACCGCATTGAATTGATACCGCGACAAAGCCAATCCGTCCGCATGTCTAAGAAAAACACCAGGGTAACCGCCGCGCACTTTTAAAAACTCTGACACATGTAACACTGGGCACAACTGGTGCCCCGATAAAGCGAACAACACTACTAAGCGCCCCCGGCCCCTCTGATCCGTCTTAGAAAAGCGAAGCCGACATTCCACTCTATCCTCCCCCAGCATTACATCACCCAACAGCAAACCACCCATCGCTTGCTTAGTCGGGCTGACCAATTCGCCAATACGAAAGGCCCCAAAAAACGCCAGTACAAAAGCTACCGAAAACAACACCCGCTCATAAGGAGACGAACATAACTCCCCTAAACACCCCACTAAACGCACCAACAATGGCAATGACACCGGCCGCCTAGAGTCACGCGACTGAGCCCCTTTCCGAAAACCCTTCATTGCCTGTCGCACCAGAAAATCCTTAGTTGCGTCCCGAACCCCTTGCATCTGGAACAAAAAGGCCAACGCCGCCAACTTGCAACCAATCACCGAAACCGACCTGCCTTCCGAAAAATCCCCACTTATTAACATCAGTACCCCTAATACTCGACCCTTGTAACCCGACTCCATGAACTCCCTACTTTCCAACTCTGCCCATTCCTTCCACACCGCCTGATATCGGCACCAAGTAGCCTCAGACACCGATCTCCGAATACCCTCAAATGCTATACCGATGCCAGGTCCCACAGCCAGTTCGGGCAAGGTTCTCCCTCCGCGTCCGCTTCCGGCACCAGCTTCCTGAACCTGCAAAACTGAAACCGTGATAGCGCATCAGCCACCTCGTTGTGAATCCCAGGCACATGCCGAGCCACCACGCAAATGTTTAACTCCAAGCAACGCAACACGAGATGCCTTAAATACCCCACAACCGGCGGGGATTTTGCCGACAGTGCGTTGATGGAATGCACCACCGCCATGTTGTCACAATGCATGCAAACCCTTCTTCCAGCAAAAACAGGGCCCCACAACTCCACCGCCACAATAATGGGAAACAATTCCAACAGCGCCAAATTCCTCACCAAACCTGCTTCCACCCAACGCTGCGGCCACTTTCCCACGCACCAGCGTGTTTGAAAAATTGCTCCAAAACCCGTCGCCCCAGCAGCATCAGTGTACAATTCCAGCTGGCTATTGGACACTGCCTCGCTCATCCAAAGGGTCCGACCGTTGTACCGGTCCAAGAACTCCTCCCACACCAACAAATCCCCTTTCATCATTTTTGTCACTCGGACAAAGTGATTTGGAGCTTTTACCCCCGCGGTTGCGCCCGCCAGTCTCCTATTAAATATCCGCCCCATCGGCATAATGCGACAAGCGAAATTCAATTTTCCGAGCACTGACTGCAACTCGCGCAACCGCACCTTCTTGGCCTGAGACAAAAACCGCACCGACGCCTTCAAATCCAACAGCTTCCCCTCCGGCAACCGGCATTCCATTGCCAGTGTATCAATTTCGATACCTAAGAAACATAAAACCGTGACCGGCCCTTCTGTTTTATCTTTTGCCAACGGAATACCCAGGCTCCGCGCGATCCGCTCTAACGTAAACAACAACAAGGAGCAAACCGAAGAGCCCGCCGGACCCACGCAAAAGAAGTCATCCAAATAGTGAATCACCGAATGGACTCCTGCCACCTCCTTGACTACCCATTCCACAAACGTACTGAATGCCTCAAAATAAGCACACGAAATGGAACAGCCCATCGGCAAACAACGATCCACATAGTATTCACCATCCCACATACACCCCAAGAGATGAAAGCTCTCTGGATGCACCGGGAGTAAACGAAAAGCTGCTTCCACATCCGCCTTTGCCATCAGGGCCCCCCGCCCCGCTACCCTTACCAGCTCCAAGGCCCTATCGAACGATACATAACATACCGCCGACAATTCCGATGATATCCCATCATTCACCGACAATCCCGCCGGATAAGATAAATGATGAATGAGCCGAAATTTGTTCGGCTCCTTCTTAGGAACCACCCCAAGGGGGGAAATCCATAAATTGGAGAATGGCGGGTCCTGGAATGGGCCCGCCATCCTTCCCAACTCCACCTCCTTCTGCAGCTTTTCCTTCACCACCGCCGGATGTTCTTTTGCGGACATCAGGTTTCCCGGGCGAAACACCGGCGCCTCAGATTCAAACGGAATCCGAAAGCCCTCCGTAAAACCCCGTTCCAACAACTCCGCCGCCCGAACATCCGGGTATCTACTTAAATAGGGAAGCATCGCCTCGACCCTCACTGGCGTCCTCCCTTTTTCCAGATCCATCCCCCGCCTTTCCTTTCCCTTTCTTGAAGCACCTGGCCAGAGGGTGGGACCCTCCACATCCGGAACACTCGTGTTTAAACCGACAAGAGGCCCCGAACTTACACTGTCCCTCGTTATACTGCCAACAAGCTCCCTTTTTCTGTCCAGCCGAGGACCCGCCGCTCGCACCCAGGCTCCCGGCACCCCCTCGAAAGGGCTGAACCGGCGCCGTCATTAACCGCATCCACAAAGAAATATCCTTGTGGCCCCACTGGACTCCCGGCCGCAGAGCCTTCCGTTGCCGGAACTGCTCATCATATCTCAACCACCCTAAACCGCCGTATACTCTATACGCTTCCCCTATCGCATCCATATATCCAAATAGGGCGGAACAATGCTCCGGCTCCTTTTCCCCGATCACGCTGGCTAAGATCGCAAAGGCCTGTAGCCAGTTAGTAAACGTCCTTGGAATCAACCTATACCTCCGTTTTTCCTCATCCTCTTTCTCCTTTTTTGTATCACTGGGCTTTACCTTATCCAAATTAAACTTTTCCAAGGGAAGCAGGGAAAAAATTTCCACATACTCCCCTTTCCAAATCTTTTCCCTCACCTCCTTTTTCAAATGAACCCCTAACTGACCTTCAAAACACACATAAATTTCACTCCTCGCCCTATCATCCAAGCGCACAACCTCATCCTCCTTTTCTTTCTCCTTTTCCGCCTCCTTACTTGCGCCCCCGGAAGCCGCCCCACCCGCCTCCTGTCCCGTACCTGCCGCCGAGGTAGGGTCCCCCGCCGCAACCTCGCGCACCGGCGCATCTGTCCGCACCACCTCCGTGGGGCCCACCCACGCCCCCACCGGAGCCCCAGGCCCAGTCCGACTAACCCGTTCCGCAGACAACCCCTGCAACACCCCCATAAGCTGCCCCCAAAACTCCGGACCCGGTAAACCAGACTGCCCGACCGCACTCGCCCCCAGCGCAACGCGTCCCGCGACGGAACCCCCGCCCCCGCTCGCACTACCCACAGCATGAAACATTTCTGTTGTCTGCTCACCAGGCTGCCGTTGCGCCGACCCCGGAACAGCCGTGCCACGATCTTCCTGCTGCCGCTCCGTCCGACCCGCCGCTGCTCTTTCTTCCTCGCTGGAGTCAGATGCGCTGCCGAAATCCTCAGGGGGGACCAGCGAGGGGACAGCCCGCACCTGGCGGCCGTCGACCCCCACGGTCACCGCACCCTGCTCGTCCGGGCGACTCCTGCTTGACCTCTTCCGTTTTTCCCGCCGTGGCGCCCTGCCGCCGTCTTTCCTCGCTGTAGTCGTGCCATCCTGCTGCGCCGCCACTTCTCCTGCCGTCCTCAGAGGGCTCTCTCCCTGCCGACTGCAGGAAGGCCGTGCCGAGCTTGCTCCTCGCCGGGACCCTCCCCCAACACGCTCCTCGCCGGGGGGGACCGTGACTACCGATCTCCTCCGTGCCTGCGGGCCACCATACCCCTCCTCCGATCTCCTGCCCTCGCCGCGCGCATCCGCTCCCGTCCTCCGTCCTGTAGCTCTCCCCTGCGGCCTGCAGGGAGTCTCCTCCGGCAATCCGGCACGCCGAGCGCCACCCCCAGCCGGCACATCACTGGGGGCTGCCGTCATCCCTGCGTCGGTCCGATGCTGTGCAGGCCGCGGACCGGAAGTGGGCCTCGCCGAGGCTCCGCCCACCCCCGACCCCTCGGGATCTCTGACGCGGATTCCTCCCGGTGGCCGGCTGCTCCCCTAGGTGAGTGGAAGGGCTCCGCCGCTGCTCCGGAGGGTCCCCGCAGGGGCTCCTTGATCGTATTCTCCCCCTCCCACTGGGGGAGTAGCGCTCCGGCGGTCGCGCCCGCCGAGCACGTAGCGTCGGCCCGGGCGCTGGAACAGCAGGCGGCACCGCTCCAGCCCCACAGACCGCTGCCAGCTGCTGCCTCATACCTCGGAGGCCCCCCGCACCATCTCCAGCAGTTCAGCAAGGGCAGCCATGGCAGGAGGCAGCAGTACGTCCTGGGACACAGATCAATCGACGAAAGGGGAGGTGATCAGTACACCCCCCTCTCTTATACCTCTCACAACACCCCACCCCATCCTTGCTCCCCCCCAATCCCCTTACAGCTCCTTTCTACCAATCCTGTCCTCCCACACATCCCCCATCCCATGCAAACCCCATTAACCCTTTCCTAACCTTGCACCCTCCCGATCGTCATGGGTTCATTCACCCCTATGGGGCTCATTGCCCTTCTTTTATAGTCAAGCAGCAAGCACGATTTGAAAGTGATTTTGGAGCCAATTATTTGCCCCAAGGGTGTACTTCTTATGAGATGATTCACTTTAACTTGACATGTACATTGTCTGTATATATGTATGGGGGACCTGGTACACCCTAGGATTTCCACTCAGATGCTGTGGACTGATGCAATTTTTTGTACATTTTTCGTGTTGTGGCTTTCAGATGCTCAACAAAAGCTGCACCACATGAACCTGATCGTGAGATAAAGTCCCATTTACTACATAAAAAGCAACACAAGACCAAAAATAAACCCCATAGATATATTAGAGGTATAATTATGCAAACAAAGGAAAAACTCCTATAAAACTGAATAACCTAATTATCATGCTAAAATCCCAAGAAAACAAATAAAAACAAAAAGTTGACATGTAAAGTCTACACAAGGGCAACTTAATGGTCCAGCTACAATAGGAGTAGAGATCAGTGGTGACCTGTGAAGATTAGAGTATATGTGACGCCCTGGCAAAACCAGGTAGTCACACAGAAAGGCCCCCGCACAACACCTTCCCACACAGGGTTACATACAGCCGACCTGAAACCCTAGCCAACCCCCTTAGGGTAGGACAGAAACACCAGTGGGCCGAACCAGGCGAATGAGAAACGCCCACCTAGGGGTCTGGAGAGCCCCGGGCGGGAAAACAGGGAGTTTTTAGTTGGAGTTGAGAGGAGTGAGGAAAGGCGTGAGGGTCGGTGCCCTGACGCACTGGCTAGGAGGCAGACAGTAGTCAGTGTCAGCAGGAGACGGGAAGATGGCTGCTGGAGATCCGAGGTGGACCGGGGCAGGGTTGTAGCCCGCCGGTACCGACACTGGAGAACCGATCCGGAAACCGTGCACAAAGGGGGTACTTGGACCCGGACGCCAGGACTGGCACCAACGGCCTAGCTAATTAACCAATTGAGGGCAGGATTATAGGTCCTGTCCCAACCTAAGTCCTGAAAAGAGACAAATACCCACCAAGAGGACTAGGGCATCCGCCAGGGCCCGGTAGATCCCAAGGGTCAGCATCAGCGGGCATGGCTCCCAACCAAAGGACCGGGAGCGAACTCCCGTGTTTCATACCGGGAAGTCCAACACACAGAACACAGCGTGCAGAGGAGAGAGACATTGACTACTAGCCTGGGTGTGGGACCAGATACACCCGTCTGCGGCGGCTGGCCACCAACACCTTGGTTTACCAAAAGGACTTTGTGTTTATTGACTCCACACGTCAGTGCAACCTCATCCAGCACCACGACAACTATTGACTCCCCACATGAGTGCAACCTCATCCAGCACCAGGACAACCGAACTGTAAGTTTACTGGTCCCTACAACCCTGCACATCACTGGGCCCCGGGGCATCCAGCCCTACCCAAGGAGGGGTTAATATCCAGCTGACATTACATCGCCCCCGGGTACCCTATAACAACAGCGGTGGTGCCACATCTCACCACACACCGCGGGTGGCGTCATAGACTAATTACAGCAAATCCCGTACAAATACATCCCCTTTTATTCGAAATGTCCGCGCGACCCCCGGGTCCCAGTAGAGTCCCTCAAGCCATACCGCAGATCCGGATCCGAGCAGCCTGACGGCTGGCGTGGGGGCGGCACACCTCAAAACCTGGCGTCACGAACAGGATACTTACCCATCCACTTACCTGGTAGAAGTGCTCCTTGTTCTGGACTGTCAGCAGTGCTCCGCTGCAAAATTTTGAAAAGCCGCCATTTTTGCTGCCATTTTTGGGCATGAAAATGAAAACCCAGCGTCTTCTTCCCTGAGAAAGGGCGCGATGTTGAAGCCCCGCCCCCTGGGAACACTGCCGGAAGGAGGACCCTGAGGCAGAAAACGAAACTAGCAAACCAAGGGGGAAGAGAGGACGGAGCGGCATGTAACTAGCGCTGTAAAGTGCAGGGACGCCAGGACTCTGCAGCAACCTGTTCCTGGACACCAACGCGGCAGGATTTGTCGGACTATCCAGACCCAAGCCCACTTCATGCTGGCGAAGTGGGCGTCGGAGATGAAGGGGCTGGGGCTGTCCGGGCACGCGAAGTGGAGATGATCTCGGAGGAGCGGGTAAGCAGTGACCCACGCCCCTATGTTCCCCAGGAACCAGCCGTCCCGGCTGAGGGGCCCGGCCTGCTCCAGTCTGCTACGCCATCTCCCTCGTCGCCTGTGTCCGCAGCCAACGCCCCGACTGACCCGCTGCCCCAGTCCGTGGCAGCAGAGCCCGTACTATCCACGGGGGAGGACCCAGCTGCTGGGCCTTCAGGCCTTACCGTCACCATCGCTCTGGCACCGCTGACGACATCCCATCCGGCCCCCAGTCTGGCCGCTCCAGTGATGACGTCGGCTCCTGCAGTCCGCCCGGCCGCAACGGTGAAGACGTCGGCTCCGGCAGTCCGCCCGGCTGCAACGGTGATGATGTCCGCTCCGGCAGTCTGCCCAGCCGCAACGGAGGCAGCACCCGACCGGAAGTCTACCCTGGCCATGGTGCCGGCCGCTCCCAAGTACCCCGTCCTGGCTGTGAAGCAGTCGGAGTGTACCTGCAGAGAGGAGGGGCAGGCCACTGAGCAATGGGCCCCCGGCAGTATGAGAGGCCGTTCGTAGCCGGCGCCGAGGGCATCCAAGTGAGCCTGGCTCCTGAGCAGGAGGCGGAGCACGGAACCCGTGCCCCGTACTGGCAGCAGCAGCAGCGGTAGCTGAACATGGACAGCTACCCGCAAGTGAGCTAAAAGTTACAAGTTGACTGTTTAAAGAACCCGTCACCCTTGTTGAACGTCCTCATGTTCCCGGAGGAGGCCATCTGCACAGCAGGTGGACGGTGGCAGGGCAGTTGACAGTTGGAGCTCTATTCTTGTTGAACGTCTTCCCCCTGCTTGTTGAACTGAAGATGTCATCAAGGGTCAGAGCCCCTGGTGGAGGATGGATCCAGATCTGGAGGAGCAGTCGTACCTGCACCGCAGCAGGAAGAAGGAGTCCTGGGACAGTGCAGCACCGTGAGTGAAGGGGGCATTGGGGATCGGTGTTGTACGAGCGGTGGTCTTGTGGGAAAGCTCCACAAGGAGGCTGCATCGGCAGCAGTATTTAAATGTTTTAACTATCCACCTTCTTGTTTGCTCGCCGCAGTCTTTGGAGAGGTTGATTGGAGGAAGGGTAGCAGGTGAGTAGGCCGAGGCCCCGTCACCACTGCAACCGGTGGCTAACCTCCAGACCAGGGGTCCCCAGACTTGGGGCCTGTGACAAGGACTGCCAGGTAAGGAACCTTTTACTCGGCCCATGTGGGCGTCACCCGGACCCGTTCCTGGACTTGGGAAAAGGGGTGTGCACCAGTGCTTAGCGGTGGCACCAGGGAACAGGTTGTTTTGGGTGGGAGCAATGAGAAGGTGGCCCATTCCGTTTGCAACGTTCAAGATATGTGCCTCCCGTAAAGGGAAGAATTGTTGAAAAATGTTATTATACTTGTTACTCTTGTTTTACCTTTCAGTTACAATAAACGTTGGTGGTCAGACAGCCCGCGGACGGTCTGTATTAAACAAAGGGGGAATGTGACACCCTGGCAAAACCAGGTAGTCACACAGAAAGGCCCCCGCACAACACCTTCCCACACAGGGTTACATACAGCCGACCTGAAACCCTAGCCACCCCCCCTTAGGGTAGGAAAGACACACCAGTGGGCCGGACCAGGTGGATGAGAAATGCCCACCTAGGGGTCTGGAGAGCCCGGGGCGGGAAAACAGGGAGTTTTTAGTTGGAGTTGAGAGGAGTGAGGACAGGCGTGAGGGTCGGAGACCTAACGCACTGGCTAGGTGGCAGAGAGTAGTCAGTGTCAGCAGGAGACGGGAAGACGGCTGCCGGAGATCTGAGGTGGACCGGGGCAGGGTTGTAGCCTGCCGGTACCAACACCGGAGAACTGACCTGGAAACCGTGCACAAAGGGGGTACTTGGACCCTGAAGCCAGGACTGGCACCAACGGCCTAGCTAATTAACCAATTGAGGGCAGGATTATAGGTCCTGTCTCAACCTAAGTCCCGAAAAGTAGACAACCACCCACCGAGAGGGATAGGGCAACCGCCAGGGCCCGTAGATCCCAAGGGTCAGCGTCAGAAGGGCACGGCTCCCAACCAAAGGACCGGGAGCGGACTCCCGTGTTTCAAACCGGGAAGTCCTACCTACAAAACACTGAGTGTAGAGGAGAGAGACATTGACTACCAGCCCGGGTGTGGGATCAGATACACCCGTCTGCGGCAGCCGGCCACCATCACCTTGGTTTATCACAAGACTTGTGTGCTTTATTTGACCGTGAGTAACATTCCTGGCCTGGCCGGGTGCGCCGACCCTGCAATCACCCTCCTCAGCATAGAGACACTGGGCCTCGGGACATCCATTCCTACCCACGGAGGGGTTAGCATCCAGCTGCCAGACCATCACCCCGGGAGTCCCTTAACTGCAGCGGTGGTGCTACATATCACCACACACCGTGGGTGGCGTCACAGACATTTTTGCAAACAACTCCATATAAATACGTCCCCTTTATTTGGAGTGTCCGCGCGACCCCACGGGTCCGGAGAACCCCTCGAGCCATACCGTAGATCCGGATCTGAGCAGCACTGACTGCTGGCATGGGGGCGGCACACAACCACCCACCAAGAGGACTAGGGCATCTGCCAGGGCCCGGTAGATCCCAAGGGTCAGCGTCAGCGGGCAGGGCTCCCAACAAAAGGACGGGGAGCGGACTCCCGTGTTTCACACCGAGAAGTCCAACACACAGAACACAACGTGCAGAGGAGAGAGACATTGACTACTACCCTGGGTGTAGGACCAGATACACCCGACTGCGGCGGCCGGCCACCGACACCTTGGTTTACCAAAAGGACTTTGTGTTTATTGACTCCACACATCAGTGCAACCTCATCCAGCACCACGACAACTATTGACTCCCCACATGAGTGCAACCTCATCCAGCACCAGGACAACCGAACTGTAAGTTTACTGGTCCCTGCTATCCTGCCCATCAATGGACCCCGGGGCATCCATCCCTACCCAGAGAGGTGTTAATATCCAGCTGCCATTCCATCGCCCCCGGGTACCCTATAACAGCAGCAGTGGTGCCAAATGTCACCACACACCGTGGGTGGCGTCACAGACTAATTACAGCAAATCCCGTACAAATACGTCCCCTTTTATTCGAAGTGTCCGCGCGACCCCTGGGTCCAGTAGAGTCCCTCGAGTCATACCGCAGATCTGGATCAGAGCAGCCTGATGGCTGGCGTGGGGGCGGCACATATAGGCAATCCAATCACGATCTTAAGATCATGGGCCTAGGCCTGCACTTTCCGCTGCCAAACAACGGAGGTTGAGCCACCCTAATTTTTACGCACCCCTGTTCCTCAGCAACTGTCCCTATTAAGCCCCTAATCTACCACTATGTATTGTGCCCTCCACCAACAACCTCATAAAGTGCGAGTGTATGTGAGCAAACAGACCATGTAACACATTCGTTAGGTCAGAACCTCAATAAATCCACCTACATATTTAGTACGTTTACATGAAAAATAAAATGTATCCCCATCAGAGGACAAAAAGACAGGGGTAGTTAATAAACCCCATAATAGGTATAAAAATGGCCCTAGGTAGGGAATACTTAACAGTATTCAGTAGCTCCATGGGGGTCCATGAGGAGTATCAACCCGCCAAGGATTTTCCCCTAGGAATATTCAACAACGCCCCGATGGGTTTCTCTTCACCTTGGGGCTTCATCAGTGGTAAAAGGATGAAAAAGGTCCTGATAACTGGCCACCTATTGAGAATAAACAGAATACCAATATATGCTTGTAACTGACAAACAATAGAAACAAGCGATAATTGCGCTAAAAATCCTCATGTATTATCTGATAATGCCATTGTCAAGAAATCAGGCATGCAATTCAGTTAGTCCATGTAAAGCATGAAAGGGGGTACTATCTGGCCTTCCTTGCTTTAATAAGTGAGTGTGTCATGGCAACAAGTTTCAGCAGAAATTGCAGGGCTAGGCCCATGATCTTAAAGGGAACCTGTCACCAGATTTGGTGACTATGAGCTGCAGCCACCACCAGTGGGCTTTTATATACATCATTCTAACATGTTGTATATAAGAGCCCAGGCAGCTGTGTAGAACGTAAAAAACACTTATAATACTCACTCAGGGGCGGTGCGATGCAGAAGGTTAGATGGGTGTCTCCGTTCTCCAGTACCGGCGCCTCATCTTTCGGCCATCTTTGTCTTTCTTCTGAAGCCTGGGTGCATGACGCGTCCTACATCATGCTCTCTAGCCGACATTGAGGTCCCACGCAGGCGCACTACAATACTTTGATCTGTGCTTGCGCAGGACTTCAATGCCAGCTAGTGTCGATGATGTAGGATGCATCGTGCTCCCAGACTTCAGAAGAAGGAGGACAAAGATGGCTAAAGGAGGAGGCTCCGGTACCGAAGAATGGAGAGACCCATCCAACCAGTCTGCATCGCACCGCTCCTTAGGTGAATATTATAAAGTGTTTTTTACATTGTACACTGCCACCTGGGCTCTTATATACAGCATGTTAGAATGCTGTATATAAGAGCCCACTGGTGGTGGCCACAGCTTATAGTCACCAAATATGGTGACAGGTTCCCTTTAATATTGTGAATGGACTGCCCATACCCTACTCATCACAGGTCACCACTGATCTCTACCCCTAACGCAGCTAGTCCACTAAGTTGCCGTTGTGTAGACTATACACCTTTTTGTTCGGATTTTTTGGTTGGGATTTTAGAATAATAATTTAATAAAGGATACTACTCGATTTCAGAGGTTTTTTTTCTTTGGTTTGCACGACATAAGAAGCACTAATAATCAAAACTCTATTGTCTACAGGATCAATGGATCATACGAAGGTCTTGTTGCAGGTTTTGTTTTGGAATCACTGGCAGATTTCACCGGTGGAGTTGGGGAATTATACACAACAAAGTCTGCTCCGGATAATTTGTTTGGGATAATCCAAAAAACATTGGGAGAGAAATCCCTGGTTGGCTGTACCTCAGTAAGTTGAAAGTGATAATTTTGTATAGTGTTCAATAAAATCATTGCATTGTGAGACTACACCCGCCCTGCAATACCAGCCTTAATATGTGCACAAAATTGCCAATTCCTTGAAAAATTAAAAAGTGTGTTCCAAAGGTAAGCAAATTGATTCAGTGTGAATCAAATCCATGTTACATTTTTAAGAATTTGCTGCACAAATTACAAATATTTTAAAATAGCTGCTACCACATTGCAGCAGATTACATCAGCGAGCGAAGGATCACATGATCTTAAAGGGAACCTGTCAGGTGCAATATCCACTCAGAACCATGAGCAGTTCTGGGTGCATATTGCTAATTCCTGCCTAACTGTCCCTGTATACACTAGCATAGATAAAGAGATCTTTAGAAAAAGTATATCTAAAGATCCCATATCATATGCTAATAAGGCCATCGACAAGTTGCAATGGCATTACTTCCCTTGGCTCCTGTGGGGGTACTAACATGCAAATGAATGCGCAGCGTCAGAGGAAGTTCGCGCTCACCTCTCTGCTGCCACCGCATCCTACGCTAGACTTCAGCTCAGTGCTCATGATCCCGGACTTTAAGTCATACGCACTATGAAGCCAAACGTACGCGTAAAGGCTTCAAACTTGTGTAGTGTGCATGACCAAAATTGCGGGATCATCATACTGAGCCGAAGGCCAGCATAGGATGTGATGGCAGCAGAGAGGTGATCACGACCATCTTCTGATGCTGCGCATTCATTTGCACGTTAGCATTTAAGCATGCCCCTGTGGGTGTACTAAGGGGCCCGACTAGCCAAGGAAACTAACGCTCTTGTGACTAGTCACTGCACTCATTAGCATATGATAACAGATCTTTAGAAATACCTTTTCTAAAGATCCCTTTATCTATACTACTAGATATGTAGCACCCCTGAACCCTTAAGGGCACTACTAGGTACTGCATCGTGTCACAGATGCAGAGCCTACCCCCCAGGACCTGGAAGATCAATGCTGGTACCAATCAAAACACAAAGCATCCCCAGTTCCCTCACCCAGACAGGGATGACTAACAAGTTGGGGACCCAATGAATGGCCACCTAGGGGTGGAGCCAGTCCAGTCCACTAGCCAACAACCCGGGGGGGAGGAGACAGACAGCAGGTCAGTCAGTAGTGACAGTTTGAGGAGACGAACGTGTCTCGAGATGGGGTCGTGTAACAGTGGCATGACTGGTACAGGAGAGTGGGTGCAAGGGAGGGTACAATGAGGTACCCTTGGAACCAAGGCATCGACGGGGCACAGGGCTCTAGGTTAGGTGACTGCTTCAAGCTGCCTGACAAATACCTGCACAGTAAGGGGACCATCCAGGACCTCACTGACCCAAGAATCCGGGGGCAACAGCAGTAACGATTGAGCCAGGGACCAGAACAGAAGACCAAACCTACAGGTTTTACACTGCCCGCTGTACGGACCAGAGCCTGACGACCAACAGGAGGGGACCCCAAGATGCTCCAAGCTACGGGGTTCCACAAAACGACACAGGGGTGCGGGGGAAAGAAGCCATCAGGTTACCACATCGGCACTGGGACTGCAGGGACCAGGGGTCTGAACCAGCCGTCTAGCGTCAGCATCTGCTGTAAGTAAAAAAAGAGTTGCACTGCATTCCCATCGTGTGGTCTCCGTTCTTTCCACGACGCACCCCATCATCTATACCCTGGAGCTCAGCCCTACTTGCGGAGGGCCCAACATCCCGGCTGCCATTAACACCAGCCCCAGTGGCCATAAACTGTGCAGCGGCAGCTCCAACTACTTAGCCGCAACCCGCAAGTGGCATCACGACATAAACTCTTTCATTTCCCCTGTATATAAACCCCTTTTAAAAGCGTCCCCAGGGTCACGGAACCAGGCAATGGCCATAGCACACCCGTGAAACAGCATCCCCATACATATACGGCCTGGGACCGAGTATCCCATAGCCCTGGGGCTAACAGGGACAGTTAGGCAGAGATTAGCAATATGCACCCAGTACTGCTCATGGTTCTGGGTGCATATTGCACCTGACATGTTCCCTTTAAGGAGGTTTCCACATAATACCTTGTAGCTAACACATCACGTATTGTAGCACAGCCAATCAGGAGGGACTATCACAGCCTGTATAAAAACAGAGGCAGGAAAAGCAGCAGCCATTTTTTGGTGAATTTGGATAAGGAAAAAGTGTTAGAGCTCACAGCTTAGTAATAAAGATGGTAAAAAAATATAAAACACTGAATAAGCGATACAGATTGTGTGTGACAGCAAAGCAATGAAGAAGATCAGTGTGTGAGAAAAAGTGAATTGTATTACACACCTTTTTCTGAGCTATTGGGGGCTTCGCAGCACTTTCAAGTTGCATGGAATCAAATTGCTGTATATCATCTTCCCTGGAAAAATTAGAATGATAACAGATTTTCTAGTTTCTAGTGGATCCTGTTTGGATCAAGATGATCAGATGGTTAGAAAAGTTGCTCATGTAAAACATATTGGATCAAAGTATTGGAGGTTTATTGACAATTTATTCAACTCTATTCAACAAAGATCAAAACTGACCTACACATGTTTAATCTTGTGTACAAAACACAACAAAAAAAGAGCCGGATCGTGAGTTGGTATAATGCACGTTATAAGTGCATATTCACACTGGCCATAAAACAAAAAAAAACAAAATAAGAATAATATGAACATATACCCTGCTGTAACTAATAACAGCTTAGTGCATATAAATAAACATAGGGGACTTAGTAAACACTATTTTGATCAAAAAAGCGTAAAACTATCCCACCGCGACAAGGTGCACCCAAATCAGGACTGTACCTACATTGTCTAATATTAAAACCTCACCATGTGTCAACAGATATCAATCTGAATAATGGCAGAGAGTGGCTGGGTCCCAACTATAGGCACACAGCCATGGGATGCAATGGATGAAATGCTCAGCTCAATGGAAATGGGGGCCGCACCCTATTTGTACTGAGTACCAAACACAAAAAAACAAAAAAAAAATGAGCCAGAGCATGAGTTGGTTCACATGCATGTTAAGCGCATATTCACACTCACCATAAAACAAAGAAAACCCAAAATAAGACTAATATAAACATATACCCTGCTGTAACTAATAACAGCATAGTGCATATAAATAAACATAGGGGACTTAGTAAACACTATTTTGATCAAAAAAGCGTAAAACCATCCCACCGCGACAAGGTGTACCCAAATATGTTTAATCTTTTAAAATTTTTCCTTGCAGTTCCCGGAAGCTAAAGAAGAAGGTTTAAGTACCAGTATCGTTAGAGGTCATATATACGCGATAACCGGAGCTAAGGAGGTGAGGAAACTACAACACATACTTGACCTGAGCGGCAATGAGAGGTTTTCATGTTCACTAACATGTGGTTCTCTGTACTCTGAAGGTCACTTTTGGTAAAAATAATGTAAATCTCATCAGAGTGTGGAATCCCTGGGGTCACAAGGAATGGACCGGAGCCTGGAGTGATAAGTATGGTCTAGATGGCTCGAAATATCATTCGTAGTACACATTACATCTAGCAATAGACATAAACCAGCACTCATTCACTCCCATGTGTTCAGGTGCATACGACACTGTGGGACTAAAGTTAGGATTAAGCGACGCTCACATCAGCGGTATTTTGCTGCAAAGCCGGATCCGGCACAAATGCGTTTCAGCTCCATTCTTTTACAATGGAAGCGCAGTAAGATGCGGTCACATGCGGTTGTGTATGACACACGCAACCGCATGTGACCGCATCTTGCCTCGCTTCCATTGTAAATGAATGGAATTGAAACACATTGGTTCTGGATCCGGCTTTGCGGCAAAATACCGCTGATGTGAGCGGCGCCTTATATGGGCAGAACAACCAGCTCTTCAATAAGGGGTGGAAATGTGACGCCCTGGCAAAACCAGGTAGTCACAGTTAGGCCCCCGCATTACACCTTCCCTCATTAGGAAACACACAGCTAACCAGAAACCCTAGTCACCCCCCCTTTAGGGAAAGACAGACACACCAGTGGGCGTGACCAGGTGGTTGGGACACGCCCACCCAGGGGTCCAGACAGCCCGGGGGCGGGAAAGTAAGACAGTTTGCCTTAGAGTTCAGTTTGGAGAGGGGTGTGGGCTGGAGCTGGGGGTAGCTCCAGCATTGGGGTCCAAGTTGAGCGGTGCCAGGGTGGGAGCCCTGGTGCCTTGGCTGGCAGGCGGACGGTGGTCTCCGTCAGCAGGAGACAGGAAGATGGCTCGGTGGAACCGAGGTGGACTGGGCCAGGGTTGTGGCCCGCTGGTGCCGACACGGGGAACTGACCCGGAAACCGTAGCACAAAGGGGGGTACTCGGACCCTGAAGCCAGGAACCAGAAACAAGTGGAACTGGTTAATTAACTGATTGAAGCCAGGACTAGAGGTCCTGTCGCACCCAAAGTCCCTCATAGAAGACAACAGCCCACTGATTAGGGATGAGAGGTCACCGCCAAGGCCCATAGATCCCACGGGCCAGCGTCTGTGGGCATGGCTCCTTAGGCCACATCCAGCCGGGAGCGGACTGCTGAGTTTTATACTGGGAAAGTCCACCTTACACAACGGTGCAGGAAAAGGATAGAGACCACCAGCCAGGTGGGGGATCCCGAACAGAACTGGCCGCGGCACCGACCACCACCACCTTGGTTTACCAGAGGCTTGTGTGTTTTACTAACAGTGAGTACACCAGCACCACCTGCGGTCGTCATTCCCCCTGCATCAGAGCCATCAGGTCCCGGGGCCACCATCCCTGCCCACAGAGGGGTTAACATCTTGCTGCACAACATCTCCCCCGGGTGCCCCATGACAGCAGCGGTGGTGTCCCACCTCACCACACACCGTGGGTGGCGTCACGAACCTATTACGGCCTAGCCCGTACATCTACGTCCCCCATTTTATTCCGCGTGTCTGCGAGACCCCCGGGTCCGGAGACCCTCAAGCCACTACCCCTGAAGGCCCGGATCCGAGCAGCGTTGGCTGCTGACACGGGGGCGGCACACAAATATTAGACCTGCATATTCCAACTATCTGACAAATGTTTTGTATTTACGAAAGCTCATGGTTGAGACGCATTCTTATGAGTAACATCCCAATAAAAGAGACTTTAACCCATTCCAGAAATATAGACATACATGCACTTTCCATGATGGGCAGGTGCCAGCTTTGTTAAAGAGCCAGGATCGACCTCAAGTTCCGATTGCTGCAGTTTAACCACTTAAAGACCATTGTCAATGTCTTACAGCAGACAATTGGTTCCCATGTGGATGAACACATGTTCATGCACTTACCGGTACCCCTTTCGTACCGACCTGAGGCATCACACTGATACATCAGTTTTACAATATAGTGAACATGCTGAAAGAAATATCTCAAAAACAAGCACGGAGTCCGGGGATCATGAGAAGGGGGTAAACGTACCGCAATAGCGCCCCTCGCAGGCACTATTGGCAACACAAAGTATTTGAGAGAAATCTTGTTTCTCAACATAATATCGATGTGGCTAGTAATAACAAAAGGGGAAACCACCCCTTTAAGCCGTTGATTATTCTGATATCACGCCCCCTCTCCTGTGCAGTCAACTTTTCTAATATGAGATTGGAAGTGGTCTGTCGCTATATGACTGCAGCTTGCATTGAATCTGTTGCCCCCACTGCACTGTTCTTGTTCTCTGAAGTTGGACATTGTTTTTCGCTGTTTTAGACCTTGCTCTTTAGATGCTCTACTTGTCTTTCAGTCCAGAACTTACACAGTTCCCTTCTCCTGAATCAAAAAGTCCCTAAAAATGCTCATAAAAAGCTTCAGTGCCGCCCCTGCAGCGGTCGAACCGCTCGGATCCGGGGGTAATTATTCGTGGCTCGAGGGTCTCTGGATTCGGGGGCTAGGGGCCACACTCGAATGAAAAGGGGGGTATTTATAGGGGAGATATAGTTCGTGACGCCACCCATGGTGTACGGTAATTGGGAGTACCGCCGCTGACGATGAGAGTACCCGGGGTGATGGAGTGGGGCAGCTAAGGTGTCGTCGCCTTCTACGGGTAGGGGAAGGCCCCGGGACTCGGTGGGATGCCGTGGGATGCAGGGGTCACTCAGGTACTAAACTCAGTCAATAAGTAGACGCTGACAACCGGGTAAACCAAATCTTGGGGTATCGCTGCCGCTTGAGGGGAGCATGTCCGGGTCCCGTCCCCTATGGTGTTGCCTGGTGATCCGTGACTTGCCTTTTGGCCCAACTTCAACGTGGTGGCCCAGTAGTCTGAATCTTTCCAGGCCCCACTCCCCACTGTGGCTAAGTGTGGGAGCCTGCTCTCAGGGCTCACTTTTGGGATTTTCTGGACCATTTTGTTTGAAGGCCTTATCCCCCTCGTTGCGCTAGTGCCACGATTCTGGAGCGGGTGGGAACATATCATAAAGGCTCCGTTCTCCTCAGGTAAATTGTCGGGTTGCCTGAAGCTTCTCCGCACCTAGGGTCCGTGTACCCCGCCGTACATTCGGTCCCGGACCGGTGACAGTGCCAGGCTGCTGACCGTCCTCCTTGACAGGTTCAGGTACCTAGCCACAATCCCCTGCGACCGGGGGTCCGACTCCTCTAGGTCCAGACCACCGTCTGCAACCTAGACAGCTTCTCTTGGGAGCCACCACTCCCAAGCTCCTCTCACTCACTCCCTTCACTACCAACTCTCTACACTCCTCACCTCCCCTCCCTGACCCCCCCAGGTGGGCGGCTCTATTCCACTCAAGCCGTCCACTGGTGTGCCTGGTGGGTGTGGTGTAGGGTGTATCTAGGATTTGATTTGCTGTTGGAGGCAACACCATAAGATAGGGACCCAGAACCGGGAGGAACTTGGAATACTGCACGGAAGGGCAGTTTGTGCAGTACCCTGTGACGACCTGATAGGCCAGCGGCGTCACACTTCACCGGCATAGCCCTCTACTATGACAGTGTAGCGCCATCAGGGAGCTACCAGGAACTGCATCCCCACCAGGATGCAGGGCCTAACCCCAGGGACCCAGAAGACCACTGCTGGTACCAGCAAAACATTCCAGTTAATGCCTGTTTTTCCCCAAAATTCCCCAATGACTGGTGACAGACTAGGGTAGGACCCAGTGGATGGCCGCCCAGAGGTGGAGCTGCGTCGCCCAGGGAATGGGGTTCTCAGTCCCGGGCAGTGAATCACTGGGGAATGTCACTTTGGTGGCCATTGCCCGGTCCCGTGCCCTGGGGACTTTTTTAATGGGGAGTATTTACAGGGAAGATTAGAGTCATTAGTGTGACGCCACCTGCAGGTTGCGGTTAAGGGTACTTTCACACTACATTTTTTTAACATGCGTCCTGAACATTTTTTTAATGCAAAACGGATCCAGTACAAATGCATTTTAATTTCAATGCATTAGCAATAGTGATGAGCGAGTACTAAAAAGCTCGGGTGCTCGAAGCTCGGGCCGAGCCTCCCAAGATACTCGTGTACTCGGCCCGAGCAACGAGCCCAATGTTATCCTATGGGAGACCCGAGTATTTTTGTGAAATGACCCCCCGGCAGCATGGAGAAACCCTAAAAATGTCACAAAAGTCTCAGAAGAGTGCTCAAATGACATGGCAACAGCATGGGGAAGACCCCTTGAAGCATTTATCACTGAAAAGTCACAGCTGTGAACAATTTTGTCCGCGTTTTACGCCATTTTTACGGACTCACCAGAAAACCTTCCAAAATGACCCCAAAATGATTTTTCATGGCGGAAATGTTAAGGGCACATACCCAATAGTTAGATAGAGCTGGTGTATGTTACTTTTTGAGATTAATACATGAAAGATTTTACGTGAAAACATTGTGTGGCACTCCGATGTCCCTGAGAAGAGACGTACATGAAGGCCTCTTGAGTCTAATGTGCCCATTTTGAGGAAGTGAGTCTTTGTAGTATTTTCCTTTGCCAGGGCAGTCCAAAATTGTGAGGTTCACCAATGCCCCTGCATACAGACGTGCATGATGGCCTGTAAACCTGAAGTGCCCATTGTAAGGAAGTGGGTCTATTGTAGTATAGCCCTTAGGCAGGGCAGCCAAAAATTGGGAGGCTCCACATTGTCCCTGGATAGAGACGTGCATGAGGGCCTGTAAACCTGAAGTGCCCATTGGAAGGAAGTGGGTCTATTGTAGTATAGCCCTTAGGCAGGGCAGCCAAAAATTGGGAGGCTCCACGTTGTCCCTGGGTAGAGACGTGCATGAGGGCCTCAAAACATTAAGTGTCCATTGTCAGGAAGTGGGTGTATTATAGTATAGCCCTTAGGCAAGGCAGCCAAAAATTGGGAGGCTCCACGTTGTCCCTGGGTAGAGACGTGCATGAGGGCCTCAAAACATTAAGTGTCCATTGTCAGGAAGTGGGTGTATTATAGTATAGCCCTTAGGCAGGGCAGCCAAAAATTGGGAGGCTCCACGTTGTCCCTGGGTAGAGACGTGCATGAGGGCCTCAAAACATTGTTCCCATTGCAAAGGAGCGGGTCTCCTGTCGTTGTAATGTCCATTCTGCAAAGAATGGGCGAAAAAATTTACCACTGGGGGTATACCTGAAACAAAGGCCTAAGTATTGCAATTTGTAACGGTCATCATGGTGGCGCATGAGGAGAAGGAGGAGCAGTCCAGCGATTATCCAAAGTCCAGAAGTGTGTACCCATGGGTGAGTGGAGGTACATGGCAAACTTTAAATTCCGCTCTCATTTGCTGGTGGTGTGGTGAAGTCTGGCCCAATCCAACCCTTGTTCATCTTGATCAGAGTCAGCCTGTCAGCATTTTCAGTTGACAGGCGGGTGCGTTTATCTGTAATGATTCCACCTGCAGCACTAAAAACACGCTCTGACAAAACGCTAGCGGCAGGGCAGGCCAGGACTTCCAAGGCGTAGAGAGCCAATTCATGCCACGTGTCCAGCTTGGATACCCAATAATTGTAAGGCACAGAGGAATGTCGGAGTACAGTTGTTCGATCTGCAAGGTACTCCTTCAGCATCTGGGCAAACTTAGGATATCTTGTGACACTACCCCGCACCTCAGGGGCTGTGGTACGTGAGGGGCTGAGAAAACTGTCCCACATCTTAAAGACTGTTCCCCTACCTCTGGCGGATTGGACTTGTGCCTCTCTCGGCTGTACGCCTCGGTTGTCCACTGATTCCTGACCTATGCCGCTAGCGTTTTGTGAGGGGAATGCTTTGCCTACTTCCGTGACTATGGCCTTCCGGAACTGCTGCATTTTGGTTGACCTCTCCTCCACGGGAATAAGAGACAAAAAGTTCTCCTTGTAGCGTGGGTCTAACAGTGTTACCAACCAGTAATGATTGTCGGCCAAGATGTTCTTAACGCGAGGGTCACGAGACAGGCAGCTTACCATAAAGTCAGCCATGTGCGCCAGACTCTTAACAGCCAGGACTTCAGTAGCCTGACCAACAAGATGACTGAACATGCTGTCCTCCTCCTCCTCCTCCTCCTCCTCCTCCTCCTCATCTACCCTGTCCTCTGGCCAGCCACGCTGAACCGAGGATATGACTGGTGTGCATGTCATATCCTCAATTTGGCCGGAGAGTTGCTCCATGTCTTCATCCTCCTCCTCGTCATAGTCCTCCACTGCACGTTGTGATGAGATGAGGCTGGGCTGTGTGTTATCACCCACACCCACTACTGTTTCTTGCTGCAACTCATCGCGCTCCGCCTGCAATGCATCATGTTTGTTTTTCAGCAGAGACCGTTTTAGAAGGCAGAGTAGCGGTATGGTGACGCTAATAATGGCGTCATCACCACTCACCATCTTGGTGGAGTCCTCAAAGTTTTGGAGGATGGTACATAGGTCTGACATCCATCTCCACTCCTCAGGTGTTATGTGTGGAATTTGAACCATTTCCCGACGGCTTAGGTGATGCAGGTACTCAACAACTGCCCTCTTCTGCTCACATATCCTGACCAACATGTGCAGAGTTGAATTCCAACGCGTGGGGACATCACACACCAGTCTGTGAGCCGGAAGATGCAAACTGCGCTGAAAGCCGGCAAGGCCGGCTGAAGCAGTAGGTGACTTTCGAAAATGTGCAGACAGGCGGCGAACTTTTACCAGCAGATCAGACAGCTCTGGATATGACTTTATAAACCGCTGAACCACGAGGTTGAGCACATGGGCCACGCATGGAACATGTGTCAGCTGGCCTCGCCTCAAAGCCGCCACCAGGTTCCGGCCATTGTCACACACGACCTTTCCTGGCTTTAGGTTCAGAGGTGTGAGCCAGTGATCTGCCTGCTGTTTCAGAGCTGTCCACAGCTCTTCTGCATTGTGGGGTTTGTCACCGATGCAGATTAGCTTCAGCACAGCCTGTTGCCGCTTCGCCGAGGCAGTGCTGCAGTGCTTCCAGCTTGGGACTGGTGTGGAGGGTACAGTGGATGAGGATGTGCAGGAGGAGGAGGAGGCTGAAGAGCATGACATTCCTGAGCTGTAGAGTGTGGGTGAAACACTGACTGAGGTAGGGCCTGCAAACCTTGGTGTGGGAAGGACGTGTTCCGTCCCTCGCTCAGACTGGGTCCCAGCTTCCACAATATTAACCCAGTGTGCCGTCAACGAGATGTATCGGCCTTGCCCACAAGCACTTGTCCACGTGTCTGTGGTTAGGTGGACCTTGGGTGAAACAGCGTTGTTCAGGGCACGTGTGATGTTTTGTGACACGTGGTTATGCAACGCGGGGACGGCACACCGGGAGAAATAGTGGCGGCTGGGGACCGAGTAACGTGGGACAGCTGCCGCCATCAGGTCGCGGAATGCTTCTGTCTCCACCAGCCTAAAAGGCAACATTTCCAGCGCAAGCAGTCGCGAAATGTTAGCATTTAGAACTGTGGCATGTGGGGTGTTGGCAGTGTATTTGCGCCTGCGTTCAAAGGTTTGCTGAATGGATAACTGAACGCTGCGCTGGGACAAGGACGTGCTTGATGATGGTGTTCTTTCTGCGTAGGCAACTGCAGGTGCAGGAGTGGAGGAGGCTTGTTCGCAGGCAGCATGGACAGGGGATTGGCTCGCATGCACAACCAGCGAAGACGTAGCAGTGACATCAGCAAGCACTGCTCCTCGACTCTGTTGTACTTCCCACAAAGTCGGGTGCTTGGCTGACATGTGCCTGATCATGCTGGTGGTGGTCAGGCTGCTAGTTTTGGTACCCCTGCTGATGCTGACACGGCAGGTGTTGCAAATGGCCTTTTTAGAATCATCTGGAGCCAACTTAAAAAACTGCCAGACTCGGGAAGACCTAACATTTGTACAGGCACCTTGTGTCGTCGTGTTGTTCCGGGGAACGGTTGCCTGACTTCTGCCTGGGGCCACCACCCTGCTTCTTACTGCCTGTTGTGATGCTACGCCTCCCTCCCCCTGTGCACTGCTGTCCTCGCTCTGTATATCCTCCTGCCAGGTTGGGTCAGTTACTGGATCATCCACCACGTCGTCTTCCTCTTCCGCACCCTGCTCCTCCTCCTGACTTCCTGACAATTGTGTCTCATCATCGTCCACCACTTGTTGAGACACGTTGCCAATATTTGGCCATCTGTACAGACGATCTCCTCATGACCCACTTCAATATGAGCTGGCGAGAGGCCAGAATGTGTGAATGGAAACGTGAACAGCTCTTCCGAGTGTCCAAGTGTGGGATCATTAATGTCCGAGGAGGACGTGTACTCAGCCTGGTGGTAGGAAGGAGGATCAGGTTCTGAAATGTGCGGTGCAGTATCACGGCTACTGACACTTGACCGTGTGTAAGACAGAGTGTTTGTGGTGGTGCCAATCTGACTGGAAGCATTATCTGCTATCCAACTAACAACCTGTTGACACTGGTCTTGGTTCAAGAGCGGTGTACTGCTGCGGTCCCCAAGAATTTGGGACAGGACGTGCGAGCGACTAGATGTGGCCCTTTGTTGTGGCGAAATTAGAGCTTGCCCACGACCTCGGCCTCTGCCTGCACCACCATCACGTCCACTTCCTTGTTCCTTGCCAATGCCCTTGCGCATTTTGCAATGCTGTGCTGACGTGTATTCACTACTTGTGCGTTATATAATAGTTTGGTAAAAACGCACACAAGTGCACCTGTACGCTGCCACCGACAGGCACACACGTGCGGTTTTTAAATGCAAGCACGGACGCACTAAGAACCTAACACAGGTTTTAGGAGCAAAAATTAAGAACTCTGACACTATCAGCCACTGCTGACTGACGTGTATTATACACTACACTTGTGCGTTATATAATAGTTTGGTAAAAACGCACACAAGTGCACCTGTACGCTGCCACCGACAGGCACACACGTGCGGTTTTTAAATGCAAGCACGGACGCACTAAGAACCTAACACAGGTTTTAGGAGCAAAAATTAAGAACTCTGACACTATCAGCCACTGCTGACTGACGTGTATTATACACTACACTTGTGCGTTATATAATAGTTTGGTAAAAACGCACACAAGTGCACCTGTACGCTGCCACCGACAGGCACACACGTGCGGTTTTTAAATGCAAGCACGGACGCACTAAGAACCTAACACAGGTTTTAGGAGCAAAAATTAAGAACTCTGACACTATCAGCCACTGCTGACTGACGTGTATTATACACTACACTTGTGCGTTATATAATAGTTTGGTAAAAACGCACACAAGTGCACCTGTACGCTGCCACCGACAGGCACACACGTGCGGTTTTTAAATGCAAGCACGGACGCACTAAGAACCTAACAGGTTTTAGGAGCGACAATTGCTGAGAAGTCTGACACTATCAGGACTGTTTTAGACTGTGTACACCAGCCCCAGATATGATGAAGGCTGGTATACGGTCACCACTAGGAATGGCTATATACCCTGCCTGCCTGCCTGCCTGCCTGTATACTGGTACAATAGTCCTGACAAGGACTCTTTTGGTCACTAGCCTGTATTCCAACCTGGCTATACCCTGCCTGTATACAGCAACAATAGTCCTGAGAAGGACTCTGCTACTGTACTCCGACCTGGCTATACCCTGCCTGCCTGTATACAACTAGAATAGTCCTGAGAAGGACTTTTGGTCACACTGTTTGCAGCCCTGCAACTGAAAAAGCTATAAAGGGCCGCAAAGCTTTCCCTGAATCAGCGACACTCTCCCTGCACTCACTGTCTGGATAGCTGTGAGCAGAGCACAGCGCGCCCGCCGGTATAAAGGCTCGGTCACGCTGTGCGGGCCGGCCAATCACTGCAATTCCACAACTAACAGGGCTGTGGCATTGCAGTGGTCTGCCAGCCAATCCCTGCATGAGGGCTGGCTCTCAAAAGAGCGCCAACATGCAGAAATGAAGACCACGAGTACAGCACGAGTATCGCGAGATTACTCGGTCCCCGCCGAGCAGCCCGAGTACAGCGATACTCGTGCGAGTACCGAGTAGTTACAAGCATGCTCGCTCATCACTAATTAGCAATAGACTCGCGTCAACATGTGTTCACATGCGGTTGCGTGCGCTCCAGTCAGGATCCAGTGACATGCAGTATTTTAATTTTTTTGAAAAACGCTACTTATAGTGTTTTTGACCTGCGTCCAAATACTGCACGTCACCGGATCCTGACTGTGTCGCACGCAAATGCATGTGAATGGTGGTATGCTGATAGAAAGGATCCTGTTTGCTCTGCTGAGCAGGGTCATAAACCAGGCTGGCGTGATCACAGAGAGTCTCTCTCTCTCTCTCCAGTGAGGCTGTTTAAATATACCCTACCGGCCTATAACGGCGCACACCGGCTGTCCGATGCCCATCCTCCACTGTGTCCGGCGTCCTGGAAGTCAGAGTGTGCATGTGTGCCGCCCCAGCAGCGGATCGAACCGCTCGGATCCGGGGGTAGTGATCGCTCGTGGCTCGAAGGTCTCCGAACCTGGGGGATCAGGGGCCACACTCAAATGTGAAGGGGGTATTTATAGGCGATTTTGGTGTAGTAGTAGTGGCGCCACCCGTGGTGTGCGGTAATTGGGGAGTACCACCACTGCGATTGGGGAGTACCCGGGGTGATGGAGTGTGGCAGCTAGGTGACGTTGCCCTCCACAGGTAGGGTAGGCCCCGGGACTCTGGTGGAAGATGCGGGGACGCAGTGCAGGGGCCAGTCGGGTACTCATTCAGCAATGAAGCAGACGCTGACAACAGGGTAAACCAAGTCTCTGAACGCCGTTGCCTCTTGGGGGACGCTCGTCCGGGTACCGTCCCCCACAGTACTGCCGGTGGTCCGTAAGCTGCCTCCTGGCACTAAGTTTTAGATTGTCAGTTGTGGCCCGGTAGCTTGGAGCTGTCTGGGCCCTGCTCCCCACTGTGGCTAAGTGGAGGAGCCTGCTCTCAGGGCTCACGCTTGAGATTTCAGTGGGCCGCTTGCTAGGAAAGCCCTATCCCCCTCGTTGTGCTAATGCCCCAATTCTGGAACTGGTGGGAACAGTCCATAAAGGCCCCGTTCTCCTCAGATTAATTGCCGGGTTGCCTGAAGCTTCTCCCCGACCTAGGGTCCATGTACCCCGTCGTGCCTTTGGTCCCAGACCAGTGATAGGTTCAGGCTGCTGACCATCCTCCTTGACGGGTCCCAGGCACCTAGCCTCAATCCCCTGCGACCGGGGTCCGACTCCTCTAGGTCCAGACCACCGTGTGCAACCTAGTTTACTTCTCCCCTGGAAGCTCCAACTCCTAGCTTCCTCAGAGCTCCTCACAGCTCGAGGCCTACCACTCAACTCTACTGACACCTCCCACCTCCCTGTCTGACCCCTAGGTGGGCGGCCCTATTCCTGCTTAAGCAGCCCACTGGTGTGCCTGACAGGTGTGGTGCAAGGTGTATCTAGGATTTGTGAATGCTGGTGGAGGCAGTACTGTAGGATAGAGACTCAGAACCATGGGGGGTTGAATACTGCACGGGTAGGGTAGTTTGTACAGTATCCTGTGACGACCTGAATAGTCCAGGGGCGGCACACATGCGCACAAGCCAAAATATCCAGTAGGTTATATTTAAACAGCCTCACACTTTGCCTCTGCAGCTCCCGACGAAGCAGTAGCGAAACGCGTTGAGGTGCAGGGCGGTGTGGTCTGGGGGGTCCTTTTATACGGTGCCCTAGTGGTTATTGTAACCTTTACTATGCTTATCCAGGGGTTAAGTGGGCTTTACACGCTGCGATATCGGTACCGATATCATTAGCGTGCATACCCGCCCCCATCGTCTGTGCGACACGGGCATATCGCTGCCCGTTGCGCACAAAATCGCGCACCCCCGTCACATGGTCTTACCTGCATAGCGACGTCGCTGTGACCGGCGTACTGCCTCCCTTCTAAGGGGGCGGTTCGTGTGGTGTCACAGTGACGTCACTAAGTGGCCGCCCAATCAAAGCAGAGGGGCGAAGATGAGCGGAACCTAACATCCCGCCCACCTCCTTTCTTCCTCATTGCTGGCGGGACGCAGGTAAGGTGAGGTTCCTCGTTCCTGCGGTGTCACATGTAGCGATGTGTGCTGCCACAGGAACGATGAACTACATCGCCCAAGCATCAGCAACGATAATTGTGAATGGACCCCCATGTCACCGATGAGCGATTTTGAACGTTTTTGCGACGATTCAAAATTGCTCATAGGTGTCACACGCAACGAGATCGCTAAAGCGGCCGGATGTGCATCACAAATTCCGTGACCCCAACGAGATCGCTTTAGCGAAATCGTAACGTGTAAAGCCACTTTTAGTGTTATTTGCCTAGATCCATACCTATGCCTAATAGTGGCACACTGTGAGGGGTTAACAGGCTTGCTATTCTCTTTGGTGTGTTTTACCCTCTGAATTTATATTCTGTTATACCTGGACTCTAAGGTGCAATACTGTGTATAGGGAGGATTATGGAGGCCATATAGATCTGGCATGCTCTAGGCACAATTATTATTGTTTTATCGCATTTTCTTTGACCCTATTGATCACGCTGCCCTGTTTTTGCCCTTTTGTTTTTATCCACACGTTGCGCTCTGTGTTACACCTGCGTATGTCCCTAGCATTATAATAAAATATTTTTCTACTGATATCTATCTATTGTAGACATTATTCTATAATGATTTTTGTTGAAAGTCTTTGTTTAGCTTTTTTATGACAATAGGGTGACTTTCCATCCATATATCATTAATATGGACCTTGGTATTCGGTTGTTGTTAACATTTTCATACTGTTAGAGAGATCATTGCCTACCACACCGATACAGTCTGGTGAGAAGTCACAGGTCTTAGTTCTGTGTGTGACGAGAGTTAGCCATTTCTGATTTATTTTCCTTTCATTTTTTTCTCACTCTCTGAAGTTCTGATACGTGGAACACTGTGGATCCCAAAATAAAAGAAGAACTTAACGTTAAGAAAGATGAAGGAGAATTTTGGTGAGTTGTCAGTTTGTCCCCAAAGACCGAACCTGTCTTATGCTCACTTTTCCAGTGTCTTGCCAGGTGCATTATTAAACAATTAGCTACTGAAACAATACCCATTATGTAAGTCCACTTGTCCCTAAAGAAGGTTATCTCCTTGAAGAATCCCAATTTGATAGTGTCTTGAAAATGAACGGATCACAAAGTGTGCTCTACAAGGAACCACAGCTCGAATCTCCGAAGAAAGCTAGCAGTAAATATAGATGAGCGAACCTTAGGCTCGAGGCTCGAGGGTTTGGACTTGGAAAATTACGTGAAAATCCCCATGGTGAGTTGAGCATTGGGCTCATGTCTGAGTGATTACCTGCATTGTCTGCGCTGCTGGAAGTGTTTGTTCGCTTAGGCTTTCATTCAGCATACTGAGATGTTTTGTTCTCTGTGAATTTAAAAAAAAATAAATAAAAAAATGCCCACCCACCTCCGGAAATGTTTAGCTTTAGGTCTATAGCAAAACATTTCCGGAGCAAGGTGGGCGGTGTTTTGTTTTGTTCTTTTAATTCTCCATGAACAAAACAGCTCAGTATGCTGAATGATAGCCTAATTTGAGATGAAAAAACACTCCCAGTAGCGCAGACAATGTAGGTAATAACTCAGACACGAGCCCAGCATGATACTCATCATGGGGATTTTCAAGTCATTTTTCGAGCCTGAACCCCAAGCCTTGAGCCTGAGGTTCACTCACTCTAGCAGTAAGGGCCCCATTTAATGTTTTTACATAAAATTGTAATGTAAGTAGCTCTGAAGAGTCTCAAAATTTTGATGCAATGTGATACTGTGCTAAAAGTTTGCGGCTTGTGGAGATTTTTTCCCTGCTCTGACAAAGTTGATAGGGCTAAAGTGGGACATGTCAATCCAGTCGCCAAATTGATCAGAAGTGGTGGTGTTTTTTCATTTACAAATTCTACTCTAGTTCTTGACTGTAGTAAGATTTGTGGCAAGATGCACATGAAGGCACAGGCCACTTGTCAGATGTACCTGGTTCAATAAGAGACGTGCACCTGCCTATAAATTCAAAACATCTGACCCTGGCAGTAGGACACTAAAGTCAGATTTGTGGCATAAGATACACCAATTCATGATGAGCAGGGTTTGCCATGATCTCCTCCCGTCTTAGTGTTGCTCACTTTGTTGGAATTGGGTGAAAATTGAATGAGATTTTCGCAATGTGTAATTGAATTGAGTTGTCTGTGTATTAATGGATGAAGTAGGACCACCAGAAAGAGAAACCACACTATTCTTTGGCCAAAAGATTAAGTCCCTGAACTGCTGTCCCAACTTAAAGGGAACCAATCACCAGGATTTTTGTATATAACCTAAAGCCAGGGCTATACTGGCACTATCAGGCTGATTCTCTACGTCCCTTTAGTGGTCAGCTCAGATGTTTAGGATTTGAAATTCAAGAAAGTAAAGTTTATAAAATCGGCAGCTACTTGAGTGACAGCAGCTGAGGATCAGATAATATCTGGGGTATTCATAGTTATCCCCTTCCCCTGTTAGAATTAGCATAAGTATTATACCATCGATTTACTTTTTCACTACCAGGACATGTGCCGAGGTCATAACCAGGTGACCAGAAGGAGCGGGGCCTCAGCCAACAAAGCTTATACCAGGAAGCAACATTTTTCTGTTGGCTAAGGCCCCGTCCCTTCTGGTCACATGGGTATGACCTCACACAGGTCCTGCTAGTGAAAAAGTAAATCAATGGTATAATACTTATGCTAATTCTTACAGGGGAGGGGATAGGTATGATTATGACGAGCTCACCGGGGCCATGGGGCACTCGTTACTGGGTCTGTCCTGTCCTGGGTTCCGTGACTCCGTTGGGGTCGTTATAAAATGGTGGGGATTATTTACAAGGGATGATAGTTCGTGACTCCACCTGTGGTACTCGGCCACTTATAGCTGACGCTGCGGGATGGGACCGTTGGGGCAGATGATGATGCAGCTGAGTTAGTACAGCTCTCCACAGGTAGAGCTGGGCCTCAGGGCTGTTGGGAGTAGTACTCCTTGCAAATAATGGAGATGTAAAGGCGTGGTGCAAGGCAAGAGGCGCAGGCGAATAACTGGGCAACACAGGGATGAAGTCTCAACATTTTACAAACTGTTGGAAGTTTCTGGTTCACAGATGCTGCCCCAGGAGTGCCGGGTCCTGCTTTGATGGGCCCCTGTCGATCTCCAAATAGTTCGGATGCACAACCCGGTACAACCTTCTGTGTTCCTTCCCTGGTCATCTTCCTTCTCTGGCCTCTCCCACCTGCCTCGCGCCTACGCACACAGAGCCCCGAGCCGTTGTCCGCGTACCCTGTTGGGTGGCTTGAAGCTCACTCCCTTGGCTCTATGTGGTCACCTTTTCACTGGATGTGTTCGGATGCGGCTTCGGTACTTGCAGTAGCCTTAGCCTCCGGTTTTACTAGTTGAGCTTCTTGGTTACTCTCCTTTAGTCTAGGGACCAGATTCCCGATGCAGCCAAGTCCCTGCACTCCGGTATGTCGGTTGTGGACCAAGGCCATGGGTGTATGGCGCACTTCCTGTGGACTCTAGGACCCCTTCTCTCCTTTTGGTCCTAGAGGGAGCTTCTGCAGATCCAGTCCCCTAGGACCTGTCTCCTCCACGTCCTTTTCCATTCAATTTGTGAGATATTCTGACTAGTTTCACTTTCTCCTCACAGTTCTGGGTGTCCACCCACCAGCTAACCCCACCTCCAAGCTGGCTGTGTAAGAACCATGGCCTGATGGGGTGTTGGTAAATAAAGAGTGGGTCTGTGTTTGTGTGCAACGAGCTGTGACCTCCTGCTTACCCGGGAATGGGATACCACACCTCAGCCTGAGGCGCAGTACCTCTGTGATGACTGGAGCCTCAGGGGCGCCACAAATACCCCCCTCAGATATTATCTGATCCTCAGCTGCTGTCACTCAAGAAGCTGATGATTTTATAAACTTTACTTTCTTGAATGTGAAACCTAAACATCCGAGCTGACCACTAAAGGTATGTAGAGAATCTGCCTGATAGGGCCAGTATAGCACTAGCTTTAGGTTATATCTGAAAATCCTGGTGATTGGTTCCCTTTAAGGATCTCCTGAGTTTTCGAAACTGGATATGTGTCCTGCCATGAGCTCATTATTCAGATATGCCGCGTCCCTCTACATCCACATTTAGATAGTTTCTTTCCAAGTGATTATGAGAAATGAAACGTTTGTAAAATTTCTAAAAGCATGATTTGGTTATTTGCAGGATGGCTTTCCCCGACTTTTTGAAAGAGTATCAGCGAGTGGAGATATGTCACCTCACAATGAGTGAGATCTGCTGTGGTGACGACTTTAAGTGGAGCCTTACAGAATTCAGTGGAAGCTGGAAAGTCGGAAGCTCGTCTGGAGGGAATAAATCTCTGAGTAAGAATGGCTGTACTGTGAAAACATGCCCATCACTACCAAACATTTATATGTGAGAGAATCAAGAAAGCTGCCCTTATGAGGCCACATCTCAATTCCCAGCGGTCGTGACTTTCATGGGTATCATTGCTAAATTTTTAGAAAAAAAAAAAGTTTGCAACTTAAGGCCCCGTTACACAAAGCGACGTATCTAACGATATATTGCCGGGGTCACGGATTCTGTGACGCTCATCCGGCATCGTTAGCGACGTCGTTGCGTGTGACACCAACGAGCGGCCATTAATGATGTAAAATACTCACCTTATCGTTGATCGTTGACACATCATTCATTTTCAAAAAATCGTTGATTGTTGAGGACGCAGGTTGTTCGTCGTTCCCGAGGCAGCACACATCGCTATGTGTGACACCTCGGGAACGACGAACTACAGCTTACCTGCGGCCGCCGGCAATGAGGAAGGAAGGAGGTGGGCGGGATGTTCGGCCCGCTCATTTCTGCCCCTCTGCTTCTATTGGGCGGCTGCTTAGTGACACCGCTGTGACGCCGCACGAACCGTCCCCTTAGAAAGGAGGAGGTTCGCCGGGAACAGCGACGTCGCTAGACAGGTAAGTCCGTGTGACGGGTCATAACGATGTTGTGCGCCACGGGCAACGATTTGCCTGTGACGCACAACCGATGGGGGCGGGTGCTTTCACCAGCAACATCGCTAGCGATGTCGCTGCGTGTAAAGCCCCCTTTACCTCTTATTACAAATCCATAAATCCTCTTCTTGAGAATGATGGTATTTTTGATTTTATAGATTACTGCTCATTGCCAACGTTATCGGCCATTTATGCAGTTTATCAATGTTGGTTGGTTTCCTAGACAAGGAATGCTTTCTTGCTTGCAAGTTCTTTCTTTATATATCTGAAGCTGGCCAAATCACTGGATCCAGCCAATTGTGCTCCTCTGAAGCTGCCTCTGCTTACAGCACGAGAGATCGCACCGTTCAGACCTTCAGGAGCGCATCGTTCCATGGCAAGCCAAGAATTCTGGAGGCAAAGGAGTGGTGCGCTCCTGAAGAAAGAAGACTAGATAAGAGGAGGTAAATGGAAGGGAGCAATTCATGCAGAAACATACAACTCAATGGGTTTGTTTGAAGTCTGTATACATGGAGGCATAAAGGTTCTCTTATATAGGTACAAAACAGCAGGATATATAGTAATCTGTCAGCAGGTTTTTGCTATGTAAGCTGAAGCCAGCATGCTGTAAGGGTTAACACAGAAATTTCAGGCATGCCTGTTTTCACAGTCTGATCTTTTGTTTATTTGCTATGTTTGTTTAAGAAGCAGGACCCTTATCATTACAGGACTAGAAACGCATATGCACAGCAGTCCAATACGCCCCCTCCTGTTATTGACACCTTACTGTCAATGTACAATCTCATATATGCTACAGATTTATATTATGTCAGAACAGCTGCAGCCAGTAATCTTAAGGCCCTGTCACACACGTCAATTTATCATGCGATCGTACCCGCCCCCATCGTTTGTGCATCATGGGCAATTTGTTGCCCGTGTCGCACAAAGTCAGTCAACCCTGTCCCACGTACTTACCTCCTGAATGACCTCGCTGTGGGCGGCGAACATCCTCTTCCTGAAGGGGGAGGGATGTTCGGCGTCACAGCGACGTCACACAGCGGTAGCCCAATAGAAGCGGAGGGGCGGAGATGAGCGGGACATAACAACCTGCCCACCTCCTTCCTTCCGCATTGCCGGCGGGACGCATGTAAGCTGTGTTCGTCGTTCCCTAGGTGTCACACGGAGCGATGTGTGCTGCCACAGAAAGACGAACAACCTGCATCGAATGCAGGAATGTGACCGATATTTTGAAAATGAACGACGTGTCAACGAGCAACAATAAGGTGAGTATTTTTGCTCGATAACAGTCGCTCGTAGCTGTCACACGCTACGATATGTCAAACGATGCCAGGTGTGCGTCACGGAATCCGTGACGCCGACGACATATCGCCCGATATATCGTAGCGTGTAACGGGGCCTTAGGTGATACATTGTTGGATTAAGATTCTCCTTGACTACATCATGCTGCTCACATGATGTAGCAAAAACCTGCTGACAGATTCCCCTCAAGTTGTTTCCAAAAATATTTTGATATCTTTATATGCATCACAAATGTTATCTGCTTTTTAGGGTGGAATTTTCTAAAAAAAAACTTGGATTATCAAACAAGGTCATACCATATAACACACATGCACTGTAGAAATAAATAAAACATAATAGAGAAATATCATGCAGGGGAACAAATCCATTACTGTAAATTAGTACATCTCTACTACTACTAATAAGAATACTCTTTTACAGAAACATTTTGTATCAACCCTCAGTATCGGATCACACTGGAAGCTCCGGATGGCGATAACAGCAAAGAGTGTACGATGATTGTGTCTCTACAACAGAAGGATCGAAGAAAGATAAAACATGAGTGTGCGGCTTTCCTTTTTTTGGCCGTCTATGTATATAAGGTTGTTATACTTTTTTTATTAGTTATATAATTTTATTTATACTTGCTAACTTTTAGTGTTGCCCTTCTGGGTATCGCCTCAAGTGAAGTAGTTTTATGTGACGCAACTACTGATGAACATAGAACTGGCTACTGGAGACCCAAGGGTGAAGCCACCAGAGATAGATGAAGGGCGTAGTGTGGGGTTCCTGAGCATTGTCATGAATAACTAGAAAAGAGGAGTTCAAAAATCCGGAAAATACTCAATGGTTTATCTACATGTTTCAAGGCACACTTGCCTCTTCATGAGGATTAGAGATGAGTGAACCCGAGGTTTGGTGTTTGTACCAAACACCGACGTTACAAAAAAAAACAAAGTTTGTATTCAGAGTTCGGGTGCTTTACGTATGCTGAGTGATAGGCGGACCCAGACTGTAAAAGTACATATACAATGAAGGTTAATTATCGGACCCGGAAGGAATGTGTGACCTAGAAGCAGCGTACTGCCATGACAGATCCTCGGTAAGTACAGAGCATGTGCTCCTATCACCCTATCCCTCCTACCAACATTTTTAATCTCCGGATTCTGATCCCCTTAGACTTATATGGGAATCAGATTACGGACCCGAACAGGATTTAAAAAAAAAGATAACAGGGACCCACCGGTCGCGGTTTTCTGTGAGTTCGCCTATCACTAATTCTGACCACTCGAGCTAGCATCACTGTGCTCGGGTAAGCTTGATGCTCAGCCCAATGCAAGCTGCTTGTAGTGTTTGAATCGCTTGCCCTTGGGGTAACAGCAGCATGATCGGATGTAGTGTGCAACCCCCTAAAAAATATGGAAAAATCCACCCACTCAACCAAACTTCAATGGGTCCACTCATCTGTAATCAGGATATAACTACAAAAAGAACACTTCACAATCAGTGTGATACATTATAAGAAAAAAACTTCTCTATCCAACATCTATACCATTGTCACAAAGGCATCAGTTGCTCTCAGGGATAGCTCTTCATCCCATTTTTGTCCCCCCCTCCCCCCTGATTTTTCCTTCCAGTTCACCCACTTTATCATCCATATTTATCCATGTTATCCCCCCTTTTAGCTTCTAGAGACAGATGTTTCGCCATCACATACAAGGGGCTGAAATAACTCATACACACATTAGCAGTTACCCATACCATTTCCATCAGTGATCCTTCTATTAAATAAAATGGCGCTGCTTTCCCATCATTCCCATGCCCTGACCATTCATCTGCATCCAGCATTCACTCAAATCCAAAGACATTTCCCTGCACTGTTTCCGCCAGAGACCTCACAACAGTCAGGACAGTCCAGTAGTTGGGACAAGACCTAAGTCGACACCATGCTTCATAGCGCTCAATGGATGGGAACTTTTTTTTTTTTTTCCCCACGCCCCAGATAGCGCTGAACTCTAGTAACACCGAGCGTCCGGTAAATTCCCTGTTCTCTTCACATACAAACCTTTGAGCAGCGGCGTCTTCTACTACATGCAATGTAAAGTCGCCAATGTTTGCACAGAAGTTTTCAGTGCATCCCCAATAATGTCACACTCTCTTCCCTAGTATCAATTGTTTTCTTGCATCTCATAATTTAATATTTACTAAATAGCTATGTAATATTATTCTCTCACTCCTGCTCGTATTCTTTGCAGATTCATAGTCCCGCTTTTTTTTTCCACACAAGACCTTTTCCCATATGGCTTGCCACGATAATTAACACACCACTCTAATAAAAAGAACAATGAAAAAGCAAGTTCAAACCCAAAAAGTGTTTTTGTTTTATTTTTTTTATTTCTGTTTATTATTTTATAAAGCATATATTCCTCCACTTTTGCATTTTATTTCTGTTAACCACTTAATAATACACAATATTTGACTCACTATGACAACATAAATTCTTCTCCAAAAATGTGTTTTTATTTCAAGTCATGCATTGACTTTGAAACATCTACAGCTGCACACTAAAATGTTAACAATGAATAAGGGAACTCTGGCATTTCATTACTGCTCTAGAAATATTTGAAAAAAAGAGGTATTTTGCTTATGTATTGGCCAATGCATGTGAGCATGATAACCAACGGCAAGGCAATCTCTGTATATCGGGAACCTAACTTGAAATGCCACTCTGGGTTAAAAACCTCCATGTCTGGGCATTGAACTTTGACGCTCCTTGTGTTCCTTTTTACGCTCTTTCTTCAAAGCCAAACCGTAAAAAGTAGTCTGTTCCGCTTGTTGACATTATGGTTATATCCTGATCAAAAGGCAAGTGACTCTTGAAACGCATAGATATCTTGTCTGAGGAACCGCACACTGCTCCTCTCATCTATCTCTGGAGACTTCACCCATGGGTCTGCAGCAGCCAGTTCTATGTTCATCAGTATATGCATCACACACAACTACAACACATGAGTAGATATCCTCATCCTTCATCTCTTTTAATCAGTTAAAACCCTATTGCACCTATTTTCTGCCCTAGTTTCTCCTTAATTTTTCCCCCATAGCATACAATATTTTTCAAGTCACTGCCCATCCACATGTCCTGCAAGTCTTTTCCTTAACGTTGTGGTTCTGTCATGAAATGGAGTATCCTGAGATTCTGCACAAACAAAAAACTTTCCAAGGGTTACTTTCTGGGAGGTTTCAGGTGGCGCCATTAAGTCTTCCCTTTTTCCAGGTGGATTGTACTTTTCCACATATTTCATTCATTTTATTAATTTCATGCTTTCCAACTGGCCCATATCTAACAAGAAATTCCCAGATTTGGAATTTTTATGCTATGCCTATTTTCAACTGTATCTGCATCCTTATGACATAGATACAGTTATGATAGTAGTGGATAAGGGAGCCGATAGCTCCCTGCTCCAACGACTAAACCTGTGTCTTGGCTCTGAGCAGTATAAGGCTCAATGTAGCAGGTGTTATGAATTTGCTAGATCATGCCTGCCACCTGAGCCACACACAGTTAAAATTGAAGCAGACCTGGAGGGGCACCATAAGGTTGGTGGTAAACGTTGGGCATTATTTTTAGTTTTAAGGGGAATTGTGGGGACATCATGCGGTGGCAACATTATACTATGTGTGTGGGCCATCTTGAGGCATTATAATGTAGGGGTACCTTGGAGCATTCTGCTTCAAAGTTTTGGAGGAATACTATTATACCTTCAAGGGATAAAGCACACAATGTAGACACTGTGTTATGTCTCATGGAATGTCTAAGAAGGTGGAACACAAAATGAGTAGTCAAGAAAATCCAAACAAAGATTCAATGTATCAAGTTTAGCTGGAGGGTTGCTTTAATTTTCTATTCCTACTGTATATCTATCATAAAAAGTGAAATAAGAACCCAATATTTAACTCATGCTAGTATCCTGACTTCTGCTTATATCAGAGCCATGACAGACATATCAGATCCACACACCAAGACAGACTCCAATGACACTATTGGAATCTATCAACATTCCTTAGAGGTTTCAATATTATTGCAACAGAAGCAATAGACACAATGGCATTCTTGTTGTAACATGCAACAGCTCTTGTGAAATCTGTTTATTTATGTATTACATGCACAGCAATTTATTAAAATGGCCACATGTAATACTAAATTTCTATTGCTTCGTAAACAAGTAACCAGGCCCAACTTCGATCAAGAAAAATCTGCCAGATTGGTGATAATAAAGTAATTGCTGCTCTTAAATAAAGATATTGCCTCTGCCATCAGTCACACAATTTATTAAAATGGCGACATGTAATACGAAATGTCTATTGCCTCGTAAAAAATTTATCCAGGCTCAACTTCGATCAAGAATACTTAGCCAGATTGGTGACGATAAAGTGATCATTGCCGCTGCTCTTAAATAAAGATGTTGCCTCTGCCATCAGTCACGCAATGTATTAAAATGGCCACATGTAATACTAAATTTCTATTGCTTCATAAACATTTAAACATTTAACCTGGCTCAACTTCGATCAAGAATAATCAGCCAAATTGGTGACCGTAAAGTGATCGCTGCTGTTATATAAAGATGTTGTCTCTGCCATCAAAGTCTTTAAATTAATAGACGTAATTTCTTTGAAACTTTGATATAATTTTGGAATATTTCCAAGCAATGATTACAATCCTTCTCCCCTCTAATGCCATAGCTACATCTCTTTGTTTCTATATTTTTACTATTTGATGTATATTGATGTACAGGTCAGCCCTTCAGATAAAATTCCTTTGGGTAAGGCGTTCTTCAAAGACAATGATTATGTAGGATTCAGTGACTTTGATTGCATGCGGGAGATGTCGAAACGATTTGAGCTTCTTCCTGGGGATTATATCATTGTGCCAGCCATCTTTAATGCAACACAAGAAGCTGATTACTATCTCCGTGTCTTTACTGAGAAACCAACCAAAGCAGAGTGAGTACTTTATAAAGAAAAGATTTCCTTTATTTTGGACTATCTCCTTTAAATTAAAATTATTTTTTTGTAAATGCTTATGTTATTATCTTAAAGGGGTTGTCCACTACTTTGACATTCATAGCTTATCCTTAGAATAGGTCATGAATGTCTGATCATCCGGGGTTCGGCACCCGGCATCCTTGCCGATCAGTGGTTCTCTGTCCTGACGGCAGCAGTAGGCAGCCATAAATGATCAGCTTTGGCGTTGCTCTGGCTTCTGATAGCAGCAGCGGCCGGGTACTGCACAACCGCCTCCTATTGATCAGAATGGGAGGCGGATGTGCAGTACCCGGTCTTGGTCACTATCAGAAGATGGAGCAGCGCCGAAGCTGAGCATTTCCGGCTGCCTGATGCCGCCGCTGGGATCGAAAACAGCTGATCGGCAGGGGTGTGGGGTTTCTGACCTCGGCCGATCAAGTGTTAATGACCTATCCTATGGATAGGCTAACAATGTAAAAGTAGTGGACAACCTCTTTAACGTAAAGTGGATTTTTACCCAAATTGTTAATGTGGCCATGTTATAGTAAATCAAATGTCAAAGCTATTGGATTCAGAAAGAAAAGAGGGCTTAATGTGCAGTAATTGAATACCACAATCATCAACCGGAATCACAACCAATTATATTGCATATAAAATCATTTTTATTATAAATACATGTAAAAGAGATTGGATAATAATCAGGTTTAAATACGTCACAGTACAAAAATAATATTACAGGAGAAACAAGAACAAGGAGAAGAAGCACATTGACCCAAACATGAAAGGTAAGAGGGGCTCACTACTAAGTAACCCATGGAATATGTCATGAAACCAATTGATAATGTAAGCAACACTACTCCATAGGGAAATAGGGGAAGTAAGATCAAGCAGTCAGAAAAGGAATCAAAATCCAAAATCTATGATCCTATATTCCATGTGCCGTCTAATGCATAAATAACTCAATCATAATTTATAAACGATTGAGATTAAAGCCAGATCGAACTTACCCATATGAGCAGTCACACCACCGAGGTCAGAGATCGTGTGCCCCTACGCGTCTCGCTCAAAGCTTCATAAGGGGGAGGTGAAAAGGAAAAAGTGCCGATGGTAAGCATGACGCCGGGTGAGGTTTTCAAACGTTACCGCCAGAATTGATAGGTGAGTCACAATATGTGCACTATCCCAGCCACGGCGCGCGCGTCCATGTCACCATCCCCGCCCACGTCACTTCCGGCACTCCAGCGGTGAAGCAAAAAATGTCAGCGCCTCGGAGGCCATCAGGAACAAGCGCAGGGGGATAAAATGGAGGCGCGCGCACAAGGCAACCACATGTACTTAAAGTGACAGATGAAACCGGGCCAGGCGCATGCGCATTACGCAAATCCCGCTTCAACAGTCACTAACAAGAAGAAAGAAGGAACGGAACAGTAAATGATAAAAAAGAGTCATATTTAACAGTATATATCAAAGAACTGTCCATGAGAAGGATGAGTATACAAAAGAGGAGGGGGCAAAGAAAGAGTGTGTTCAAAAATCATGCAGAATCGCAGATGTAATCCTCTAAGCCAAAATATGACAAAAAATGGATGCAGAACGGCATGAAAAATCAATGTGTATCCCTCACTACAAATCAATAGACAACACGGTGTCTAAATCCATTCCTTAATATATGTGATATAAGATTACAAAAAAAGGGAGGGAAAGTAAAGTAGCCAAAGTATATAGAGTAGTGTATTATTGTACTAGTAGTATAAAAATATATTACTATATGCAAATAAACCAGTCCCAAAGTGGGAAATTCTGTCATACACCTTCTACACATAAATTGACTAATCCCAAATGGAAGAACAATTGAAACTGTATATATCACATAGTCATATCCATATAGCAGAAAAGCACATACATATATGAATATAAATATCCCATAAAGATGTCATCCACTTTCTTTTGTTTTTGTTCTTTCTTCATAGATGGTATTTGACCATAGGACAGTGCTGTAGAGGTGAACTTGGCTTGATTCATATACTGGCGTTAGACAAGAAGACCTCATCACCGGCAAAGTAAAAAATCACTGGAACCTATCAAAATCCAAAATATACATCCAATTAAAAAGTGCACACAAAAAGAGAAAAAACATGAAAGGGAAAGGAAACTTAAAAACACCGCATAAAAAATGGGAAAAATTATCCGTTTGAAAAAAGAGGCATGAAAAAACATACATTATCACGGCCGTGAACAAAACACGGAATTACAGTTGTGTAGCGAATGCGAGTGGATAGTAAATTACTATAGAAATGGTAAGAAGCTAAGTGTCTCATTTAGTCCAAGAGGTGAGACTGTATCCAGTCTCACTATCCACTCGCATTCGCGTTTGGCCAAGGCTTTCTTATAGTCACCCCCTCGTATCCCAAGATGTATGACATCAATCCCCATAAACTTGAATTCGTCAGGTTTACATCTATGGTGGGTCTTGAAGTGGCTTGGTATGGTTTTGAGGATATGGATATTCGTTTCCTCACGAGCCGCTACGATATCCCGAACGTGTTCCCTTATACGCTTACGAAACTCACGTGACGTGAGTCCAATGTAAACAAGGTTGCACTTACATCTAGCGTAATATATGACATTTGAGGTTCGGCAAGAAATATAATGTCTCACCTCAAATGTCTTACCACCATCTGATGATAAAAACGTGTTAGCCCGTACCATATTTCGACAAGCCAAACAAGATCCACAGGGGGCTGCAATTACTGCACATTAAGCCCTCTTTTCTTTTTGAATCCAATATCCTTTATCTTGAGGCCGTGCTTTAGCGGTCATGAGATAACCGCATATATGGTTCCACAATTGCGGGCCTTTCTGTTATCAAATGTCAAAGCTGCAGCCAAAGTTTGGAAAATATATATTTTCTTAATAGAGATTTTGCCTTTTTTTAAAGAGCTGGAGCCTCCATTTTGGTAAAATTAGCAACAGGAAAGTCTTATTATTAGTTGTCCTCTTTGAATGGTCTTCAAACTAGTAAGACTGCACTTCCTGTTTCCCCTGTAACTTTTGACTTTTATGATTGGGAGGACATTTGTATTAGAGGTTAAGGAAAATGAACACATTTGTTTTTATCATAAATGACTCTCTTGATTTACTTCTACTTTTGTTTTATTCTAGGGAAACGGAGGGCGATTTGCGGATAGCTGTATGCCCGGTAAGATGGTTATACCTTTATGTATGAACCTAATACATCAAACTGTGATAGAGGAAAAAACTAATCTTCTTGCCCAGATAGGTTATATGTACAGTATTTTAATGGGCTAGTCCAGGGAACATTGTAGATACTGGAAGAGTGGTACCCCAAAATACCAGAACTGTCTAGGGATAATAGTGTTAGCAATCTATGTTCTGTTATTTATAGCTGATTTGTACTGTATTAATGTGTTGTTCACTTTATTTTGTATGACCTTGCACTTTGATATCGGTGGTTCTCTCTAGGTACGTAGGCTGGAAAATACGCCTATTCCTCGTTCCGCTCACAGGGCGAGGACTCTATCAGCTGGTCCACGGAACCGAGCGCACCGTTCACTTGGCTGGGGGAGCAAAATGGACCAACCGTCGAGTCTTTACTACTCCTACTGGAGGTGGCAGCAGGTACACACGCTAGTAAGCAGCTGGCAGACGTCAGCCCCAGGGGATCTGCGTTATCCCGGCAGCTGGTGCCACGAGCACAATGCAGTCTCTGGAAGTAATGACAGCAACAGCAAGTGGAGTCGTGGATTTGTCCAGGATGGATGGATGGAGCAGCAACCGGTGTGGATACTTGCAGTGGTGGGCATCGTGGTAGCTGGCCAGTGTGGATGGTAGCCGCAGCAGCCGGACAACAAACTTACACAGCACTGAAATAAAGATAAGCCTCTTTGCTGACCTGAAAGGTACTTCTGGGTAAGGATATGCTGGTCCTTTAAGAAGAGGGGCGTGGCTGCGCATGCACCCTTTGGGCAGTACCAGAAAGCCTTTGATGTGTACACAGGCTCTAGGAGACAGCATGGACGAGAGTGGGTCAGCCACTGCAGCTGAGAGAACCAACTTCCCGACCGGAGGAGGGGGGCAGAGCAGCATGGGGATACCGGTATAGGCGTTACAGTACCCCCTTATGTCCTTCCTTTTCCAGGAATTTCTTAAGGAGAAGAAGAGCGTTAAAATTCTCCTTTGGTTCTCATGACCTCTTCTCAGGACCAAACCCCTTCCAATCCACCAAATAGAATGTTTTACCTCAGACCTTTCTAACAGCAAGGATGGCCTTTACCTCAATGGTGTCTTCATCACTGACTGGAGGAGGCGATATACCTGGATCCCTGTAGTAGGGGCTCAGGATAACAGGTTTGAGGAGGGACACATGGAACGAGTTGGGGATGTGTAGGAAGGCGCAGGAGCTTCAACTTTAGGACACCTTGGAAACAACAAAGAGCCAGCACCAATGTGCACTAAGGCATCAAATATTCCAAACTGCATTATAAAAAATTTTTTTTTGAGATTTTTGGCAAAAAATTGCAATTTCTTGAGCTGCTTCGCCACGTCACGGCAAATCTCATTTGAAGCAGTCCTACACTAAAATATTTTTATAAAATGTGCCATGCGGCCTCACACATGAATAACAGAACTGCTCTCAGCAGCACTCACCTGGTCTATTGCAGTCCCGTACCCATGACTGAGTCACGGTTGTGGGCGGGACAGGTCCAAGCAAATGCTGCATGAAGTATATATATAGCCTGTGGACAAAGCCTGATGATCCAATGTGAACAGTCACCAAACGCCAAAATCTATACAGATGGAATACATCCCAAATTGGGGTGCGTAGCAAGGTGGAGGTCAACCACCGACCAATTCAACAAAGAAACAACAAAGAGCCAGCACCAATGTGCACTAAGGCATCAAATATTCCAAACTGCATTATAAAAAATTTTTTTTGAGATTTTTGGCAAAAAATTGCAATTTCTTGAGCTGCTTCGCCACGTCACGGCAAATCTCATTTGAAGCAGTCCTACACTAAAATATTTTTATAAAATGTGCCATGCGGCCTCACACATGAATAACAGAACTGCTCTCAGCAGCACTCACCTGGTCTATTGCAGTCCCGTACCCATGACTGAGTCACGGTTGTGGGCGGGACAGGTCCAAGCAAATGCTGCATGAAGTATATATATAGCCTGTGGACAAAGCCTGATGATCCAATGTGAACAGTCACCAAACGCCATTTATAAAAATATTTTAGTGTAGGACTGCTTCAAATGAGATTTGCCGTGACGTGGCGAAGCAGCTCAAGAAATTGCAATTTTTTGCCAAAAATCTCAAAAAAAATTTTTATAATGCAGTTTGGAATATTTGATGCCTTAGTGCACATTGGTGCTGGCTCTTTGTTGTTTCTTTGATGAATTGGTCGGTGGTTGACCTCCACCTTGCTATGCACCCCAATTTGGGATGTATTCCATCTGTATAGATTTTGGCGTTTGGTGACTGTTCACATTGGGTCATCAGGCTTTGTCCACAGGCTATATATATACTTCATGCAGCATTTGCTTGAACCTGTCCCGCCCACAGCCATGACTCAGTCATGGGTACGGGACTGCCATAGACCAGGTGAGTGCTGCTGAGAGCAGTTCTGCTATTTATATGTGAGGCCGCATGGCACATTTTATAAAAATATTTTAGTGTAGGACTGCTTCAAATGAGATTTGCCGTGACGTGGCGAAGCAGCTCAAGAAATTGCAATTTTTTGCCAAAAATCTCAAAAAAAATTTTTATAATGCAGTTTGGAATATTTGATGCCTTAGTGCACATTGGTGCTGGCTCTTTGTTGTTTCTTTGTTGAATTGGTCGGTGGTTGACCTCCACCTTGCTATGCACCCCAATTTGGGATGTATTCCATCTGTATAGATTTTGGCGTTTGGTGACTGTTCACATTGGGTCATCAGGCTTTGTCCACAGGCTATATATATACTTCATGCAGCATTTGCTTGAACCTGTCCCGCCCACAGCCATGACTCAGTCATGGGTACGGGACTGCCATAGACCAGGTGAGTGCTGCTGAGAGCAGTTCTGCTATTTATATGTGAGGCCGCATGGCACATTTTATAAAAATATTTTAGTGTAGGACTGCTTCAAATGAGATTTGCCGTGACGTGGCGAAGCAGCTCAAGAAATTGCAATTTTTTGCCAAAAATCTCAAAAAAAATTTTTATAATGCAGTTTGGAATATTTGATGCCTTAGTGCACATTGGTGCTGGCTCTTTGTTGTTTCTTTGTTGAATTGGTCGGTGGTTGACCTCCACCTTGCTATGCACCCCAATTTGGGATGTATTCCATCTGTATAGATTTTGGCGTTTGGTGACTGTTCACATTGGGTCATCAGGCTTTGTCCACAGGCTATATATATACTTCATGCAGCATTTGCTTGAACCTGTCCCGCCCACAGCCATGACTCAGTCATGGGTACGGGACTGCCATAGACCAGGTGAGTGCTGCTGAGAGCAGTTCTGCTATTTATATGTGAGGCCGCATGGCACATTTTATAAAAATATTTTAGTGTAGGACTGCTTCAAATGAGATTTGCCGTGACGTGGCGAAGCAGCTCAAGAAATTGCAATTTTTTGCCAAAAATCTCAAAAAAAATTTTTATAATGCAGTTTGGAATATTTGATGCCTTAGTGCACATTGGTGCTGGCTCTTTGTTGTTTCTTTGTTGAATTGGTCGGTGGTTGACCTCCACCTTGCTATGCACCCCAATTTGGGATGTATTCCATCTGTATAGATTTTGGCGTTTGGTGACTGTTCACATTGGGTCATCAGGCTTTGTCCACAGGCTATATATATACTTCATGCAGCATTTGCTTGAACCTGTCCCGCCCACAGCCATGACTCAGTCATGGGTACGGGACTGCCATAGACCAGGTGAGTGCTGCTGAGAGCAGTTCTGCTATTTATATGTGAGGCCGCATGGCACATTTTATAAAAATATTTTAGTGTAGGACTGCTTCAAATGAGATTTGCCGTGACGTGGCGAAGCAGCTCAAGAAATTGCAATTTTTTGCCAAAAATCTCAAAAAAAATTTTTATAATGCAGTTTGGAATATTTGATGCCTTAGTGCACATTGGTGCTGGCTCTTTGTTGTTTCTTTGTTGAATTGGTCGGTGGTTGACCTCCACCTTGCTATGCACCCCAATTTGGGATGTATTCCATCTGTATAGATTTTGGCGTTTGGTGACTGTTCACATTGGGTCATCAGGCTTTGTCCACAGGCTATATATATACTTCATGCAGCATTTGCTTGAACCTGTCCCGCCCACAGCCATGACTCAGTCATGGGTACGGGACTGCCATAGACCAGGTGAGTGCTGCTGAGAGCAGTTCTGCTATTTATATGTGAGGCCGCATGGCACATTTTATAAAAATATTTTAGTGTAGGACTGCTTCAAATGAGATTTGCCGTGACGTGGCGAAGCAGCTCAAGAAATTGCAATTTTTTGCCAAAAATCTCAAAAAAAATTTTTATAATGCAGTTTGGAATATTTGATGCCTTAGTGCACATTGGTGCTGGCTCTTTGTTGTTTCTTTGTTGAATTGGTCGGTGGTTGACCTCCACCTTGCTATGCACCCCAATTTGGGATGTATTCCATCTGTATAGATTTTGGCGTTTGGTGACTGTTCACATTGGGTCATCAGGCTTTGTCCACAGGCTATATATATACTTCATGCAGCATTTGCTTGAACCTGTCCCGCCCACAGCCATGACTCAGTCATGGGTACGGGACTGCCATAGACCAGGTGAGTGCTGCTGAGAGCAGTTCTGCTATTTATATGTGAGGCCGCATGGCACATTTTATAAAAATATTTTAGTGTAGGACTGCTTCAAATGAGATTTGCCGTGACGTGGCGAAGCAGCTCAAGAAATTGCAATTTTTTGCCAAAAATCTCAAAAAAAATTTTTATAATGCAGTTTGGAATATTTGATGCCTTAGTGCACATTGGTGCTGGCTCTTTGTTGTTTCTTTGTTGAATTGGTCGGTGGTTGACCTCCACCTTGCTATGCACCCCAATTTGGGATGTATTCCATCTGTATAGATTTTGGCGTTTGGTGACTGTTCACATTGGGTCATCAGGCTTTGTCCACAGGCTATATATATACTTCATGCAGCATTTGCTTGAACCTGTCCCGCCCACAGCCATGACTCAGTCATGGGTACGGGACTGCCATAGACCAGGTGAGTGCTGCTGAGAGCAGTTCTGCTATTTATATGTGAGGCCGCATGGCACATTTTATAAAAATATTTTAGTGTAGGACTGCTTCAAATGAGATTTGCCGTGACGTGGCGAAGCAGCTCAAGAAATTGCAATTTTTTGCCAAAAATCTCAAAAAAAATTTTTATAATGCAGTTTGGAATATTTGATGCCTTAGTGCACATTGGTGCTGGCTCTTTGTTGTTTCTTTGTTGAATTGGTCGGTGGTTGACCTCCACCTTGCTATGCACCCCAATTTGGGATGTATTCCATCTGTATAGATTTTGGCGTTTGGTGACTGTTCACATTGGGTCATCAGGCTTTGTCCACAGGCTATATATATACTTCATGCAGCATTTGCTTGAACCTGTCCCGCCCACAGCCATGACTCAGTCATGGGTACGGGACTGCCATAGACCAGGTGAGTGCTGCTGAGAGCAGTTCTGCTATTTATATGTGAGGCCGCATGGCACATTTTATAAAAATATTTTAGTGTAGGACTGCTTCAAATGAGATTTGCCGTGACGTGGCGAAGCAGCTCAAGAAATTGCAATTTTTTGCCAAAAATCTCAAAAAAAATTTTTATAATGCAGTTTGGAATATTTGATGCCTTAGTGCACATTGGTGCTGGCTCTTTGTTGTTTCTTTGTTGAATTGGTCGGTGGTTGACCTCCACCTTGCTATGCACCCCAATTTGGGATGTATTCCATCTGTATAGATTTTGGCGTTTGGTGACTGTTCACATTGGGTCATCAGGCTTTGTCCACAGGCTATATATATACTTCATGCAGCATTTGCTTGAACCTGTCCCGCCCACAGCCATGACTCAGTCATGGGTACGGGACTGCCATAGACCAGGTGAGTGCTGCTGAGAGCAGTTCTGCTATTTATATGTGAGGCCGCATGGCACATTTTATAAAAATATTTTAGTGTAGGACTGCTTCAAATGAGATTTGCCGTGACGTGGCGAAGCAGCTCAAGAAATTGCAATTTTTTGCCAAAAATCTCAAAAAAAATTTTTATAATGCAGTTTGGAATATTTGATGCCTTAGTGCACATTGGTGCTGGCTCTTTGTTGTTTCTTTTTTTTTAGGACACCTTGTTAATCTGCTAGAGCACCTCAAAGGGACTGAAAAAGCGGGGACCCAACTTGTAGGTAGGCATCGTGAGATAGACATATCTGGAAGAGAGCCATAACCTTGTCTCAGGCTGAAGAAGGATATAGGCGTCTCTTGTCCGCATGCCTTTTCATATGGATAGAGGACTGCTCCAGGATAGACTAGGTCTCTGCCCAGATGTCGGAGAAAGCCTTGACAAGGGAATCGCCTGCAGGTTTGTCGGAGGTGAGCGCCACTGGGAACAGGATTCTGGATCGTTGTCCATATGCTACCTGAAAAGTAGACTTAGCGGAGGACTCACATGATTCTTATAACAGAATTCCGCCAAAGGAAGGAACTTGACCTAGTCACTGTGATGCTCATTGACAAAGTGCCACAGGAAGTTCGTCAGGATCGGATTCACCCTTTCTACTTGGCCATTGGACTGTGGGTGGTAGGCTGACGAGAAGTCCAAGTTGACATCAAGCAGCTTGCAGGTGGCCCTCCAAAATCGTGAGGTAAACTGGACACCTTTGTTGGACATGATGTAGAGCGGTAGACCATGCAACCAGAAGATCTGCAGGATGTAGTGCTCAGCGAGCACTGGTGCAGAGGGTAAACTGGTCATCAGTGTGAAGTGGGCCATTCTGGAGAATCTGTCTACCACTATCCAAATGACAGTGCAACCGGAGGACTTCATCAGGTCGGTGAAAAAGTCCATCCCAATATGCTGCCAAGGGGCAGATGGAACAGGCAATGGAAGCAGTGGACCAGCAGGGAGCTCCTTCGGGGTCTTGTTACAGGCACAAGAGAGACAGGCCCAAACAAAGTCAAGGATGTCTTGTTGCAGCGTAGGCCACTAATAATGCTGAGAGATCAGCTGCAAAGATTTCTTCTGTCCAGTGTGGCTGGCAAGCCTAGAGGAATTACTCCAGTGAAGAACTCGCTTCCTCTCTGCTTCCGTGATGAACGTCTTACCGGGGGGAACCTGGGACACATCTATAAGGGCCACCAACACTATCTGGGAAGGCTTGATAATGTTATTAAGCTCCTCTCCCTGATCGGCCATCGGAAATGACCATGACAGCATGTCAGCCTTTATGTTCTTTTCAGCAGGTGGAAATCCTGAACGAAGTCGAAGCGAATGAAGAACAATGAACACCGAGCTTGGTGTGGGTTCAACCTCTGAGCTGACTTGAGATAAGCCAGGTTCTTGTGGTCGGTGAAGATGATGCCTGGATACACCGCCCCATCCAGAAGGTATCGCCACTCATCAAAGGCCAACTTGATCACCAGCAATTCTCGGTCGCCAATCGAGTAGTTTCGGTGTGCCAGAGAGAAAGCCTTGGAAAAGAAGCTGCAAGTTACACTTTTACCCATAGCCGAATTCTGTGTGAGCATCGCACTGGCACCAGAGGACGAATCATCCACCTCCAGAATAAACTGCCTGCTAGCCTCTGGTCAATGCAGCACTGGGGCCAAAGAGAAGGCCTGTTTGAGGGAAGTAAAGGTATCTTGTGCTTCTGGGGTCCACGCTTTTGGATTCGCCCCTTTGCGGGTCAAGACTAAGATGGGAAGAACTAGGGATGAGAACCGCGGGATTAATTGCCTATAATAATTGGCAAATCCAAGGAACCACTGGTTCGCTTTCAGACTTTTGACATGAGGCCACTCAGACCGGTATCCGAGATGATATAGCCTAAGAAAGGCAGGGACAACTGCTCAAAAAGGCACTTCTTGTATTTGGCGTATAGACGGTTCTTGCTTATCCTCTGGAGCAGCTGACAAACAATCCGCCTGTGCATAAGCAGGTCTGGTAAGAATATGAGAATGTCATCCAGGTATACCAGCACACATGAATACAGCAGATCTTGGAATATATTGTTATCAAATTCCTGGAAGACCGGCGGGGCATTGGTAAGCCCGAATATCATCACCTGATACTGATAGTGGCCATCACGGGTGTTAAAGGCCATATTCCATTAGTCGCTGGGACCAGATTGTTCACGTTACGGAGGTCAAGCCTAGAGAATATCCTGGAACCTCGAAGTTGGTCGAACAATTTCAGAAAACATGGTAGTGGGTACTTATTCTTGACCGTGATTTGGATGAGGCCTCTGTAGTCGATACATGGACGAAAAGACCATCCTTTTTCTTGACAAAGTAGAAACTGGCTCCGGCCGGGAACGAAGACTTTTGAATGAAACCTCTTGCCAGATTCTCCTATATATTCTCGGACATAGCTTGGGTCTCGGCCTGAGACAGAGGATAAATACGACCGCAGGGAGGAGTAGACCCAGAGAATAGGTCAATAGGGCAGACATACTATCTGTGTGGCGGAAAAGTCTTAACCTCTTTCTTGTCAAAGATGTCCATAGTTATATAGGTTGAAAAAAGACCTAGGTCCATCTAGTTCAACCTTCCTCCACCAATTCTACATTTTGTCCCGAAGTCACTTATAACCAACAATGTTGTGTGTACTGAGGAAATCATCCAGCCCTTTTTTAAAAGCTGTTAGTGTCTGCCATTACTACCTCTTGTGGTCTGCATTCCACAGTCTGACTGCTCTAACTGTAAATAACCCTTTCCTATTTAGCTGTCGGAATCACTTTTCTTCCATTCGCACAGTATGCCCCTTGGTCCTTAGTATTGTCATGTGCCAGTCCTTTATATTGACCACACATGTATTTATACAAATAAATGAGATCTCCAGTGAGACATCTTTTTTCTAAGCTAAACATATCTAACTTTTTCAAGCTCTCATCATATGGGAGGCCTTCCATTCCTTGTAATAGTCTAATTAGCCGCCTTTGAACTGATTCTAACTTCTGAATGTCCTTTTTAAATGTGGAGCCCAAAACTGGATCCCATATTCCAGATGTGATCTTACAGTTGATTTATAGAGGGGTAACAATACATTGGGATCCCAGGATCTAATCTTTCTTTTTATACACCCTAAAATCTTGTTTGCTTTAGCAGCTGCTGCCTGACATTGAGTTCTGCTGCTCAGCTTCTTGCACACCACTGATGTCAGGCTTACTGGACGGTAGGTGCCTGGATCCACCCTCTTACCTTTCTTAAATATCGGTACCACATCAGCAATCCTCCAATCCTGAGGCACCAACCCTGTTACAAGCGAGTCTAAAAAGATGAGATACAGCGGTCTGTCGATTACGGAGCTCAATTCCCTCAATATTCGTGGATGAATGCCATCTGGCCTGGGGGATTTGTCAATGTTTAAATTAGTTATATTGGGTGGTGAACTTTGATTTTTTTTTCACTTGAATGATACCTGGCACAGTCTGTTCCTTGGTGAACAATGATAAGTGCTACTTTAATATCTCAGTCTTTTGTTTGTACTCTATAACTAACTTGTTATTATATTTTAAGGGGCCGATACTACTTTTGTTTTCCTTTTTGCATTAATGTATTTATAAAAGACTTTGGGATTTATTTTAAAGTCCTTGGCAACTTTTGTTTCAGTAGCTAATCTTGCTTGCTTGATTTCTATTTTGCATTATAATATCCTCTATTTTGCAGTATATCTTTATACTCCTGAAATGCTATTTCTGTGTGTCCGCATAAGCCCAATAGGTGGACGGCAGACCAAGGAGGTTTGAGGGTCTCACAGGCAACCAAGCAGGTTGCACGGAAACAAGACAGCTTTCATGGCAGGAGTAACCCCACCTTAGCACATCTCCAGATGTCCAGTCCAGAACTTGTTCTTGTTCTGAAGCTATGGCAGGCCCAGTAACAGCGGATGCAACATTCCCGATCAAATGTGGAAGGTGATTCTTTGTCTGCAGCAGTCCCACATGAAGGTCAACTTCCTCGGTAATGAAATGGATGGGCTTGAACAGAGGCTTTCTATCCACCAACAGTACTGTAATGGATGTTTGCAGCTGATGAGCAGGAATCTGGTACTGATCTACTACGGCCTGCTGTATGAATTTCCCATCAGCACCAGAGGGCAGCAAGGCTGCTTCAGGCAATTGCCAATGGTAATGCACACAGTCAAATATAGAGGCAAATATGACTTGCTCTCACTTAGGGTGGCCTCTCCTACTGACCCTAGGCAGGGTAGTTTCCCGGCATCATGGGACAGAAGTGGATCAGGTGCGTGTAACTTTCACCATAGAAATACCCCACAGCGGTGGGTCAGCCTTCACAGAGACAACTTGCTGGGTGCACTTGATTTTCCTCCATGGGCTCAGTGGAAGCTGTGGAAGCTGCAGGTCGCGGCATGATTAGCATTTGGTTCGAAGGAGCCAGGCACAACAACCTCTTCTTTTGGCTTGTCTCCCTCGGGCCTTCTTGGAACCGAAGGTAAGATGGCGCATCATGGCTAGCCAGCTTGTCCTTGATTCTCCTAGACAAACCGTCCAAGAGGATAGCCACCTGTGCTTCATTATTCCAGGCCAGTTCAGAGGACAGGGAAAGGAACCAGACTTTATATTGACCTACGGTAAGACTAACTTTGCGGAGTCTGAGCAGTGAAGATTCGGTCGATGAGACCCCACCTGTCTCATTGAACACCTTGCGGAAGTTCTCCAGAAAGGCCCATAAATTGGAGGTAACTGAATCCTCCATCTCCCATAATGGATTCATCAAGGCCAAAGCCTCCCCTTCCAGGTGGGACATGAGGAAGGCCACTTTGACTTGTTCCGAGGTGAATGGTGAGGTAGATGCTTGAAATGGAGACAGCATTGAATCAGGAACCCACAACATAATTTCGGGTCTCCATTATACTGAGGAAGGGCCGCGAGATGGAGCATGGAACCGGAGGTGGGACTGACCACCGGATCTAGAACTACGACCTGAATGGGAGCCATAGCGATGGTGGCTTGCAGACTGTTTAGGCGAGCATCTACAGATGTCATAAAGGACAGCATCCAGGTGTGTGTCTCACGTCGACAGAAGCAGCACAATGGGACCTGAGTGAGCAATATTGGAAACTCCTTGCCCAGGCACTTCCTTTAACGGGAAGGTGCCTTAATTATCTGAAACCTCTCAGCTGAAATGAGAGCTACTTCTGGGACAGAGTGCGCTGCCTCTTTAAGAAAAGGGGCGAGGTCGCTCATGCATCCTTCTGGCAGTACCAGGAAGCCTGTGAGATGTACACAGGCTCTGGGAGACAGCAGCATGAAGCAGGGATGGGGCAGCCACCGCAGGATGGCCGGTCAGGTGATAGAATGGATGCCCTCACCAGGGAGCGGGGCAGGACAGTATGGGGATGACAGTATGGGTGTTATATTCCTGCATAAATACCTAGAGATAATCTATATTATTATTGTTATTATTTATTATTATAGCGCCAGTTATTACATGGTGCTTTACATGTGAAAAGGCGTATATATAATAAAACCAAGTACAATAATCATGAACAATGCTAGGCAAAGAATAGTACAGAAGGGGAGAAGACCCTGCCCATGAAGCCTCAATCTAAAAGGGATGGGTGAAGATAGAGTAGGTGAGGATAAAGCTGGTCCTGGAGCGGTATAGTGGAATGAGAGTTACTGCAGGTTGTAGGCTTGTCAGAAGAGGTGGGTCTTCAAGTTCCTTTTGAAGGTTTCCATGGTAGGCTAGATTCTGATATATTGTGGTAGACAGTTCCAGAGTATGGGGGATGCACAGGATAAATCTTGTATGTGATTGTGGGAAGAGGAGATAAATGGAAAGAGAGAAGCAGATCTTGTGAGGATCGGAGGTTGCATGCAGGTAAGTACTGAGAGACTAGGCCACTGATGTATGGAGGAGACAGGTTGTGGATGGCTTTGTATGTCATGGTTAGGTTTTTGACCTGGAACCTTTGGGCAATAAGAAGCCAGTGAAGAGATTGGTAGAGAGGAGAGACCATGGAATAGTGAGGGGAGAAGTGGATTAGTCAAGTAGCAGAGTTTAGGATAGATTGGAAGGGTGTGAGAGTGTTAGAAGGGAGGCCACAAAGCAGGAGGTTGCAGTAGTCAAGGCAGGGGATGATGAGGGCATGCACTAGTGTTTTTTCAGAATTTTGGTTAAGGAATGTTCGAATCCGGGAAATAGAAGAGGGGAAAAAAAGGAAAAGATGATAGCATAGGATAGGGAGAAAATTGAAAGTTTTGAATAGCTGTTTAGGGTTGTAGGAAAGGAAGGATATGAGAGAGAAGTAAGTTTGTTTTGCAGTAGTGGGTGTGGACTTGAAATTGGTGAGAGACTATTTGTATGTGATGAAGTGCTCGCTGAAATGAGATCTCTTCCACCTCCACTCAGCAACCCTTTGAAGCCAGCCTCAGTTCTTTAGTCAGCCTGGGTTGACTGTTGGTTGTGTGAGTTTTGTTATGCATTTGGGGGGCAACCGATTCAAGAGCTGTAACAATTGTGGTGTTATATAAAGTGGAAGAAGTATCTGCATCATGTAGACTCATGTCTGTGTGTCGCCCAGGGCTATGGGGTACTCAGTCCCGGGCCGTATATGTACGGGGATGCTGTGTCATGGATGTATAATGGCCGTTGCCCGGTTTCGTGACCCTGGGGGAGCTTTTTAAATGGGATTATATACAGTGGAATTTAAAGAGTTTGTATCGTGACGCCACTTGTGGGTTGCGGTTATGGTGATGGAACCGCCGCTGCACAGTCTGTTACCTCTGGGGCTGGTGGTGGTGGCAGCCTGGATGTTAAGCCCTCCGCAAGTAGGGCCCGGCCCCAGGGAGTGAATGGTGGGATCCAGCGCAGAAAGAAGGGAGACCACACGATGGGGATGCAGTGCAACTTCTGTTTTGTTTTTTTTTTCCAAACAATTTTTATTGATTTTACAGATTCTATTCAATATCATATCAAAAGTAGTATGATTTACAAAAGACAAGAATTCAGCTGTCAATATGCACCAAAGAAAGGGGTAAAATCCCCTCTCTATCTCAAATCACATTTCAGATTACATTGACAAATAGTAAATTAGAATTAGAAAATCCGAACGTAACATACATGAAACAAACCCTTGAACCCCTGTGCCATTCTTTAATATTTCTAATGTCGATGCCGTGCCTTGATGATGCCATACCATCTCACCTTTGTCCTTCACCTGGGTCCCCGCTAGGTAATCCTCAGCTCTCCCAAGCTATCCTGGATTTCATTTAGGAGGTACCACTCCGTATGCCTGAAAGGTGTCACTAAATGATTTATGTCTTCCTGTTTGAAATAAACTTCTATAAAAGCTTTCCACCTCCCAAAAAACTTGGTTGTCATATTATCCTTTTCCCTTTCTGTTTCTAATTTCTCCAGCCTCAAAAGATTATGTAGTTCACCAATGACTTCCCCTTTGGATGGAGCCTCCTCCTGTATCCAGTGCCTTAGGATGCATCTTTTAGCTATCATGGCTATGTCATGTATGATTGCAAATGTCTTTTTGTCCTGAGTGTTCAATCCCCCTCTGACTCCACCATCAAAAAAATGGAAGATCCACACCATTAACTCTGGTTTGCAGGAAATTCTCCATGTTGTCTGAACTAAAGCTCTGACTTGATTCCAAAACCTCTTTATCGTCCTGCATTCCCACAAACCATGCAGCATGTCTGTTTTTTCTTTATGGCACTTAGGACACCGTGCCTCCCTGCCCGGTATGTTGAAGCCCAAAACAGCCCTGTGTAATATCCTAAATTGGGTGTCTCTCCAGCTCTCGTTAGTGACTTGTTTCCTCATCTGAACCCATCCTTTCAGTATGACCTCCACCACTTCTTGCCCTTTCAGTTGTTTTTCCCATGCTAGAAGTGTACGACTATCTTCCCTGGATATTAGCACACCTCTAAATGTCTGGTATATTCGAGAAACATTTACATTTGCTACACTACATCCCATAAGCTCGTCAATCATGCTCTTGTTCAGTTCACTTCCAATCTCACCAAGCTCTCTCATTATTCCATGCTTCAATTGTTCGTACTGAATGATGTGGAGGCCGTTGAGATTGTATTTATCAAGCACTTCCCGACCTGTCATCCATCTTCTCTCTTCCACATTCATGACATCTATCATTCTCCTAATGCTCTTCTCTTTCCATTTGAGGAATAGTTTATTCTCTCTCCCCTGGGGAAAGTTTGGTGATGCCCAGGGATTTAGGTATTTTGATACCTTCCATGAGAGTCCCAATTTCCGTCTAACCAATCTCCAGGCCAACATTGTGTCTCGGAGTATAACCGAGTTTCTTATATGACCTTCAACCTTGGACAGTGATGGCAGGGGTAGTCCCTTCCAGCCCCTCAACTGATTAATGATTTTTCTGATCAGTGGACCATAGTTCAGTTTATAAATTGATTCCGCCGTCCTCCCTATATACACTCCCAGGTACTTTACCGATGAGTGCGCTATAGGGATCCCATTTACATGACCCTCACTTGGGTTTCCCCCAGTTGTCCCTTTATCTCCGCTCAGAAATAAGAACTCGCATTTCTTTTTGTTTAACTTAAAGCCTGAAAAGGCACCAAATTTTTCAATCATGTCAAGTGTCCAGGGCAGGTCCGCAACAGGGTCCCCCATATATAAAATCACGTCATCGGCGAAAAGCGCTAACTTCATCTCTATTCCCCTTATGTTGATCCCTTTGAAACTATTGTTACCCTGCAGCACTCTTGATAGGGGTTCAATTGCCAGGTTAAATAGTAAGGGGGATAGCGGGCATCCCTGTCTCGTCCCTTTCATCAGGGGAAACATGTCAGACAAAAATCCCGGGGTGTGGATCCTTGCTCCCGAGTTGGCATATAGATTGTTAACCCTTTCACGACCGGCCGATTTTTCGCTTTCCGTTTTTTTTTTTCGCCATTCTTTTTCTGAGAGACGTAACTTTTTTATTTTTCAGTCAATATGGTCATGTGAGGGCTCATTTTTTGCGGAACGAGCTGTACTTTTAAATGAAACCATCAGTTTTACCATATTATGTACTAGAAAATGGCAAAAAAAATCCAAATGCTGAAAAATTGCAAAAAAAGTGCGATAGCACTATGGTTTTTGAGATATTTTATTCACTGTGTTCACTATATGGTAAAACTGATGTGTGGGTGTGATGCCTCAGGTCAGTGCGAGTTCGTAGACACCAAACATGTATAGGTTTACTTTTATATAAGGGGTTAAAAAAAAATCGGAAGTTTGTCCGAAAAAAGTGGCGCACATTTTACGCCATATTCCGTGACCCGTAGCGTTCTCATTTTTCGGGATCTTAGGCTCAATGACGGCTTATTTTTTCCGTCTCGATCTGACGTTTTTAACGGTACCATTTTTGCGCAGATGCTACGTTTTGATCGCCTCTTATTGCATTTTGCGCAAAAGTTGTGGCGACAAAAAAACGTCGTTTTGGCGTTTGGAATTTTTTTGCCGCTACGCCGTTTACTGATCAGATTAATTGATTTTATATTTTGATAGATCGGGCGTTTCTGAACGCGGCGATACCAAATGTGTGTATATTTTTTATTTTTTTAACCCTTTAATTTTTAATGGGGCGAATGGGGGGTGATTTGAACTTTTAGGTTTTTTTGTTTTTTTTTAATTTTTTAAAACTTATTTTTTTACTTTTTTTTTTTATTTTGCTAGTCCCCCTAGGGGGCTATTGCGATCAGCATTCCGATCGCTCTGCAGTATCTGCTGATCACAGCTGGAAGGCTGTAAACAGCAGATACACTGTCTTTCTCTTTTGCTGTGCTCCGGGCACAGCGAAAGTGAAACCAATTCATGTGTAGTACAGGAGTCATCACATGACCCTGTACTACCATGGCAACTATCGGGAGTCACGTGATCGCGTCACGTGACTTCCGGTTTCGGCGGTAAGTAAAACTTTACCGCGATTGCGCTTATAATGGCGCTGTCATGTATTGACAGCGCCATTATAAGGGGTTAATCGGCACGAGCAGATAACGATTCTGCTCGTGCCTAGCAGGCACACATCTCAGCTGTGAAAATCAGCTGAGATGTGTGCCGATCGCGGCATGCTGCCGCCGGAGGACCGCGGGCAGTAAGATTATGTCATTTAGGACGTAATTTTACGGCCCGCGGTCGTTAAGGGGTTAATGTAGAGTCTCATCCTACCTAAGATCCCTGCGGCCTCCATCACCTTGTCCAACCAGCTCCAGTTAACATTATCGAACGCTTTCTCAGCGTTGAGTGTGACTAACGCAGGGCTTGCCTTTCCCTCCGTACGCCCCAATCTAACCGCATCAACCACTAAAATTATCTTCCTAATGTTGGTCACTGCATTTCTCCCTTTTATAAACCCTACCTGGTGTTCTGAAATTATCCTAGGTAAGACTGTGGCCAATCTGTCAGCCATAATTTTAGACATTATTTTTAAGTCCTGGTTGATGAGCGAGATGGGCCGATAACTCGAAGGGTCATCCAGGTCCTTAGTTCCCTTAGGTATTAATTTAATGTATGCTATATTAGCAATTTTAGGTATTTCTGCTCCTCCCAGGATCGCATTAAAGATTGAAGTTAAATCTGGTGAAATCTGATCCTTGAGAGCTTTATAGAACTCGCTATTGAAACCATCGGGCCCTGGTGCCTTGTTAGTGCTAAGTTCCCCAATTGCTTTTGAAACCTCCTCCTCTGTAATGTCTGCGTTTAAGACTTCCCGTTCCTCCACTGTTAAGCTAGGTAATTGGGCTTGTCGTAACCACTCCGACTCGTCAGTCATGTCGTTCTGTCCTGGCCCGTACAACTTTCTGTAATATTCTCCCAGCACCTTATTAATTTCCTTGGGATCCGAAGTCACCCCCCCACCTTTCGTTTTCAATGTAGAGATTACCATCATTTTTCTGTTACCCCTTGCTAAATTTGCCAACATCCTCCCTGCCTTATTACCAAATCTGCAACTTCTGTTTTTACTCACAGTGGTGTTGAGCTGTGGCACTGTGGACGGCTGGTTCAGACCCCTGGTCCCTTTTGTCCCAGTGTCGGTATGGTGACCTGGTAGTCTCTTTCCCCGGCACCTCTCACTGGTTGGTGGAACCCCATAGCTTGAAGCGTTTGTGGGTCCCTTACTATCTGTCGACAGTCTCTCGTCCGTATGGCGGGCAGTGCGAACCCTGTAGGGTCGGTGTTCTGTTCCGGTCCCTGGCTCCATCTTTACTGCTGGTGCCCCCGGATTTTTGGGTCAGTGAGGTCCGTGAAGGTCCCCTCACTGTGCAGGTGTTTTTCAGGTTGCTTGAAGCTGTCACCTGACCTAGGGCCTTGTGATCCGGTTCCAGAGGTACCTGGCTGTACCCTCCCTGGCAACCACTCTCCTTTGCCACTTAAGTCACTGTTACACGACCCCGTCTGGAGACACGTCCGTCCCCTTCAACTGTCACTACCGGACTCCCTTCTCATTCTGTCTGTGTGGCTGTCTGTCCTCTCCCACCGGGCTGGACTGGCTCCACCTCTGGGTGGCCATCCATTGGGTCCCGGAATGGTCAGTCATCCCTCATGGGAAGTGGGAACTGGGGATGTTATGTGTTTTGGTGGTACTGGCACTGGTCTTCCAGGTCCCTGGGGATAGGCCCTGCATCTTTGTCAGGATGCAGTACCTAGTAGTGCCCTGAGGGGTTCAGGGGCGCTACATTTGCAAGAGGGAGAAGGGAATAAAAACATTTGTGTAAATCAAGGTGTTTCAGATTTCTGCAATGGTGTTCAAGTTTGTGGAGTGGGGATTGTGCACTAGGAAAGGAAAGGAAGAGATTGTAAGTAGGCTGTGGGCAGACAGGGGGAGAGGTGAGTTAGAGAAGTTAGATAGGGAACAGGGGCAGGTAATGATAAGGTCCAGTGTGTGGCTATCTTTGTGAATGGATGTGGAGGACCTTTGAGAGAGGCAAAAGGAGGAAGTGAGTGTTCTAAGCTTAGAGACAACTGAGAGGGAAGTATCAATGTGGAAGTTCAACAGAGATAAGCAAACCTTTCAAAGTTCAGTTTGCCAAGCCTTACAGAACAAACGCTATGTTAGCCGAACCATTCTTCGAACCTTTTTGAACCCCATTGAATTTAATGGGAGGCTAAATATAAAAGCAGAGAAAACACCTTTAGGGGGTTGAAAAGTTTCCAAAACAGCAAAAATACATTTTACAGTTCAGCACCACTGTTTTGGCATAGCAATTAGCTTCCTGGTCATTGACATGAGAAATATGCACAGATGTGAATGAGAGACAGGTGTGGGGCTGGGTGCTCCCATTCCTCTGCCAGTACAGACAAGACACAACTTGAAGACCCATCTTGTTCTGGCATTTCAATTTTAAAAATCAAGATGTGCATGACAGACAGGATCAGGACTCTTGCTCTCACACCCCTGAGAGTACAGACATGCCACAACTTGGAGACCCATCTTCGAGTCTTGAAATTTAAAAACATTTGAGGCAGACAGCAGAACAGTGGCATCAATTGTCCCCCCCCCCCTCCATTTGCCCACAGTGTCTTTACACAGCAGGGAGGTATGGTCTGTGCTACACACAGGATGTGGCCTGTCATTTCCATTTTAAAAAATGAGCACGTAGCGACCAAGCCTTCTGCAGCAAGACATCTAGGCCAGAATAGTGCCCTAGAAATTTCTGTACAACCAGTCTGAGCCATGCAGTGCACATGTGATTTCACCCAGGTGTAATGCCACCAACAGGTTTCGACCGTTATCGCACATGGGATGCGCGGGCTCCATGTTCAATGGAGACAGCAATTGATCAAACTAGACCTAGATAGTGGTTCACAACTCTGCTTGATTGTGTTTACTTACACACAGGATGTGGGCTGGCATTTTAATTTTAAAAATCTAAGGATGTATGAGTGTCAGGTGAACAGAACCCTGGCACTACAGAGAAAAGGCAATTTGGAGACCCTACTTGGAGTCTCCACATTTCCAAAAATTAAGGTCAGGCAACACGAAAAGTGGCAACAATTGGCACAGACTACAAATAATCCTACAAAGCAACCTGGATACTTGGGACCGTCCCTGTAACAAGGCATGAAACAACATTTCTACCTTCACCAGAGACAGCAAGATGACAGACAGGCATAGGTGGATCCTAGTTGGAGTCTCCACATTTCCAAACATTAAGGTAAGGCAACAGGGAAAGTGGCAATAATTGGTTCAGACTACAAATAGTGGAATGCTGCAACAAGGATGCTTATGACCAGCCATGGTAACATGGTCTGAACCAAAATTTCTACCTTCACCAGAGACAGCAAGATGATAGACAGGCGTCTTGCTCTCAGAACCCTGGCAAAACACCATTGCATAGTCTGGACAGTTCATCTTTATGAAAGTTAGGCCATCTATGCTTTCAGGGGATAACCGATGAGCTTATCCGTCAATACACTACCAGCAGCACTGAAGACACGCTCTGAGAGAACGCTGGCTGCTGGGCAGGCCAAAACTTCCAAAGTGTGACTGGTGAGCTCAGGTCACTCTTCCATCTTTGAAGATCAAAATGCAAAAGGGTCCAATTCCGCCCTTAAGACATCAATAATGAGCTCTAGATACTCCTATACCATCCTCTCCAGCTGTTCACTATGTATCAGACTTCTAGTCTGTTCTGCTGGTGCATGCGATTGTCTAATAAATGTGTGCCAAACCTCACAGAAATTGCGTCTGCAACTTGAACTGCTGCTAATGTTTCTGAGTTGACATGATGCTCCTGAGTTTGGAATTCTAGAACTGCGATGCATGCTGTGTGCCTCATTGCTGTCTTCTGGAAAACTACTGTTATGATGGTCTACAAGCTTGTTTCGATACTCCAGCATCTACTCATCCCTTTCCAAGGGGAAAGCATCTTGATAAACTTACTTGTACCGTGGATCTAACATAGTGGCAACCAATTAGTCAGCACTATTTCTAACCCTAACAATATGGACATCATGTTGCAGATAATGCAACAAGAAGGCACTCTTGTTGGATACTTCCATGAGGTCCAAGTCCATGTTGTGTTGATGGCAGGGGGTGACGTTCAAGTTTGCCTTCTCCGTCCTCTCCATCCAAGCACGGACAAAAGAGACGGGATCAATATCTTCTTCATTACCTGAGTTTTCTGTGCCCATCACCTCTTCCTCCTCGATTTGTCCCTTGGCTCCTGCACCTTCACTACCTACCACTTTGTCTGTTACCATGATTCTGCCTTGATAGATGGACTCCAACCTCCCGTGACACCCACCTTTGTAATGATTGTGCTTCTTCATCCTCCTCTACTTCCTCCTCTTCCTCTGGGACCCCCACCTCCTCCCGAAGACTATTCAAAGAGGAATGTAGATGAGTGGAATAGTGATGCTGATGACTGCATCGTCAGGGCTAACCATCTGTGTAGCCATTTAAAAACTGTGCAGTAGGATGTAGAGGTCCTTCCTCTGTGCCCACTCTGCAATTGTGAATTGCACAACATCCACACGAGTACTCCTCCCAGGCTATGCGTCATGGTATAGTGCACCAGGACTTTCTGCTGCTGCCACAGTTGCTGCAACATGTGCAGAGTGGAATTCCACCATATTGGCACATCGCATATAAACTGGTTTACCGGTAGACCGAAAGACCTTGGCAGTATTGCAAGTCAATTAGTCAAGGGGTTTGAATGGTGGAAGTGAGAACACAGTGACTGTGCCTTCTGCAGCAGTGCATCCAGGCCCGGATATTGGGCTACAAATTTATGCACAACCAAGCTGAGGAAGTAAGCCATGCAAAGCACATGATGCATCTATAAGGGATAAGCAGGTTACAATGCCAAAACTCCCCCTCCCCCCGTTCCATATTTACTTAAATAAAGACGATAACCACGACTTTATTGCATGAATGGCCACAGCTTTATTTAACTGTATATATGTATACCAAACTCGTGGCTCAACATGCCACACATTGTTAAACATAACCTTATACATATATACCCTTATAACCAAACCACCGATAGATCCGTCCGAGAGGCCAACCATCATTCCTAACCCCCCGGCCGTAACCTCCAACCAGCCCAGAGGACCACCTCGGCCGTGACCAACTGGCCCAAGGTGAGGGGTAACAACGTTCCATCGTTAATTACCCCTACCCAGAACCTGTAGGACCTCCGCCCACAGGTTCCCATCCAATCCGAAGCCACTCCCCTTGAGCGACTTCGTACCAACAAACCGACTGTCGGTACTCCCAACCTCTCTGACGGACCTATCACCCCGCTGTGACAACAAAGAAAATATCAATCAAAATTTTTTTTTTTTTTAAACCATCACCCTTGCCTTTATTTCTTTTCTTTTTTTTTTTTTTTTATATATATATAAGGGCGGGCGGGTGGGACACAAAAACCTCCAACGACAAAAGGGAGGTAACCTGGTCACAACCTCTTTTATACCCCCTACAACAACCCACACCCCTTTCCTGCTCTCCTCCAATCCCCCCTTCAGTTCCTTTCTACCAACCCTATGGCCCCATATATTATTATTATTATTATTATTTATTATTATAGCGCCATTTATTCCATGGCGCTTTACAAGTGAAAGAGGGTATACGTACAACAATCATTAACAGTACAAGACAGACTGGTATAGGAGGAGAGAGGACCCTGCCCGCGAGGGCTCACAGTCTACAGGGAATGGGTGATGGTACAATAGGTGAGGACAGAGCTGGTTGTGCAGTGGTCTACTGGACTGAGGGCTATTGTAGTGTCGCGGGCGGGGAGGAGGGTGTCAGCACTGCGCTCACCCCTCTGCTCGGGTCCGGCTGCTGCTGCTCAGTGGTGGCTCGAGCTGTGGGCCGGATCCCGGGGGTTCTCGAGCGGCGCTCCTCGCCCGTGAGTGAAAGGGGATTTGGGTGTTGGGATATTGTCCGTGACGCCACCCACGGTTGTGGTGATTTCACCACCGCTGCTTTGTATGGGGATCCCGGGAGTGATGATGTATAGCAGCGAGTTGTTGTGTTGCCCCTCCGTGGGTAGGGGTTGGTGATCCCGGGGCCCGGTGATGAGATGTGGGATGCAGGGGCCTGGTGGGCGCGGGGACGCGGGGGCAGCGCTGTGCCTTGCGGCACTGTGGTACTCACTCAGCCTGAGACGTTGACACAGTTTTACGGTAAACCACACGGCTGGAAAGACGGTGCCCACGGACGGCTGCACTTGCGGTCCCCAGAAGGTGAAGGTGATGTCCCTTTGTCCTGCACCTAATGTTCGTGTGTTGGTAGCGATGGGTCCCCACCGGTAACCCGCTCCCCAGCTTCAAGCTGGACCGGAGGAGCTCTACTCTTTGCCCGCAGGCGCTGGCCCTTAGAAACTAGTGCCCTGGCGGTGGCGGTGTCTCTACTGTAATGGTTGAGCTGTTGCCTTCAATCGGGACTTGGTTGTTGGGGGATCTACGTCCCCTTCACTGATGGATTCGGCAAATTTGGCGACTCCTAGCCTTGCCGGGGTCCGAGAGGCCCCTGCACTGGTGCTGACTGTCCTTTGCACGCTGCTCCAGACCGCCGGGTCACCACCCATCCGCGGTCCTTCCAGGAACTCCCGAACAGTCACCTCTCCAGACAGTCACCATCGTTTGCTGACCTTGCTGACCCTGTCCTGCACACAGCTGGACTCACTTCAGGCTTTCTTTCTGTCACCTTTCACCTTCCTTCAGCTCCTCTTACTCTCCTCCTTTACCACTTCACTTCACTTCCTTTCCGTCCCTAGCTGGACTTCACTCAAGCTCTCCCTGAGCTAATCTGCCTGGTTTTTCCCACCTCCAGAGCTGTGAACTCCTCGGTGGGCAGAGCCAACCGCCTGGCCCACCCCCGGGTGTGAACACCAGCTCCTGGAGGAAGGCAACAAGGATTTTGGTTTAGCTTAGATGTTCCTAACTGGGGTGTAGGGTGTGGTGGTGTAATGACCTGTGACCCCTGGCTTGCCCAGGGCGTCACAGTAGGTTGTAGGCTTGTTGGAAGAGGTGGGTCTTGAGGTTCCTCTTGAAGCTTTCCACGGTAGTGGAGAGTCTGATGTGCTGAGGTAGAGCGTTCCAGAGTATGGGGGATGCACGGGAGAAATCTTGTACACGATTGTGGGAAGAGGAGATAAGAGAGGAGCAGAGAAGGAGATCTTGTGAGGATCTAAGGTTGCGTGCAGGTAGGTACCGGGAGACTAGGTCACAGATGTAGGGAGGAGACAGGTTGTGCATGGCTTTGTATGTCATGGTTAATGTTTTGAACTGGAGTCGTTGGGCGATGGGAAGCCAGTGAAGGGATTGGCAGAGTGGCAAGGCTGGGGAGTAGCGAGGGGAGAGGTGGATTAAGCGGGCTGCAGAGTTTAGGATAGATTGGAGGGGTGCAAGAGTGTTGGAAGGTAGGCCAGAGAGCAGGAGGTTGCAGTAGTCGAGGCGGGAGATGATGAGGGCATGCACTAATGTTTTTGCAGATTCTTGGTTAAGGAAAGCACGGATCCGGGAGATATTTTTGAGTTGTAATCGGCATGAGTTGAAGAGGGCTTGGATGTGTGGCTTGAAGGATAGAGCAGAGTCGAGGGTCACTCCAAGGCAACGAGCTTGTGAGACTGGGGTGAGTGAGCAACCATCAAGTTTGATGGAAAGGCTTGTTGGAGGAGATGAGTGAGGAGGAGGAAAGACAATAAACTCTGTTTTGTCCATGTTAAGTTTTAGGAATCGTGCAGAGAAGAAGGATGAAATAGCAGAGAGACATTGTGGTATTTTGGTTAGTAGAGAGGTAATGTCAGGTACAGAGAGGTAGATCTGTGTGTCATCGGCATAGAGATGATACTGGAAGCCGTGGGACTCTATGAGCTGTCCCAGGCCGAAGGTGTAGATGGAGAACAGCAGGGGTCCAAGAACTGAGCCTTGAGGGACACCGACAGATAGGGGGCGAGATGAGGAAGTGGTGTGAGAATGGGAGACGCTGAAAGTTCGGTCGGTTAGGTATGAGGAGATCCAAGATAGGGCCAAGTCTGTGATGCCCAGAGATGAGAGGATCTGTAGTAGGAGGGAATGGTCTACTGTGTCGAAGGCAGAGGACAGGTCCAGGAGGAGGAGGATAGAGTAGTGTCGCTTGACCTAACTAACCCACTTAACCCCTTACTACCCTGCACCCTCCCGATCGTCATGGGGCCTGTTCACCCCTATGGGGCTCACTGCCCATCTTGACGCATCTATAAGGGATAAGCAGGTTACAATGCCAAAACTCCCCCTCCCCCCGTTCCATATTTACTTAAATAAAGACGATAACCACGACTTTATTGCAGGAATGGCCACAGCTTTATTTAACCGTATATATGTATACCAAACTCGTGGCTCAACATGCCACACATTGTTAAACATAACCTTATACATATATACCCTTATAACCAAACCACCGATAGATCCGTCCGAGAGGCCAACCATCATTCCTAACCCCCCGGCCGTAACCTCCAACCGGCCCAGAGGACCACCTCGGCCGTGACCAACCGGCCCAAGGTGAGGGGTAACAACGTTCCATCGTTAATTACCCCTACCCAGAACCTGTAGGACCTCCGCCCACAGGTTCCCATCCAATCCGAAGCCACTCCCCTTGAGCGACTTCGTACCAACAAACCGACTGTCGGTACGCCCAACCTCTCTGACGGACCTATCACCCCGCCACAGACCGGCCAAGTGACAACCTTACTTGGCCCGGGCCCTCCACACCCCCAGTGCTTGCTCCAGACCATCCCTCAAACCCAACATCCACAAATCTAACCCCACATCCGTGAGATGGACCCCATCTCGCCTTAAATACTGTGGACTCCTCTAGTTCTCTATGACGCACCACCAAACCACCGTTCCGCGCCACAAACTTGCCAATTGCCCGGTTCAATTTGCTCCGAGCCCGGTTAATATGGTCCACCGACCTAGCAAAACGCCACTGCGTCCGGGCTATGATATCCGACCAAACAATTACAATACCCGGGAACGCCCTCCACAAATGTAACAGATCCAGCTTTATGTCTCGTTTTACTTATCTCGCCGACCTCACTCCCAAATCATTCCCTCCCACATGTAAAATCAACACATCCGGGCCACGATCAATGCGGCTAAAATAAGCCACCTTGGGGCGCACTCTACCCCAGGTCATGCCCCGAATTCCAAGCCACTTTACTCGGGCTTCCGTCACCGCCACTCCGAGCTGCCGACCATCGCGACGAACATCCGCCCGCAATGCTCCCCAATACACATAGGAGTGCCCGAGGATCCACACCAGGCATGGACCTACAAAATATAAAGACCACGAATAAAAAACACAACAACAGAACAAGAAAATAACCATGCCAAAATCAAAACACAAACAAGGAATCGCCCACTTACGAACCATCACCTGACCAGGTGAGGTCTAATGTACAAACGGAAACTGGAAGACTCCCACCTCCCAATCCGCCAGATCCAATCCTCACTCAAACCCCACCTAGCAGCTTCCGTCGCTGCCCCAATCCGGAATGAGTGAGATCCGTACTCACATGGCTCCTCCCCCACCCATGCTAAAGCCGTCTTCAGCACCCCAATAAATTGGTAACGTGATAAAGCAGATCCGTCCATATGCCTAAGAAAAACGCTGGGGTAACCACCGCGCACCCTTAAAAACTCCGAAACCTGTACCACTGGGCATAACTGGTGCCCCGGCAATGCAAACAACCCTACTAAGTGCCCCCGGCCTCTCTGATCCGTCTTTGAAAAACGGAGCCGACATTCCACCCTGTCCTCCCCCAGCATTACATCCTCCATCAACAAACCACCCATCGCTTGCTTAGTCGGGCTGACCAATTCACCAATGCGGAAGGCCCCAAAAAACGCCAATACAAAAGCTACAGAAAACAACACCCGCTCATAAGGGGACGAACACAACTCACCCAAACATCCCACTAAACGAACCAACAATGGCAACGACACCGGCCGCCTCGTGTCACGCGACTGAGCCCCCTTACGAAAACCCTTCATTGCCTGCCGCACCAAAAAATCCTTAGTCGCATCCCGAACCCCTTGCATCTTAAACAAGAAGGCCAACACCGCCAACTTGTAACCATCACTGAAACAGACCGACTTGCCGAAAAATCCCCACTAATTAACGTCAGGACCCCCAACACTCGGCCCGTGTAATCAGGCTCCATGAAGTCCCCACTTTCCAATTCTTTCCATTCCTTCCAAACCGCCTGATATCGGCACCACGTCGCCTCGGCCACCGATCTCCTAATTCCCTCAAACGCTACACCGATGCCAGGTCCCACAGCCATTCCGGGCAGGGTTCTCCATCCGCATCCGCTCCCGGCACCAGCCTCCTGAACCTGCAAAACTGAAACCGTGACAGCGCGTCAGCCACCTCGTTTTGAACCCCGGGCACATGCCGAGCAACCACGCAAATGTTTAACTCCAAGCAACGCAACACCAGATGCCTTAAATATCCCACAACTGGTGGGGATTTTGCCGACAGTGCATTGATGGAATGCATCACCGCCATGTTGTCACAATGCATGCAAACCCTTCTTCTGGCAAATGCGGGGCCCCACAACTCCACCGCCACAATAATGGGAAACAGTTCCAGCAGCGCCAAATTCTTTACCAAACCGTTTTTCACCCAAAGCCGTGGCCACTTTCCCACACACCAGTGCGTCTGAGAAATTGCTCCAAAACCCGTCGCGCCAGCCGCGTCCGTGAACAATTCCAGCTGGCTATTGGACAATGCCTCGCTCATCCAAAGGGTCCGCCCGTTATACCGGTCCAAAAACCCCTCCCAAACCAACAAATCCCCCTTCAACACCTTGGTCACTCTGACAAAGTGATTTGGAGCTTTCACCCCCGCGGTAGCGCTCGCCAGTCTTCTATTAAATATCCGCCCCATCGGCATAATGCGACAAGCGAAATTCAATTTCCCGAGCACTGACTGCAAATCCTGCAATCGCACCTTCTTAGCCCAGGACAAAATCCGCACCGACGCCTTCAGATCCAGAAGCTTCCCCTCCAGCAACCGGCATTCCATCGCCAGTGTATCAATTTCAATGCCTAAGAAACAGAGAGCCGTGACCGGCCCTTCCGTTTTTTCTTTCGCCAACGGAATGCCCAGGCTCCGCGCGATCCGCTCTAACGTGAATAACAACAAGGAGCAAACCGAAGAGCCCGCCGGACCAACGCAAAAGAAATCATCCAAATAGTGAATCACTGAATGGACTCCTGCCACATCCCTGACCACCCATTCCACAAAAGTACTGAATGCCTCAAAATAGGCACACGAAATGGAACAACCCATCGGCAGGCAGCGATCCACATAGTAATCATAGTAGTATCATAGTAATCACCATCCCACATACACCCTAAGAGATGAAGGCTCTCTGGATGTACCGGGAGTAAACGAAAAGCTGCTTCCACATCCGCCTTTGCCATCAGGGCCCCCCGCCCTGCAACCCTTACCAACTCCAAGGCCTTATCGAACGATACATAACATACCGCCGACAATTTTGGTGATATCCCATCATTCACTGACAGCCCCGCTGGGTAAGATAAATGATGAATGAGCCGAAACTTGTTCGGCTCCTTCTTAGGTACCACCCCAAGGGGGGAAATCCTTAAGTTGGAGAATGGAATGGGCCCGCCATCCTCCCCAACTCCACCTCCTTTAGCAGCTTTTCCTTCACCACCTCCGGATGTTCTTTTGCGGACCTCAAATCCCCCGGGCGAAACACCGGTGCCTCAGATTCAAACGGAATCCGAAAACCGTCAGTGAAACCCCTCGCCAACAACTCTGCCGCCCGAACATCCGGATATCTATTTAAATAGGAAAGCATCGCCTCTACCCTCGCTGGCGTCCTCCCTTTTTACAGACCTCTCCCCCGCCTTTCCTTTACCTTTTTTGAAGCACCTGGCCAAGGAGTGGGAACCTCCACATCCGGAACACTCATGTTTAAACCGACATGAGGCCCCGAACTTACACTGTCCCTCATTGTATTGCCAACAAGCCCCTTTTTTCTGCCCAGCCGGGGACCCGCCGCTCGCACCCGGGCTCCCGGCACCCCCTCGAAAGGGCTGAGCCGGAGCCGTCATTAGCCGCATCCACAAGGAAATATCCTTGTGATCCCACCGGACACCAGGCCACAGAGCTTTCCGTTGCCGGAACTGCTCGTCGTATCTCAACCACCCTAAACCTCCGTACACTCTATACGCCTCCCCTATCGCGTCCATGTATCCAAATAGGGCGGAACAATGCTCCGGCTCCTTTTCCCCGATCACACTGGCTAAGATCGCAAAGGCCTGTAGCCAGTTAGTAAAAGTCCTC